>NW_028186621.1:62632-101070 GCF_003343005.1 Rhea americana | reverse complement strand
ACACACACAGTCTGAGAATGGGGTAAAGAGTATGCAAAGAGGCTGACCAAGCAGTATTGCAAAGTTGGAGCTGCAGGAGCAGAAATGAGAATTTGTCAAAATATCACTCAAAATCTAAACTTGGGTACAACCACGGGGTAGTGAATATTGGTGCCTCAAAGCTTCTGTAGAGCCATATGGGTGTTTTGTTTTTCACTTCACTTAGGAAATACTGTAATTTCCATGTTAAGGCATATATGCAAACAGTCTTGTTGTTGCACAGTCTCTGCTAGAAGCAAGTTTAAGAAACACAACCGTGTTTATGTTGGAGAAGCAAAACTCAAGAAAGTTTCCTAAAACTTAAAACCTAACCTGTGTGCTCAGTGTAAGCCCCCCCCCCACCTTCCTCCCTAATTAACCATTTACTGTTGGAATCTTCCTTGGCTTTGCAGTCTTTCAGTTCATTTTTTAGGAGAGGAATTAAGATGAAAGAGGTGTTTTGCAGAAGCGAGTTATTTTTGGCAAAATATTTTCTAAGCTGCCCTTGCTTGTTTTCGTTTTGCTTAAATTGGAATAATATTCTCTGGTTAAAATTCTCCTCTCAAATGATAGGGGAATATTGAAGTTAGTCTTTAAAAAGTGCTGGCTTATGTGAGCAGTGTTTGGGTTTTTATTTTTCCCTTTAAATCTTTTTGTGTGTGTTGCCTTGGTATTAAAACAGGTTGCAAAAGAGTGCTTTCGTGTGCATATTTAAATATAGAAACTGTTATGGACTTTCTGTTTTATTTTCATATGCATTGAGACTTTGCAGATATTTTTTCGCTTTTAGAAAACCTTTCCTCTACTGTTCTCTGTACTGTTTCTGCTGTTTTTTGTTTTAGTTATTAAGACATTCTCAAATTTGAACAGCAAACAGTGCAGGAATTGGAGGCCTACTATTGACATGGAATAAGTAGCAAATCTGTGTTAGGGTATCAGAAATAGGAAATCAGTGCTGAGTGAAACAGTGACAGCAATAATTTGGGTTTACCTAATTAATGCTGTCTTGACTGGTAGGAAAAAAGTCATTCACCATTATTGAAACAGATGCTCAGCAGCTTGTAGGGCAAGCCAACTAAATATAGTAACAGTTGTCCCCAGCACAAGTGCTGCCCTTCCTTCTTTTTCTCTTCCCCCCCCCCCCCCCCCCAGTTCTGTGTGTTTTTTTCTAGTTATGTGAAAGAACAAGGCTTTGCCCCTTTATGGGTGTTTTAAAGGGCGAGAGGAGTCAGAGCCTCTTAATTAAGAAAGAACACGGCTTCACCCCTTTATGGGTGTTTTAAAGGGCAGGAGAAGTAAAAAGCCTCTTAATTAAGAACCGTGTGACTTTGATACGGCATCTCTTATTTTGTGGAAGAATTAAGACATTTAGAGTGGCAACCATGTTCAGGGAAGAAGACTGGCGTTCAGGAAGTAAGTATGTTCCCTCAAAATCATGAGAAATAAACTGCAGATCATGACAGTCCCAAAGAAGATAAATAACTATTAATGTGAGTTTAAGACTTTTGAAAAAAAATGTGCACTGCTTTTGGCTGCATGTTGTTCTGATTTCTGTTTTGAGGAGATGTATAGGATACCTTCTGTAGAAGTGGTTTATGTTTTAAATATGACTACTGCAGAGTCAGTCTGCAGAAAATGTCATAATGGAAGAGTGTGTGTTTGTTTTTAGTAACTTCTAAATAGCATTTGTTCAGTTTACAACGAAGTGTTTCATCTAATGGTTGGTAGTGTAAATTCAGCCTGGGAACATAAAATCTATGTGCTTTCTGTTTCATGCGTCACCACTAAGGGCAAAGATTGAGTATTCAGATTTTGGTCAGCAATTCTACAGATTGTGTGYGAGACAGAACAGTAAAATTACCACTGTCATACCAGCTTTAAGCCTGAAGAAAAAAAATCTGCATCTGTATTTAGGATCATAGGTGTAGCACCTTTTTCTTTCCTCAATCAGGACACCAGCAGTTCTTTCAGCATCTTTCCACGGAACTAGCCTTGAGTCATAAGTAAATAGCGCTCACGTTTTTTTCTGGTAAAAATCTCAAATATGTTCCCAGACTTCAATTGCTTATTATCTAGTAGTAGTTCTTGGATATCATTTAAGATACAAACACATGGATGCTTATACTAAGTCAAGTTTGTATATAAAGATCCCTATCCAGATGCTATTTTAATCTAAGGAGAGGACAGAAATAAGGATACAGAATGAACTGGTTTTTTTTCTCTGTATTCATATAATTAAGTGACAATATTTTAATAGATTAGAACCAGCCTTTTAATATCAGACTCTAGGAAGGGAGGGTAAAATTTCTCCTGTGGTTTATTACAGCAATTTCTGGAATATTAATCAGTATCAGGTCTTGATTATACTGAGTTTTAAAAAGATCTCTAGTAAGGTAGTGCTAGTTTTGCAGAATATAAAATCCCAAAAGATGATGGGAAGGCAGAGAGTTAACTTTTTGGTTGGGGGATTAAGGGAAAGGAATGAAGTAATGTGCCTGGAATTACTAGAGAGAGAACGGTGTGGAAGACATGTTGCAGGTTGTCTGTTCTTGAGTCTTTGTCCTGTTCCTTGGTGGAAGTAGGCCTTGTAGTACATGTAGGTTTTTCAGTCAACTGGATAACCTGTCAGATGATAACACTGCTTCTTTGTTTTCCGGCAAACTTCCTTTAATAATTCTGTTCCTGGTATTGATTCACTGAAGTCCATAAGCAGCACAGACATCCACATGGTTTGGTGTGGATGTTAGAGTAGTTTTGTTTGCAGTCACCTACTTCTTCCCCCAAGACTGAGTCATTCTAAGGAAGGCYCTTCAACAGTTTAAGATTCATAAATCCTCTGGCTGCTCCAGATTTTGTTCCTTGTGTGTACTTGAGGTTGCAGCTTGTTGACGCCAAACTGGCCAGGGAAATGCCTATATAATCATTTCAAAGAAAATGAAAAGCTGCAAAGAACATGGACTAAGCTTACATTAAGTGCTTAGCTGTGAAAGAAAAATAAGTTGATGTCATTTGGTTACAGAATTCTGTAATCTAGTGGGCTGTTTTAGCGTTGTTTCTTCTCTGAAGTTTCTTCAGAGGTTGCATTTATTTGTGATTTCATGAGAGTAGCTTCTGTTATCACTGACAGACTGCTCCTAAGTTAAGTTGGCTTTTCGTTTTTCTGTGTCCTTGTTCTAAATTCCTTTGATAGAACAATAAAGTGATCTTAATGCCCTTTCTTAAACATTGCTGTATGCGCATCTCAGTCATTTAAAGGCTGAGTACTTACTAAAGGCAGTCCTTCTAGATGTATTTGTAAAGCAGATGTTTGCTGGAATTCAACAGTTGTAATGCTGAATCTGGGTCGATTGGAAGCATTTGATTCCACTTGGTATCCATTCTTTTAAATGATAAAAACAGACTTGGGTTTTGAGAACTGAACAGTCATTGCGAGGCTTACCAGGGATATTAAATCCATTCATCAAGTTAAAACAGTGGACTAGAACAGACTTAAAGTTTCCGAGTTATTTTGTGATAGTCTTGTTGGCTGTGTCCCCCTCCTCCCCCCTCTTGCTTTTACATAGGACAGAAAGTCATGCCAAGTTCTCTAGTAGATGACCTTGTTGCCATCTTAAGGTGTGTCCAAAATTAGGTCCTTTGCTGAGGGCGTTAGCTAGCCTTAGAAGCTAGCCCTTAGAAGAAGCGTTAGCTAGCATTATGTCAAAAAGGAAGTAAATATCCAAATGAATAGAGAGCAAGTTCCAGTTTTTAGACAAGTTAGTGAGTCAGGATAATCCTGGGCCACCTCAGGAGTTTTGCTTTCATGAGCTGATGTGTTGCAGCTGTGGACTGTCTTGCTGTTGTGGTTGTTTCACCACATAGTTAGCTTATGAACAGGAGGAGAAGGAGCTTTTTGCATCTGAAGATGCACCTGAGAAGTAATACCAAAACAAGGTGTATTGAGAATGAGAATGGCAGGCAGAAGTAAAACTGAGAGTTACCCCTCTTAGACTGCTTAAGCCAAGGTTTTGGGAGAGTTGCTGGCAGCGGTTCTGTAAGCTGTTAGGTTGCTAGTGGGGCAGATAAATTCTGGATAGATACCAAGAAGCAAGTGTTTGAGAGGTATTTTGCATGTCTTTTTTTTAAGTTCAGTGAATTTACTGAAGTCCGAGAGTGCCCTGAAACTGAAGACTGCAGAGGASGACACTTTTAAATGATAAACTAAGGAATAAGCTAGAAAACAGGATTACCCTCTGTAATAAGATTTTAAGTTTAGTTGCCTCTTCGGCATGCCCATTTGAAAATCTCTTGGGAAGAATATGAGCTCAGAGATGAAAATTTAAACCAAATGCCCAGCTTGGTGGCTTATCTTCAGCTGAGTCTTGGTATTATTCTGAAGATTATTGAAACGGTTAATGAAAAGCAGGCAAAAGCTGCTGCTTTTTCACCCAAGCAAGCAAGTCACTAGTTCCTCACYTGATGATTCCTGTGTACTGGAGTAGTGCAGGAGGTTTTGCCTTTCTGTTTGCCCAGAGCGCTCTCAGCACTCTCTTTGCAGGTGAGTAATGTCAGCTCTGGTCTCCTCAAGTCTCAGAAAACGTGTCAAATTCCATTCTGCAGTAACATTTTARGATGTGATGGTGACTTCTATATAATGAATAAAGCACAGTGACTGCTTTGGTTTCTGTATTTTGATGATTACTGTTTAGCCTACTATACTGTGTAACCGTCTCACGCAATCTGTRAAATCTCGTGTGAAGATAACGCCCTTTAATAAAAGAATAAACTTTGTTACAGACTTTTCATAAATATACCGCAGTATATTCCAGGGAATGCTAGAATCTAATCTGCTAAAAGAACAGATCTAGTGTAAAGACAGTGTCTCTGAATTTAATTGAAGTAACATATTTCTCAGGACAGAATTTTTGGACGTGCACCTTGCAGCATTGTATGTGGCTGCCTTTATACTGTATTTTGTATATTCATATGTTGTCTGAGGTCCAAATGTCCACGGTGACTTGGGTGGAAGTGCAGCACTATGTGGGGTACRAAAGGAGCATTAATTTCCCACTCAGACGAACTAACTGTGTGAGGAGAGCAGCCATCTACCTAGGATCAGCTTCTGTTTAAAGACGCAGACCTCTTTTAAGAACAAAAAGGAGCTTTTTTGCTTCCTTTCATCTCCCTTTTGTACTAAATTTAACAATTTAATTTTAAAAGCACTTTTTAGCACACTTAGATATGAAACTTGTACTTCCAATTTGGATCAAAACGCAGTGAACATGCTCTGATGAAAACACTGAAAAGCCAGGCAATTCCAAACATCTTGAGAAGCATGAATAGATGATCTGCACGGCTGTCTGCTCAGTGCTGGTGGCTTTCTCTGCAGATGGAGAAATATATCTTGTTTGTACGCTCCTTTTGTATATCCTCTAATCCAAATGTAATAGTATATATTTCCTTTGTTGCCCTTTGATGTGATATGGTAGGAAATTGGAGCTGGGCTCAGACCACATTTTTGTCGCTAAGGTGATCAGGTACGCAATCAGTGTTGTGTTTGAACGAATCTTTTAGCTCAGTAAAAAAAAAAAAAAAAATCCACATTGTAACCTTTTTCTTGTCTGAAGAAAGTAGTGAATCAGAGAGAGTGTTCCTTAATATTTCTCCAAGTATAAAACTGAGCTAATAATGAATCCTATGGATAGAAATCACTAAGAGTAACTTAACGTCCCTGTCATAGATTTCCCCAGCTGTGGTACATGCATCTTCAGTGATAGGCACACTGTTTCCATGTGGCACAAAGCGCCGAGCTGTCCATCTGCTGTTGCTACTGGTATGAATACCTCCCATCCTCATTAATAGTGATGGATGCCAAAGCACACATGGAGGCTTATTTAAATGTTCCCTCTTYAGACTTACTGTGGCAGCTCTGGGCATTCTGTAGTAGTTAACAGGGCAAAATAAGAAAAATAAATTGCCAAGTTGTATGTTCAGAGTAGGCATCTTTAGAGGAAGAAGTCTTCTGGCCTCATTAACATCCTAATTGTGAAGAGAATACAAGCTGAGCACCTTGCTTGTATATGTAATCAACATCTGATTTCATTTCAACAATGTGTACTTGCCTGCTTGAGACACCGTTCTTGCAAATCCCACCTAAGTATGCCTCTGAACACCTGATGATGTGCACAGCACCTTTATGTACAAAAGTCTAAATAAACCTTTGTTGTTTTTCTTAACTCTACAGCAACTTTGTTGGATATATTAATAGCAGTGAAGCTTTGTTACATTTAAAAACAAAAATTATTTTAGCCTTCACATTGAAGATTGTATGCTGGCTCAGGGTGCGGTGAGACATACTGTTTTTTTGGCAGCAGCTGAGCTCAGGAAACACCTCTTCCTCTATGTCCATTCAGAGMTTACAGTCCCTCAGTTTACTAGCAGTTTGTGCTCTCACCCAACTCATGTCAGAATAATCCATTTTTTAAAAACAAGCAAGCATTTAAAGGGAAAGCTGAGCATTGGATCAGCATAAAATTGGGAAACAACTTTACTGGTAGTTATGCTGAGACAGCTGTTTGGGCTACATCTGGGATGGTATATCTGGCTGTATCCTTATTTTAATGGCAGAAGCAGCCCTTTTGGTCTCGTATTCATAGGTCTCATATTCATACATGTAGAAATAAGGGGCTGTTGAAGTCTTTGCGATGAGAAGGCCTGCTTTAGGTAGGCTCACCAGATGGAGGTGCGATACCTCACCCATAATTGTGATGTTAGAATTCAGACTCGTCTGTTTTCAGCTCAGCTTTGCAAAACCTTGACTTGATGTTGTATCAGCATCCAAAGAAAAGCTGTTACAATCCAGGTGGATAGCCGAAGATCTCAGCTGTGGAAACTTCTAGCAGCTTGACTATGGAGAAACTGCCTAGAGCAGGTACTCAGTGAAGACAAAGTTCTTAAGTAGGCACCTCTCTCTTATTAGATGGTTGTCARCAATGGGATATTAGTTTCCTTGAACTGACACCTGACCTATTTTGAGTATTGTGTTGCCAGTTGGTTTAGTCACCATAAGAAGCACTTTCTCCAAGGTGATGGTAGTGTTGAGTCATGAACCAAGGGAAAAATATTTGTACATCTGTATTTGGGTGACTGGCTGATATGGCAGTACCCGAGCAGTTGGCCTGCAGCTTTRGCTTAAATATAGTTCTTTGTGGAGGAGTCTGCATTGGCTGGGAACTCACAGTTTTTTTCAGAGTGATAGGATTTTTTTTTCCTCTGCATTTTCAAGATAGCAACGTTTTAGTAGTAGGTGAGCTTTCAGTGTTGATGACTTGAGTATGCCTCCGAGTCCTTGGTTCCATAGCTGCTTTCTAGCAGAAATTCCAGGCAATCACTTGATCTCTTTGCCTGTGACAAACAATTTGGAGATGCTATAAATGTTATAACAGGTTTGCAGTCTAGTAGGCTGGAGATGAAATCACAACAGGAAGAGTTACTGGACTCCCAGTGTGAAAGAGCTGTGCACAAAATTTTTGGTGCAATGACGTTCAGCTACTGCGAGCAGATGCATTCACCTCTTGCATTAAAACCAAGTTACAAGAGACCCAGTCACTTGGAATGGTCTAAGAGAGGGTAGGCAGATAAACTTTTTTGTTTCTTCTGAAATAGCATTTTCTTGAAAATGTACAAATTCTTGTAGGAAAACAGCATGTAAGATTTGTGCTTCACTAGAGAAGTATGAACCAGTGAGCACCAAGACTTGTAAAGCCTTATGATGATACATATTTAAAGAACTCTACAGCGTGGCAGGGAGACCATAATGTTATGACTCTGCATTTTCTTCCATCTGCTGCTGAATATATGAAAAACAGAGTTTGGAGAAGCGAAGCTGATGTGGGGAATTACCCTTTCATCTAAGAATGAAAAACGCGATTAATCAAGAGATTCCCCTACTATGATGCAATATGTTCTTAAAATTGAATCTGAACAAATCCTAAAATCAGTCACTCAAAAGAATAGACTTTAGCTATTCCTGTTTAGAAGAAATTTAATGTTGCCTATCACCACCAGTATTTTTGAAGAAAATCTGCAGATTGTGCTTTTAGCTGGAATAAAAAATGCCCTGGAGATGGAATCCAGTGGCTCTGTGCATACAGTAATGTGATATCGTACATCTATGGAGGCTGGAAGATAAAGAATCATAGCGTATCTTAATATTATATAATTGAATATGTTCTCTGTCTGGCAGAGTTACTACAATCTCACCCATTTTTGTAAGCTCTTCAGGCTTCTATGAACAATTGTACCACAAAGGAGCATAATTTATTTTTATTCTCCTCTGCGAAGAAAGCAAGATTGATGTGATCTTGCTGTGCATATGTGTCCTCCCTAATCACTTTTGAACCCATTAGCCAGTTTCAGCTAAACTTGAGGGCGAAGGGGATACTCGCAGTCTCAACGATATTATGTTCCCGTGAATTTCATGAAAACAGGCAGGCTAATAGAGGAGAGAAACGTGATTAGCGGCCCCATGGAGAGAAAAGCTGCAGCATGAGTGCAACCCTTATTAGACATTAAAGAATCCACATGGGAGAGAGGCGTTCCTAACCATGGGAAAAGCTTCAGTGGGAACTGGCATTTATTGGACGCCAGAGAATTCAACCTCAAGACATGCATCTATAAGAAATGAGTGTTCATTATTTCTTCTCACAAAGCTACTTTGATTATTCTTTTTTTCTTAATAAAGCATGTATACCAGTAAACTGTGGGATGGATGCTTATATACTTTTCCGTAATTGTACAGAAATGATTAATAGTAAAAGTTCCTTAATAACAGAGCTTCTGTCTCTTTACTGGGTGGCTGAAGTGGCCRTGTGAATGAGAAACTTGCATTGTTCAACTATATTTATGTAATATTTACTCATATATTTTTACATTGAGCCCTTCCTTAAAATATAGTCAAAATTTGACTTCTGACTCTGCAGTATCATGCTGTTCTGATGCAATTCTGAATTTAACTGACGTTGCAGACAATAGAGGAGCTGACATAGACAACGATATTAAATGATAGTGTTACGTGAAGTACTGAGGATAAGTGGAGGTTTTATTCAGATAGCTTAACATAATCCCGAAGTTCAAAACATGGGTTCATCTTCCCCTCTGTTATCTTCAGTCTATGTTAAAGTGTTCCCAAGATTTTTATGAATGTTGTTTCATGTTGTGGTGCTATTGCAGTGGAACTGACTTATATCTCAAGAAGGGGTGTATCTATATTCATGTTTCAAGGACCACCTGCTACTCTGTACAGAGTAAAGTGACTTTTCTTGTAGCATCACTCCTGCAGAATATTTGGTTACAGAGGTCTTTAAAAACAAAATCAAAACCAAAAATCTCCTGMTGTGTTGACTATTGAGAAAAGTATTTGCTACTCACAGTAGCAACTCTCAATAAATGGTTTTAAAAGTTATGTTTGTTTCCCTCCTCTGGCCCTGGTTTAATAATCAACTTTAATTTGGTAGAAGTAGTGGATCAAAATGAACGCTTGTGTGCAGAAGCACTGAGTAGCTTTTTAAATTTTTGTCAGGTTCTTAAATACAGGGGGGCACTATCCCTTCCTAGTTTCCCAGGTGGGTAGAAGTTTTCCCTTTTCTGCATACTTCGCAGTCTCCCTTCCACATCCTCTCTAGTGGTACATAATTTCATTTATATATTAATGCCTCTGCCATAGCAAAATGGTGACTTTGCAATAACATTACAAATCAAATGTCTTAATTGGGAATTGCTTTTAGTTGATGTCCTAAAATGGAGCATTCAGCTGAGTGGTAAGGGAAGAAGTGACTCTTTATTTCAGCGCGGAGTTTATCAGACTATCTGTTATGTTGAACATGTTGCTCTTAAATAACAGAGGTATCAAACGTATCAACGAATGTGCCTATGCTAGTTTTTTAATTTCCTGCTTTGTCATCCCTTATGAAGGGATTACGAGTGTAGACAAAGCGCTAGCTGTTTTCAGTGTATGACAGAAACACGTGCCGTATCTCATTAACAAAACCCTTGTTTGTAGTCAGAGTTGGGAGATTTCCCATAAAATGCTGTTAGAGGCTAAAGCGAGCTGGAAACTGTAAGAGTGGATTGGGTTTGACTAATAATTTGGGTGGTGGGGACAGGAGGTAAGGAAAAAAATGTTAGAAAAACTGTGTTAAAATATTCAGCCCAGGCCTATAAGTGGTCTAACTTTGCTTCCCAACCTGGTTGATGGTTGTTATGCTGAATTTTCAGGATTCCCCAAAGATCTTTATTGCTAGGAGGAGAACTAAAGAGAATGCCCCGAAGAACTTTTTTTTCAAAGGTTGAAGAGCCAATAAAGATCACTCTAACACAAGTTTTAAGCTATCTAAAATTGCAATCTGGAAAAGCATGGGAGCATGGTAATTAGGGCATGTTTCTGAATCATTGCTGTCACAAGGTCTGTTCTCAGTACAGTCTGAAAACTAGAGAACCTTGTGATCTGAGGAGCTCTTGTTTTCGCAGTTTAATGTTGCGAAGGTAAAGGTTCTCATGGCATTATGAAATGTGGGTTTTTTGCTCTCTGACAAGGTTTCCTACTCATGATCATGTAGAAAACTGTCCCATCCGCTTGCGTTGACTTTGTTGTAGAAACAGCAGTTTTGTGCAGAGAAAGGTAGAATTAGAGAGGCATTTAATTTGTTTTATTTTTAGCCATCTTTAACGCGATGTAGCAGCTGGAGATAAGGAGAGCCAATACCATACATTGAATTTCGTCTAGAGGCTGCTGGAAGCGCTCCATACATTGCTGGCAGCCTTTGTGCTGGTACCCTCGACCTAGTGCTTTTTCTCACTTCTGCATGCTTCGCTTGAAAAAGCATTGCTTCAGAAAATTGGCCTAGTTGCTGAGGAAGATAGTGCGTTTGAAGGAACAGTATTGCTGGGTTCTTAAGAGGTACGTGTATAGATGTATTAGATAAACATTTTGGAAAGTCACAGTATTTTCAGGACAATTCTGAATTGTTCAATTTCAAAATATAATTGAAATGCATATGCGTTGTTGAGAGGTCCTGAGGTGCAGAGTCTTTTGTGCGTGAGCCCCATATAGAACGTGCTCTGATGCCCTTGGGAGTTAGTGTAAAGACACTGGCTTCAGTAGGCCTTGATCAGGTCTTCAGTAATGAGAAATTGCATTGAATTGTCCAAGTAAAAATGGTTTTTGGTCTGTTCTCAAGTTCGGCTGCTAGCTAGGGATGTCAGCCGTATTAAGCTTCTGAAATTGTCAATAAGCAATTCAGATATCATTTAACAAATTAAAATCTTCTCCACGTTTGTTTTGAGTGGCAGTTGTATAAAGACAAGCAATTATACCTCGTCAGGTGACAGTTTCTCAAATGTTTGTTGAAGTGTCATTTTCCAGGACTATGGAATTCAGTCTTGTATCTCTATGGAGATTACATTTCAATTAACTTGCATTATTTTCATCCTAGCCCTGTGCACACGCTTCTTAATGGTCTGTCTTTGGGTTTGTTTACTTCTACAGATCAGTATTTATGAAAGAACTCCAACCTAATAAGGCTGCCTGTGCATTTTTTTGAGTAGCTTTTTTTTAAAAAATTCATTTATTCCTGTATATGTATAAGCTCTTGAGTCTTTCTTCCATGCTAGATGCATGATCTAATATGAGAAGAGATTTTGTCAGATTTTGAACTGATGCTCTGTTGAAAGCATTAGCTGAAACAGAAGGTAATTCTGAAGACTAAATGCTTGTGTCACTCAGGTCTCGAGGCAGTGAAAATACAGTTTCATACCACTCTTGGTGTGAAGTTCCCTTGAAGAACTAAAAAAAATTCAAAACTACATAACTATTTTTCCTGGTTGTGCGTAGAGTAAGTGAATTATGCAGCCGTAGTGAAAATGAAGCGTGAAACATGGGAGTATGCAATATCTTAGGTCAGCATGTTATAGCTGTTTTATATGGTATATTTTTATTTATTATATTAATGTTCTTATCGTAATCAATTACAGGGCCTTTTGTGATTTGCAAAAGCCTGTATAAAAAAACTGTGGAGTGGTAATGGAAGCCTGCTTTATAGTAGCTCTAGTATTTGTCCATCTTGCGTTACCCTGTAACTGGAGATCTGCTTTGTGTGGGGGGAAGTATAGGACTAGAATAGTCCCCAGCACGGAATATTTGGACTGATTGGTAGTTATAAATAAGGAGAAGAGACACAGACATCTGGATAAGTATTATTTCAGTTCATGTTATTTTGTTGTGAAATAGCAACAAAATAAGAGGAATATGATTGGCCAAGAAAAGCTTCAAACTGTGTGAGCACTTTACTGAATAATGCAGGCCTTGACTTGTGTTAGTTATACAATAATCTAAGAGGAAGGAGTTTTGAGCATTGCACAAAAAATCATCCGTGCTTTTCAAATAGCTAAAGATATTTGGCTTCTGTCAAGGTGAATTCAAGTGAATCTAAAATATTCAGATGTCCTGCTGTCTCAGTGCATCTTGTCAGATCATGCTCTTAATGAGTGATGCAGGAGCAAACACAGAAACTTATGAATTATTTTTGATCTTACAATGTGCCTTGCATTTAATAGTCTTTGAAGTGCTGTGCCAACTTGTTGTAAAATTATGAAGATGTTTTTGTAAACCAGGATGTAACTGACCTGTAAAATTGAGTAATAACAGAAATGGATATGAAAGGTTTCCCCAAGYGTGGCGAGAGCTCAGCCTGAGAAATAAGGAGGTAATATAATTTAAARTGTAATTCAAGGAAAACACAGAGTTCACGGTAAAAAACTGTACTTCCCTCTCTGATTTTAAGCAATGTTTTCCTATCATGTATGTATCAGTTAATAAAGATCCTAATCGGTTTATAAAATAATAAAGCCATATGGAAATATTTGCTTACTGAATATTTGCTGGCCAATATTCTTGTAGTCCATGCTTTGTTTAAAATGGTTTTGCTTGGTAGAAACAGTCCAGAAAGATGAATGGTTAGAGTAAATCACCAGTCTGTGGCAAAATGAAATAGTTAATGAGAAATAAGCATGCAAGGAGGCAGAGCTGCCCCTGTGATGAAGCGGTGCCTGCAGTCTGTAGCTGTGCCCGCTCCCCAGTTTGCGTAGAGAAAGTTGTACAGTGAGAGATGACTTTGGCACGTCTCCTCCTCCGCCTCCTTCCTCTCCCCCCCCCCCCCCGGGTCACCAGGGCTTTGTCTCGGTGACACGTTGCCCCTGGGGAGGAGGAATGAGACTGGCCTTGCATTGGCAGAGGGCAGCGTTTCCCAACCCGGCTGCATTGTTTGCCTCTCCGGGAGGAAGAGCTGGGGAGGAGGAAGGGCTGCAAAGAGAGAGAGAAACATGCAGAGCAGCCATGCCAAGAGCTCAGAGACATTTCAGCTGCTTGATTACAGAGGTGCTTTGATCTACAGTGAATAAACTGATAATGTTTAAATTATGAATTCCTTTTCTTTGTCTGAAAAGCTGGATTAGTGTAGCTTTGTTAGAGCAATGATTATCTAGCAACTTTTTGAAAGGGCCACCAGATTTCTGTTTATTGCTTGGTGTTACAGTCGTGCGCTAGAAGAGGGGGTCGGTGACATAATAGCTCTTGTATATCGTCGTCTTCTCTGATTCTAGCTGAACTATAAACTCCTCTGAAATATGGCCTCAGCTGCCTTCATTACAGTATAGAACAGGGTTGGAGCTAATGATTAATCGGCATGAGTTACACATGGGAAGGAGGTATTAAAAAGCCTTGTTTTCATCAGGGTCTGTGGACTTGGAGCTCAGCAAATGTGCCTCTTTGTTTTCTGTTCAGTCTGCCAGTGATTGTGAAATACAGCCTTCTTGGAAAAGGCTGACGCATAGGTATAAAGATAYGGATGAAGGTTTAGAGGAGCTGCTCTGCGAACATTACCAAAGGTCACGGTGATGCCTCCTGTTGTCCTTTTGTCCCCTCTTCCCAGCCCTCCGGATCTGGACAAAGGTCACATCACGCAAAGTCGGCTGTTGCTCCTCGGAACGTATTTGCCTCCATCTTGCTTTAACTCGTGAGCTGTGTAACGAAACGTAGTGCTATTGCCGCTTCTCCTCCCCCAGCCCTCCAGAAAGTATCATTTTCTTGTAATGTATTATTCTGCTGCAGTAACCTGTCTTGTGATGCAGCACTGCAGATCTCCCCTCCTCTCCCCTTAGGATCAGATAGCATGGAGCAATGCAGTTCTCCTCCCAGCAGCGCCTGCCAAGACGGGAGCAGCTCGGAGAGCCGCCAATGGGTGGGGCTGGGTTGGATCACTAGACAGATTAATCTTCACGGTGGGGGACTAAGGGATGTGTGTAATCATAGGACACGGACCACGTTGGGGCACGGAAAATGGAAACCTTCCTGTTTCAGCGGCTGTCCTTGAGTGCTTAGGGTTTCTCTCCTTCTCTGTTTTCCGTTTTTTTTTTCCCTTCCGCTTGTGCTGCCTTTCTCCTCCCTCCCCTTCTGCCTCCCTCGCTTTCGGCAAAGACGATTGTTGCAGATTATCCTCCTGGCTCATCAAGGGTACAGTGCAGCRGACTAGCACAGAGCATGTATTTAAGTATCTGGAGAGCAGATGGATTAAAATGTACTGTGTCCAGATCAGATGATTTAGGACTGTGGCTGCGGTAGAATACAGAAGTATAGTAGCCTCCCACGTCCATTTCTGATTAAAAAAAAAAGCATGAAAAATTACAGTTTTGTACCATGAGTATATCTCAGTCTCTTGACAATTAAGGAGACACTTTTTTGACTTTTGGCAGATCTCAGTGTGCATCAGACCATTTTGAAAATTTTACTGTGAAACTTTTGAAAGTCCATACTTGAAGATGCAGAGGATATTTATGTGACAGTGTTTTCTGTTTGAAGCAAATGCAAATTACACTCTCCCATATTTTATTTACAGCAGTCTATTTTTTTTCCCAAATGAAAATGGCAAGTAAATGAGGGATCTGTTTGTGCTACTTTCAATACAAAATTTGAGCTCTGGCTGAAAGATTTGTGCTTTTATTGGTTGATTGCTTTGGTACATAGAGAGCATATTATGTTGATATTCTGAATTCCTGCACTTTCTGGGCAGCATTAGCTTGAGTATCTAAACATTTTAACACATTCCTAGACCTTCTGCAGCAAAGGAAAAATAATTGAGGTCTGTTGTATCTATCTTATAATAACGCGTACGTGTTACGGTTTCACAATTAGGAAATAAAAGAATTATCAGGATAGTGAGCAGGAATAAGTCTTTAAGAGAACTCATTTCTGATGTAACTGGCAGGCAGTCCTTCTTCATGTTAAGCAAGCTATAGTGATCGCAGTCAGAAAGGTCAATTAGGATTTTAGTTCTTCTGAGGAGTCTTAAGACGGTTAAGATTTTTTACTGACGACTGCAGACAAAGCACGGACTAACGTTGCCAGAAACTGAATGCGTGTGAACAGTGAGCAAAAAGGAAATACGTGTACTAACCAATCAGTTACAATCAACTACAAGATTTAGAAGAAAAACTCAATGGAAGTGAAAGTTACAGCACGCTATCTTCGCTCAGTATCTTTCCTTTTTTGTGTGTCTTTAGAGAACCAGTACCAAAATAAATGTTAATGGGACTCAGGCGATGCTAACCAGTATACCTAAATTATTTTTCAGTATTATTTGTCACATTTCTTCATGGCAGTCAGTCTCATTTTACTCAAATAGGCTCCTTCTGTTTTCCTTCTTTCCTGTTTCTTCTCTCTTGCATGTGCCACCTGCAAATAGGCTGTGGTGTGCCTATGAGCAGCAGCAAAGGCAACAAACCCTGCTCTGGACAGTTTACAAACAGGAGCRAGTCCCATATGCACCTCTGGCTTTTTATATCTGACAGGGAGCTTTTTTTGCCCATGTTTGTGCACATACTCCTTAATGAATACTGTGCCATATTTGGTAAAGTAGAAAATAGAGAAAAATCTGAATCCAAACCAGATCATATGTAAAGTGTAGCAGGTCGAATGGGAATGAGAAGCCTGCAGTCGGGGAGGCAGTGTTTCAAATTGTATTTAAGAATTAGTCATGCAATAACAATGATGAAATTTTAAGGTATATTGAAAGTCATGCATAAAACAGCGCGTTCTGAAATAATTTACTCCACTGATATGCAAGTGAATGAGGTTCTTTCCTGTCTCTGTAGCTGAAAAGAGCATTTCTTGCATAAGGTCATTTAAATTTGTTCAGCGTTGTGCTGCCTTTGGGGAGTCGATAGAAAATGTTTTATAAAGATGCTTTATAAAGTTGGTAAATATTTCTTCCTTTTTCATTTGTATATTCCTTTTTGGTCTTGTCAGTACATTCCAAAATACGCTTGTTGTCTTGGATTAAGAACTGGAATTAATGCCCGCCCTTGTTTTTCTAAACCTCCTGGTTGAGAGGAATGACTGAAATGCAATCTGCAGTTCTAGGCTGTTTTAAATGGTTGTTGCATTGTTACTTTACATTTTGTCCTTTTTTGTATCAGTTCATAAGGCCTTTCAGAAACATTTTTACATAGTGTTTTGTCATGTGTGTAAACATATTGGTTATTCCTTGTTCTTTTTTTTTTTTTTTTTTTTTTTCCCCATGGACATTTACTCATCCATAAGTGACTATTACTTAACTTCATAACATACATTAAGTAGGGCGGTGCCACGTTCCTGTAAGTTTTCTCCAAAGTGCCTGTTGTGTGGCTTGTTCCATATTGGGAGGTTTAAGGTTGAASTCCAGAAGCACTGCAGTCCAAGGTACATTTGTAGGTCATACTCTAAAAGCATAACTCTGMGGCTATTGTAAATAAATGGGTTTGAGATCAGAAATCGGTATCAGAATGAAGACTATTGTTTTAGTGCTGAATGGATTACATATAGATCAGAGTAGTAGAACTGCTGTGTCAAGGTCATTATTCCTTAAGAAAATTGTCGGGATGTCTTTATTTTTACTCGTTATGACACAGTTTTGTTTTAATTATGTCTTGCTTGTCAGATTAAAAATTAGAGGTGCTGCTCTAATTGCAGATATCTTTCTATTTCTTCAGCTGCTGTTGCTCTGATATTATAAAGGAGATTTCATGGTAGGCTACCTAAAAGTGAGGACTTTTATAAATATTTCTGGAAAGTGCAAATGGCCTTCTTCCTGTTCTTGAAAGTGTCTCCCCCAAATTCTGCAGTGTTTCGAGATAAGTTTTCATATCATTTAGGAAGAACAAATGGTTTTAAACTGATGGCGATTTTTCACAAGGCAGTGTTATTAAATGTGGTCTTCTATTGTCATTAATATATTTGCTTTGTTTTGCTTTTTTTCCAGATATGGACGTGTTGAAAGTGTCAAAATACTCCCTAAAAGGGGGTCAGAAGGTGGAGTGGCAGCGTTTGTGGATTTTGTGGACATTAAAAGTGCGCAGAAGGCGCACAACTCTGTCAACAAAATGGGAGATAGAGACCTACGGACGGATTATAATGAACCAGGAACCATTCCCAGTGCTGCTCGGGGATTGGATGATACAGTTTCCATAGCATCTCGTAGTAGAGAGGTTTCTGGGTTCAGAGGAGGTGGTGGGGGGCCCACTTACGGCCCCCCACCATCACTTCATGCACGGGAAGGACGTTATGAGCGGAGACTTGATGGGTAAGTTCCAAGGTTTCTCTAGGCAGGTATTTTGTATTTGATATGGTGAGAAACACAAACTCATATATAGGGCCCCCAGATGGATTTAAAATTTTGGGAATTATCTATGTTTCCTATTTTGGGTTGGAAACGGAAGTGATTTCTATGCCAGTGGCTGGTACCTTGTGGATCCATAGAGGATGTTTTCTGCAGCTGGTTGGATATCTACACTTGAAATAAGGTGGTTTTGAGATGGAAGATTTCTTTGGCCAGCATCGATATTGGAGTTACTCTTTTCTAGAAGTAATGATTCCATTTCTTGGATAATATTAAGGCCTTATTCGGATGTATCCCTACTGCCAGATGGAGCTATATTACTACAACATGTGTTGAAGTTCTGTATGGAGTATCTTCGGAATACTAGAACCTAAAATGCTGTGAAAGCTTGATGCCTAGTTCTCAGTTCTCACTATACACAGTTTATATGTTAATTGGATTGTCACCAAAAATTTCTAGTAGACTTTAATGATGCGGTCCTTTGGATCTACAGACAACATTTAGCCATGGAAATACGCTTGGATGGAGAAGACTGAAGGCAGCTTTTGATGTTTCCATTTTGGATCTACATCATTTCCAAGTTACTGGGATTATTCTTTCTGATGGTATTGGCAAAAAGAGATGATGGACATTACTAAATTTTGGAAATTATAGTTTTTTTTAAATGCTGGGATAAGAACTACTGCCTTGAATTTATTGGATGGTATACAGTCAAGACGTCAGTAGCCATGGGGAGTGGATTACTATGTAGTCTCTTAAAAAGCTCTTTGCTACTCCACATTAAACGTACTTTAGTTTTAAGGACGTGGCGCTAATAATCARTTTGTGGATACATCAATCAAAAATGACTGGGCTGGATGGTTACAAAGGCGGATAGAGGATGCCTGCTGGCCAGCAGTGATGAATTCCMTCATGCATTGGTTGAACTTCTACCAGCTGCTTGATTCAGACATAGGGCTGGAGATTAAAATAATGGATCTATTTAAATGCCTACTGTCTCAAGAAAGAAGTCTGGGGGTTTCAGAATTATGGTTTCAGTCTGAGACTGCTTGCTTCCAGTGGAATTTTTTTTGTCTTATCACTAAGATTTTTTTTTTCTTGTTGGTTCATCTAAAATATCATTTGACACCCTTGCCCATTAAGAAGGTGGATTACCCCTGTAAGAGGGGCCAAAATTGGGGAAGTTATGTTCACAATTCTCTCCCTAGATTTAATTGGGAATATAGGTCGTGTTTCCACACTTGGAAAAGGTTGGTATGTCCTGCCCTGTGTATATTAGCCCCTCTCCTAACCCAAGTCAAACCCTTTCTTTCCACTAACTCCAGTAGCACTTAGTACTAATAGATAAATCAATAAAGCACTGTAGCCATTAGATTTTCAGCTCTGCTAGCTCCTCTGTCTGTCTTCTGTGTCCTTTTCATGGATAAGGACTTTGTTCTTTTATGTCAACTATAGCAGTAACCCTCTAGAAAAGACTGCTTTTTCTCTTACCTCATTCAATCAGCTTTCACTGATTAACACTTTGTAGGATGCTAAATGCAATCATTTATAAAATTGTTGATTTTGTTCCATCGGGAGGGAGGAGGGGGACATCTCTGTGCTAGACCCTCAAATACCTTTAAAAATGCCATTGTTGCAAGCAACAGATAATAAAAATAGAAGGGCAACAATGACTTTTAAGCAGATATATGTTATTGGAATTTTCTGTTGCACTGATTAGATTGTTTTTGCCTATGTAATGTAGGAGAAAAATGCAGGCAAGACATGAGTTAGCTCTTTATAAAGCTTGAAAAGGAGCTGTAATTTTAACAATAGAGGGTTATATTTAGAGGATTAAAGATCTAGTGATTCATTAGAAAAGGAACTGAAGGAACTTCCTGAGATATTAATCAAAAAAAATTCAAGTCCAATGTTCAGTTTATAAAAGATATCTGAAATATTTCTGCCATTTTAAATAGAAGACAGACTTACAATGCAGGAGAAGAGGAGTAACTATAGAGTAGAATTAGGTTATTAGGATTCAGGGGACTAAAATGACTAGTAATTGGTTCTGAAGGAAATATCTGAGAACGTTGAGGAAAAGGTTGAAATGTCCTTTGTAAGATGGATAATTAATTTTTAAATTAACTTTGGGTACCCTGACATATTTAGAATTTTGCAAGTATTTTTAAGCATTCAGAATATCATTCCTGATCTTCCATTTTGCAGATGTAACGTAGACATACCATCCTGGTACTTGTCTAAATTAGAGTACTAAACTATTCATAATGTTCTTTTAACTTCACCTGTCAGTTTTACTGTATCTTTATTTGAGAGATCACACTAACATTCTAAGAACATAGAACTTTCCTTAATTGGCATACAGAATATTTTAAATACTAAAGCAAAATGGGTCTTAGCTACTTTAAACTAGTATGCTTATAAGCATAGTAAAGATAAAAATTATATAATTGCAGTAACAATAATAGTCTCAACAAATCTACTGAGAAGTTGTTTGTTTAGGATTTTAATATCTTTTGGGGGCCTGCATCCTTTTTTGGTAGTTACAAATACTTGCAATTTAAAAATTCTGACATCAGTAATCAAGATGTTCCTTTGGGTATGCAGCTTTCCCAAGAATTGAGTGTAGCAGTCTGATAAAAGCAAAATTATTTGAAAGAGGGTTAAATATTTTAAAACAGCAGCACCAAGAATCCCCCTAATTTTCTGGGCTTCTGTGTGGGTAATATTGCCCCTTTTGAAAGCAGCTTCTTACCTCTTGGTCTTGCTTTGCACTGAGGCTTTCATGGCTATAGCCCAATTTGTGTTGCCATTTTTGCAGAAGGATAATTATGAGATGTGCAGTAATTATCAAAATCAAGAAAAAAAATCTGAAAAGCAAAAATGGAGAAAAAATGTAATCGTTTTGTTTAAAAATGTTTTCCTTGTGTACTGAACTTAGAAGAAAAAAATATTTAAATCAGGATTCTGCCCTGGAAAACAATATATTTTCCTGTGCAGGCAAGATGCTGGTCATGAAAGCCCCAAATATGTGATTAAAACAAAATGATTGCTCAGCTTTATTTTATGTGAATATAACTTTGGAGTCAAGTAAAATGTTTAAGTTTGTCAGTGTTTGCTTGATAGGTTATTGCTGGTTAGTAGAGAATCAGTTGCAAAAATAAATTAAGTGCTGAAGTGAATGTTTGCATGATTTGCTTTTAGTTTTGCTTGCCCCTTTCTGATTGATTAAATGTTTTTCCCCCCTCCTAAATGCAGGGCTTCAGATAACAGGGAGCGTGCTTATGAACATAGTGCCTATGGACACCATGAACGGGGGACGGGAGGATTTGATCGGACAAGACATTACGATCAGGATTACTATAGAGATCCTCGAGAGCGGACTTTACAACATGGGCTCTATTATACTTCTCGGAGTCGAAGTCCAAACCGTTTTGATGCTCACGACCCCCGTTACGAACCTAGGGCCCGGGAGCAGTTTACATTGCCCAGTGTGGTACACAGGGATATCTACAGGGATGATATTACACGGGAGGTACGAGGCAGAAGGCCAGAACGGAATTACCAGCACAGCAGGAGTCGGTCACCGCATTCGTCCCAGTCTAGGACCCAGTCTCCTCAGAGGCTGGCTAGCCAAGCGTCTAGACCCACGCGATCCCCTAGCGGCAGCGGTTCTAGGAGTAGATCTTCGAGTAGCGATTCAATCAGCAGCAGCAGTAGTACCAGCAGCGACAGGTAGGTCCCTTTTGGTTGTGACACGTGTTGCTTGTTGCCTGACTCAAAGCGGTGAAGGTAAATCACTGCACCGGGGTGTTGGTTGCATTGTCCAAACAGCAGTCGTTACGAGTCAGAATGAGGAACTGCAGCCAGCGCTATCAAAATAGAAGGCGTTTTTGTGGCAAAGCGTTATTCATTGATGTAGAAATAAACCAGCGTGAAATGTATGAAGACTTAACTTGGCACAAAACAAATGCAAGGGGAATGTTGTTGCCATAGTTAATTATTTTCCTTGGTGAATATGTGGGGCATCTCTAAGAGGCTGGCTAAAGAAGATGGGGATGTACAAATCCAAGATTTCGCTACAGTGCTGGCGCTGCCTCCGTGCTTGGTTGGGGAATGGGGTGATTAGTTCATTTGTTCAAATGATGGCATATGCCAATTACTAAGGTTCAACTGCTTTTTATACCACTTTATACCATTTTTATACCACTTTATACCATTTCAAAATGCTTTGGCGAATGATGAGTATTTAATCTCCAACTTCCTCTAATTCTGTACCACTAACATTTAAGAGACTGGTATGTTGTATCCTCATTTTTTTCCTGTTCCCTTGCAGCAAAAAATCTAGACTTGGAAGAATAATTTGTAAAAATYTGAATATGCATTTCCTATTGATATGCCCATATCTTTAGTTCTATAATAGCTGCWGTATTTCTGTTATTTTTGTGTTAATTTATAAGCTACATACAGGGAAAAAATAGGGCTACTAGGGCTCATCAGACAGTGGATTTCTTTAGCAATTTTAATATTCTTGTCAAACTTCACTCAGATATTTAGTTTTTTAATAGTAAACCTACCCTGGGGTGGAAATGAAGAAGTTACCATCGTGCCTGCAGATGTTTTGTGCTCTATTTTGTGAAGAAGTCTGTTCTTGAGAAAGATTTCTAAAGATGGAAGCATTTCCTTTGTGTGGTTGTTTTCTAAAACCAAAACTGTACCTTATTTAAGTTTATCACTGTAAGAAATACTTACTGTTTGATTATCATTTTGAATGGAATTTTACCACTGGTAACTCTCTCATCAAAATAATTATTCTCATAAAATCTTAACTGCTTGAACTTGGACCACAAGGGCTAGTTTAGTTGACATTGAGGGGAATGTGCAGAAGTGAAGACAGGGAAACGAGTTTCTTCTTTTTTTTGTTTTTTTTTCCAGATGTATTAAGAACTTTGAAAGGATTTACTTCCTTCTTCTAATTACTATTCTCTCCTCCTGGATTTAGAAATCCAGGTTCTCTTGGTTGAAGAGCTGGTGAAAGGATGGACACCTCTAGAGGGTTTGAGAGGATTCAGACTGCTTTAAATACTAGTTTATTTCTAACATCTCTCTCTGAGAGAGACCTTAACAGATAAAATACAACCTTTTGGCAAAGATTTAACATTTTCATGCATACTAAAGCTTAAAAAATGTTGAGGTTTGCAGAGGTCTCCAAGAAAAGTAGAGAAGATGAAATGTAAGACGGCCTGGTTACATTTAAGGTTTTAAAAACCCTCAACCAGGAAAAAGTCTCTCTTCTGATGCTTCTCTGCTCATTGCAAAAAAAGACAGAAGGAGGCCCAGGAAACTTGTAATATTTATAAAAATGTCATTCTTTGGATGTCAAGCTGGGATGAAATACTGTTCTGAAATTTACAGGACTAAATATGCTGCTGGAACAAAGTTTAAGATTTAATCAGAAGATAAGCAATGTCTGCTATGCTTTTAGTATCTAATTTTCTTGGCAATTTCTAGTTCTTATAATGGAAAATTAGATGATACTCCAGAAGGAATAGGGAAATAAACTTTTTATTTTCTTATTAATAGAGTAAATTCAAATTCAATAGAGCAAGTAATAGAATCTAGTGGATAATATCTTTAATTTTGAAGGATCAGAAAAGTGTGTAACATGCCCATAAGCAATGGGTTAGATCGTAATAAACATTTAACTGTATCTTTACCTTGTAAAACAAAATTTTGCCCAGCCTTTGAATTTTTTAAAATCCAAGTGGACTTTTTTGTTTATTTTGTAATGCGCTTTGAATTCAGTGATTTTAAATCGTAATTGCTTGTTTGGTAAATTCTGAACAAAGTTGGAAGCTTCGCGTGTGTATATATATGTGAAAACTTTGTATTTAGTTCTTCATTTGTGCAGCAGCTTAACCTTCCTTAATAGTACAATCTACAATTTAGTAGCTATGCAGTATGCATAGTAATGTATGCGGATGCTCTCTGAGGTAAAGTTGCAGTTCTGATTTGAGGAATGGGGGGGTATGTGTTCCGTTTCTATGTTTTTACGGCATCTTCTGACTGAATAGACCTCTCCATACAATATTTTTTATTATTGTTATTCTGCAAACAAAAGGAGCAGGAAGGCTCAGGGATAAGTTGTTGCAAGGTAACAGCAATAGCTCTCAAACATCGTCTTTCCCTGTGTAAGGGATGCTAACGCGCTCTCTTTTCAAGCAGGTGCCTCACACTTGCTGGCTAGTTTTGGTGTGCAAAGCAGCGGTTGGTGTGCGGGAAATTTTCACATATCCAGACCAGGCAGAAATTTGTTTGCATGGCCATACCCTGGACTGTGGTATATTCTGGTTGTGTCATCACTGGAATTATTTACTAGTTTGGTATCTGTTTCATTTCTTGAGTGGTATTTATCTGGAATAGTTAACGCCCAAATTTGTGCTGCAGAATCTTTATTGTTGGTGATAAAAGGCTTTAGGTGCTAAGAAACAAGCAGAAATTAGTAAATGAAAAATGTAGGCTTTATTCGTTGTGTTGTGGCTTTCAAAGACCTGTGTAAACTACAAATGACTTTCATTAAATGGAGATGATTTTTCTGGACAATAATGTGCAGAAAGATGCTCTGCAGATAGTTTTAGGAAATGAACAAAGCCTTCATTTCATAAAGGTTTGTAGTTTGTCACACTTTATCTCAACTAAGCTTCATTTTAGATGTATATTYAGATGCCTTTATAGGAGATTTGTAATGGGAACTGCAAAAGAGTAATTTAGAAGATAAGACAAAAAAAGAACACAGTGAAAATAAAGCATATTTTCTGAGGCAAGGCTTTAAATCTTTTTTTGATATGCGAACCACTTGCAAAAAAAGAAAAATAATATAGACATAAGCCTTTCTAGAAATCTCAACTGCTTGGGTTGTTGTTTAGCATTATTGCTGTTTGTCACCTTTGTGGGCTCTCAGGAGTTGTCCACAGGGGTCAGATGTATCTAAAACCATCTGTGGGAGTCACTTTTTCAGATGTTACAGCCAGAGTAACCTGTATGGATTTGAGTACTGCAGTTGGCATTCGGGTGTTTTCTTACCTGAGATTTCTCATTGCCCACCCAGCTAATTATGTTGTGGAAAAGAGGGTTTGGAATTTTTTGATAACCTTGAAGGAGGAAAAAAATGGGAAATTGTATTTGCATTTACTGTTACCAGAAGCCTTATTTTTTACAGTCTGTTGATTTGAATGTGCACCACAAATGGTATATTAGCAAACATATTTTTGTAGTGTGTCATGGAAGAAACAGAATATGCATGAAACTATGTAATCCCATAGGAAGTAAAACAGATTTCATTTGTACCCTGCCCAACCTACGGAAAAGATATACCCCCCCCCTTTTTTGGGGGGCATAGAAATTGTTCTTTTCTAGGCTGCTTGTAGAGGTGTTGTAATGAGCTATAGAAAATTGTTCTGTGCATTTTTTTTCAGTTTTGTAATATCAAGTGGCTTTACACATTTCTCACTGTTCCATGTTTTAGTGATTACTTTTAAAGCTTTGCTGCAGCAATATATTGAATCACATGGCATTTGAAAGCAGTGGGACGTTTTGCTCTTAAAGTTGGGCATATGTGAAGTACCTTGTTGAAATAGGATTTAAACTTCTTTACAAAATCCTGGCAGGAGTATTTCATTTCCTATAGATAGAAGGGCTTTCTTGCCAGCACGGGGAAGTGTGGATTCTGCATGTGTGTTTGCATGTAAGTAAGTTTACATACAAGTGACCAGGGATTTTCTTTTTTTTTTGTTGGTTTTTTTTTGTTTGTTTTGTTTTGTTGAGTGCTTATTCAGTTAGCTTATTCAGTCTAGCATGTTGCAGGATACTGATTTACAAGTTAGCAGAGTAAGTAGCTGTAGTTTGTAATGAAAACAGTGGCAGTGATAGAATTATAAAAGCAAATTCAGCATAGATGCAAAGTAACTATTTCCATTGAGATTTAGGAGAATTTAGTAATTCTTGTGCTAAATTTAAGCTATGGTAGAAAATGTACATGAAGATGCCTAAAAACGATTTCTTTGTAACTGACCTACTGTTGTGCTTGAAGTTATAATCACAAATGGGCAGGGCTTTTATAAAGTAATTAGAGATTGTTTTTAATCATTTTAGATTTATCTGTGATTAAATTCTTTCTGGATCAACAAATGAGTCATAGAAAGAGAGGAATATGTACATTTCGTATTTGTGTGTCTTAATATTGACATAAACTGAAGAAAAATATTGCCAAGAGAATTTTAATCATGGGAGAAAAGCAGGTTCAACAAAATCTTCCAGTTTATTTTATTTCATTGGGGGCTTTCTTAGTGTGTTTAAAAAACTGAAGTGGAAGTAGAAAATCATTATTTTAGTTTCATTACATAATGCAGACCTTTCCCTACCATTGTCTTCATGTCTTTTTCCACTTAGTTTGTCTGCCAGCAAGTGATGAATCACTGACTTAAAATGGGATTTAGGGTTTTTGAGTGAGTTGAGAGATTCTTGTGCTGGGGGGAGTTAAAAAATAATCAAGAATTAGGTTAAATGGAGTTTTTTAATACTGTGAAGTACCCTTTGTTAACATTAAATAATTCCATGTACATTTTGCACTGAAAATGCCATGTAGAGATCACCTGAATATTTTTAATTCCCCTTTCTGCAGGACAAAAGGTTACCAGTCTTTAATGCTGAGCCTGTTCCTATCTGTATGGGAAAATGAACAGGGCTAGGGAAAAATTGCAGAGTAGGAAGCCTCCTTTTCAATTACTGTGAAGGCACTAGTAAATCCTGGTAAGAGTCAGGTGAAACATCTAATCTTTACCTTTTGTTCACATAAAGCCATGTGCTGCTTTGATGTTTTCTCTGTAAAGGGAAAGGTGAATTTCGGAAAGGAAAATTTAAAAATCCAGCTCAGATAGGCTCAGGGTTTTGTTGCCAGCTCTCTAGCATTTTCACTTTGTTCTTCCTTATTTCTGCTCATGTCTGCCTGAGCCTGTGCTGCATCTAATCTAAATATAACCTAGACCATCCTCTTAAAAAAAAAAACCCTTGGGAGTGTATCAAGTTTCTTGAAATTGAGCACAGGCAGAAAAATTTCAGATAGCTTTAGACAGGAGATATTTTTGCTCTGAAGAGATGAAAATACAGCAAGTGAGCCCTCCCTCCCTGCCTTAAAAAAAAAAGAAAGTATAAAAAGACTACCTGTGGATTATGTATATGCATGTTTGTGGCGTGATTTACACAGAATGATCCCTAAGCCGCCTATGGAAAAATACATGGTATTTTGCTTGCCATCTGAGATCTCCTTGCAGCTGGAGAGTGAATTTCGTATTCCTTCCCTTTGGGAGGAAGACCGTGAAGGCTTATTAGTCATTTCACCTTTAGAGGAAGATAAAATATTTTTCCCTTTCTGAAAGAACACAAATGTCGAGCGCTGAGAAACGTCGACTGAGAGGCCGGGGGAGGGTGCAGCGTTGCATTACCTCATCCGTATGCTCTTAGTGTAATCTATTAAAAATGCGCCTTGCATAATGGATTTTTATCTTGCTCAGAAAATCCGCCGCTTTAGGTTGCCCAATATCCTCCAGTGGCATCGCAGCGCTGCTTCGGCATTTTAATGGTGACAGTGCTGCAGCACGGTTGCCCTGCGCTGGGTCATTTGTAAAATCGGAAAAATAAAGCGATGTTTTTCGGGCGGGGGGGGGAGGCGGGGGAAGAAGAACCTCACGCGGCAACCGTGGAATTTGAAGTGAAGCTCAGTTTTAACGGCGGGAGGGGGTGCGGGGCGGAACGGACGGTGTGTAGGGCCACGGCGAACCCCTTTCTGCCGGTGCCTTTACAGGAGCGCCGGGCGCCGCCGCCACCTCAGAGCGGGGCGGGAAGGTGGTGGTGGTGGGGGGGTGGTGTTGTTTGTGTCTCCAGAACCAGTCTGAACCGGCGCGAGCCGGCTCGGCCCGGCGGCGCGCCGCCTCCGGGGCGGGGCCGCCCGCCGCGCGCCGCCCCTCGCGGCCGCCGGCAGCCCCCCGCCGCCCGCTCCCGCGGTGTAAAAACGCCTCAGCTGCCTCTAAAACCCGTAAAAAATTTTTTTAAAAAAAATAATAAAAAAAGTCAGCGCTCGTGCTGAAGCGTTAGCGCCCGTGCCGCTGCTTCGCCGGCGCGTGAAGATTTTTCTCACGCCGCGGTTATTCCGCGAAACCCCCCTCGCCCCATGCGAGCGGTTTAGCCGAGGTGATGCTGCCGGGCTCAGTCGGCGGCTCAGCCTTTTGAGTCCTCCTCGATGAGCTCACTTCTTATTTTTGAAGCCTTCATGGCTGATCTGACGTTCTACCCGCTGTATAAATAAACCTTCTATTTCCCCAGCGGGCGGAGAGCGGCAGTCAGCAGCGGCGGATGAGCACGCGGAGTGGCACCCTTTAGGAGCGTGATACCTGAAATAACTAAGAGGCGCAGGTTTAAGTCTGCCCTGGTGCCTTGACACCTGTAATGTAATGATACAAAGCAGCTAGGTTGCAAAACAGAAAACAACCCTGCTAGCTTCTCTTCCCTCCCTCCCCCTCCCCCCCCCCGTTATATAAACACATCATCACCAAGTTAGGTGTCTTGTTTAAAAAGTAGTTTTGTAGTTTTTTGCTTGGAGAGTAGACCTCTTACTGCAATTTATAGTCTGCTGTTACCCCCCATAAATAGTTGTTAATTGTTGGCTCTGAATGACAAAGACGGCAATTAAACTCCTTCCAAAATTTGCAGAAGTCGGCATTCATCTGAGGTCATCTGTCCCTCGCTGTAGGGTTTTGTTTCTTGAGCAAGGTCTGGAAGTTTTAACTGCTGTTCCTGCTTTTTAGAAATCTATCTCATTTCTTTGCCTCTAAAGGCAGAGAAAGATTTCGATTTCTGTATGGCTTTGTTTTTTTTTTCTAAGTTGCTTGCAGGTTGGGAGTCTTAAAAATGCATTGTGTTGGGGGATGGAAGCAAAGGAAGGAGGCCCTGGAAAAAAAAATCTCTATTTTTGTCATGGCTATTTAGACTGTCTAAACCCACTTTGTTGCTTTGAGTCCTATTAAGGAGCTTTTTTTTTTTTATATATATATATACATATATATATACACACATATAGCTATAAGGTCTCCTTGTAATTAGCAGTTCTCTAGACCAGAGGCTTTGCTTAGCAAATTTGAGGTTCAGACCGGGCAGCTGAGTCTAAACCTTTCACGTGACCTTTGTTGGTCGTCAGCTTCCCCTGCCGAGAGGGAAGCTGAGGAGGAAGCTGCGGCGAAGATAACGTTTGTAAGTCACCTGTGTGCAGCTGGCACCACTCTAAAGGAGTGGGAATGGGTACCTGGCGCGGTGTCTGATRTTCTGCAATTTCGGCTAGTTGTCCTACTCATTTGTGGGAATTGCGGGAAAAAAAGCCATATCCAAGGCAATGCTCCTGTCATCATCCYAGGCAGTGTCCTAGGAGCGAGTTTTGTGCTGCGCTTTTTCTTCAACCCCAACGAGTCCTGGGAGCTTCTTGCGATGCCAAAAAACTCTCGGGACTGATTTTTTCTGCCCTGGTGTACATAGAAATCCAAGGTGGGTCTGCTTTTCTTGGTAGATCGGGTTTGACTTTGGGGTGCATGTTTGTATTACGAAATGGTCACTTACAATTGCATTTTTAAGGCTTTGATTTTCTTCCAAGTGTTTTGCTTAATCATCCTGAGTAGGCTGAGGGAAGGAAAGAATTAGCTGAGGTCAGGGAAGTTGAAGCTGCCCATGTTACTTTTCAGAAGTGAGACTTAGTCTTAAGCATTCCTAAAGGCAGGAAGAAATCTGCCTCCCCTTCTTTTCCTGCTGGACTCAGAGAGAGCAAGGAGAACCCAAAATCCTGTTGGGGAAAAATCGAAACGCAACAGGAAAACCATAAAGCAAGATAGGCTCTGCAGCGTTTGGTATCTACATGCGTGCTAGTAGTCTACTTTGCCTTTCTTGGAGAGAAATATATCTAGGACATGATTCATCGCTAAAATAGATTAGAGGGGTCATAGTCTAGAAGTGTCTGCTTGTCTTCACTGATTATGAGGAGAGTCTAGATAGCTCAGATGGAGACACAGGCAGTGCAGACATCAAAAGGTGGGTGAGAGGATTCCCATCCTAATGATCTTTGAAATAAGGAGCACTTTAATAATTTCTAATGAATATTCACATGAAGGAATGAATAGGAAAAGAGGAAGACTTACTGAACACTTTTTTAAAATCAAAACAAAATGGGTTGTTGTGATCAAAGGAAAAATCCCTCCTTTATGTTGGGTCATATGTGCTTCCATTAAAGTGTAGACAGAATGTCCCTTCACATCTTAAAGGCTGAACTTGCAAATTCAGTGATTTTGGGTTGTTCCCAAAAAGAATTTTTTCTGGCTCCACCATGGATGGTGCTCCTGCATGGATGCAGGCACTGTAATACCTTCCAAAGGAGAACTTGTTGAAGAACATACGATCAGGAAAACAGCTCTCTCTGAAGCATGTTCGTGAGACCTTAGCATTAAGTTTAAAAAACACTATATAGAACATGCTCTGTTTAAGCTAAGGTAACATGGATGTGAACTGATGGCAAATAAACCTCATTGGAGAAAATTGAAAATCATCTTGCCTTTATCCACCGTGTTAGCTATATAATCAATGCACTTAGATTTGCCCTTAACTTCCAAGCATCGAGCATAGTTTGTCTGCATCTTTGCAAATGCTGGAACTACTAATGATGGCATCAAGGTACTAAGCATGAAAGCTTCGTAGTGAGCAATTAGATATCCCTCTACAAATCATTATGGTCAGCTGGTAATGCCATTTTGAGAAGAGAATGCAGCACATTTGCAAGTGGAAAATCACAGTCTTGGAGATAAGCAGAGGGCTTCAAAGTTGTATAAAGGGGAAACAATTTAYACATGCCAGGACATATTCTTAGTTTTTTCAATATCAAAAGCATGACTGCATGTTTTGTTTAAGAGAAGCAAAAGCTGAGTTTCCAGAAGGAGAGAGAGACATGTACTATGTAGATGCCATATTTCTAAAAATACACAGATTATTGAAAATCWTGCATATTACTTATTAAGTKCTTAACAAAGAAGAGAACAAAATTAGCCCTTTTAATGTGCATGGCATTAAGGAATAAAACTTCCTTTATGAATGATTTTGTAGTCTTAAAAGAATTCTGTAACAGAAATAGGCCAATAGCCAAATATTACTTTTTCTGATACCTGTTGGATTTCAAAAACCAAACATCGTCCCACCTCCAGCCACAAATTCTCTCTCTCCTACTAGAAGTGAAATGTGGAGCTTTCCGGCCTTCGAAATACTTCCCTTTGAAAAATGTCTCAAGTTCAGTGAGTAGTTGCTTTATTTAACTCAAGGTGATGATTTCATCTAGAAAATGCTTAGAAATCTAGGATGGTCACAATAGTACCTTTTGGAGAATCCTTTCTACAAGAAGGAAGTGTTTTTCGGGCTGTCTCATCATTTCTTCTACAGTTGGTTCATATTTTCCCAGATGCCCAGAAATACTGATCATCATTTTTTATACCTGGACAAAAATAGGAAAAATCATCAAATAGTCTAGAAGTAACGAGGATATTTAAGGTACATATCAAGCAGACAAAAGCAGTAAAAGGTATTCACAGTCTAATTCTTTTTCTGTCRTCTGCTTGAGAGTACAAAATGCCAAAGGTTTGTGTGATAATGTGTGAAAGAAAGGTACTGTTCTCCTTAAAAAAAAAAATAATAACTCCCAAGAATGAATAGTGCAGAGTCCCCATGGTTCTCAACTTGCATCGACTGAGAGATGCAAAGTGCCCTACTTAATCCGAACTGCTACAGGTTTGACCTCTTTGTATCATCTGACACCCTCCTTTGGTAAGAGGTTGCTGCATGATCTCAAATTATGTAAGACTTGTGCTGTTGCTTTGAAGTTAGTCCCTCCCTTAAATGTTTGTTTACTCCTTGGTATATCCTGTTGTGTGGATTGTTAAAGATGAATAGTAAAAGAAAAGAAGCTATCAGGTTAGTGCAAATTTTCTGTTGCTCTTCACTTATTAAATCTACATGGAGCTCTGTTTATCCTTCTTTCATAGTCAGGGAATATACTGAAAATGTCCTACACTGGTTGGTGTTTTACTGCGTAAATGATGACTCGTAAGTTTGTTTGTTTTGAGGTGGAAGGAAGTGAGGACTCATTTGTTATGTTCTTACAGGAGAGAGGTAGATACTATCAAACAGTTATTTCAGAAGTAGTTATATGGAATATTTTGTTTTTTAATATTCAGCTTTTCTGTCATTTTTAAAAATCATGAAATTTGCTTGGGGAAAAAGAAAAGCTTAATTAACACTGCAGGTGGGGCTTGCAGACTATTTCTTGTGCTATGGCCTAGAGGTTTTCCAGTCTGTTCTACACAGGTACTAAATCCTGCAGCAAGTATGCAGGTGGGGCATGCAGGCTTTGCATGGGGGAATTCCTTGGGAAGGCTGAAGGAGGAATCTTGTGTTCCGTCATATCCAGCATACCAGCCGCATTGCCTCACGCTGCTTCTTTTTATCCAGCCCTGGATAACTTTAACGTTTTTTTCTGCCCACCTCTGTGCCCTCAATCTTGCTTTGCATGCAGTTAATGCAATGAAAGTGTCCTAGGTTTTCCTTGTTAAAGGGAGCAGGAGGGACATCTTATTGGRATGGTCAACCAAAATGTCACTTCTGTGAGCCCTGGACTCCCAAACCACGTAGAGATTTAATCCATAAGTCATAACAAATACTGCTGAATTAAGTTGCAGAAGGTGGCTCTTCCAGATATTAAGAGAGAAACACAGGACCTTTCTGTCATGTAACAGTATTTTTATTTTTTTTTATTTTCAAGACTGACATTACTCTGCATTGTTGCTTAACAAATGCACAGATTTCCACAATTTCCCTACGAATCTCATATTTAATATTTAACAGATTATAATACTTCACGTGTTTTGTACAAAGACTGTCACAATCTTTATTTTCATGACTTTAATATTTCTATTCATGTGAAATTCTACTGAAAGTTCTGCTCTGTTAGTTTTATTTTTATTTGCATGTGGGCATAAAATGAAATACTTCCCAAATATAGCCATAGCCAAGAGATCCATCTGTTCTTTGCATTTTTAAATGGCAAATGGATCTTAACTCTTCAAATGTCTTGTCTTCTATATTGTGTGCCAACTGAGATCACAGAAATGCCGTTATTTGCCACGCCTTTCATTTTAGGCAGCCCTTTACATGAGAATAGCAGTTTTATGAAGGATTTGTGTACCCCACAAGCATTATGTATTTCTTCTGGTTGYTATAGTGGGTCAAACAAAGGGTAAAAAGAGCCTCTAAAATTTTTCTTTGCCTTATAGTAGTTGGCATTTCTTTAAAAGGCTGTGTAAGGCATGAGGCAATAGAAATTCTATCTCARAAACATCCTTCATGTACATATTTCTACTTGTGGTTTAGAAGTAGCCTTGTTTTGTCCATTTTCTTTTGCATTTCACTGTTTGGATAACGGCAACCATTTTTAGAAATRCTAAGCTTACACACAGTGTTATCTGCCATAAATGGGATTTCTATATTAAGCCTTGCACGTTCCAAATTTTACTTAAGAGGCATTGTTTGTCAGCTGTGTATCTTGGCATGAACTATATTGTAGCTCCCGTTTGAAGAACAATTATATTTGTTTATAAGAGAGAATAACACAATTTCAAAATCGCTCTGAATCCTAGCGAACGAGAATTTCAACAAATGGGCATTTTGTGTAATGCCAAAACGTTATCTTGGAGACAAGGCAACAATCGCACCAGCGTTTTGGCAGGGCAGAGTGCTGTCCCTGCACGGAAAGTGGCTTGGAGAGGCAGAAGATAAGGAGCAGCAGAGGGTGGCATTTTACAGGGTATTTGTGAGGCCAGATGGGAGACAAAATACGAGTTGTCAGGAAAGTGGGGCATAAACATAGTGCCAGCTTTTTTAAGGCGAGGTGGGGATGCTTTTGCTGAAAACATACTAAGTGCAAATGCTGAGGATAAGCAGAATGAATTTGGCAGGCCTATTCGCCACGACCTACCAGCAGTTTTGTGTTAGAAAGCTCTTCTATGTATGCGAGACTGAAATAACATGGAGATGAATCAGACCCATTGTTTTTCTGCTTTTAATATATCTGAGAAAGGTTTTTCTTTCGAAGAATAGTATCTAGTGCTTCTAGATAGGACCGTGTGCTTATCAATGTCAGTTAAGGCTGACTGATTTTAAAATTGTTATAAGAAGTGTTGACTTCTAGGAAATCATTTAGCAGTGCTCGGAAGGTGAAAGTAGTTGCTTCTTACTCCTCAAGTAAACATATAGTAGTATACCTTGAAGCCGTAGTGGTTGCATTTTAAACAGCACTAAGAATCCCAGCTTGTAGACAGTACTTAAAGTAGGGTTTTTCTTTTTTCTTTTTTTTAATGCTTAATAGATCCTTGCATAAGCAACGCAGTTGTTATTTAGGAAGCTGTCTTTAAATTGTGCTTTCTTGGGGTTTTGAAATGATTTGGTCTCCTGTGAGCCACAAGATCGAGTTTCTCAACCTGCTCTGTTGGTGATTCATTGATTGACCTTGGGCAAAGCCCTTGGCCTCTTTTTACCTTATTTTTCCATCTGCAATGCAGGGTTGTTAAGACATAGCTACCTCACAAGAGCGTTGAACTAAAAGCCTTTTTAAAGATTTYGTACACTCAGAAGTGTCAGCTGCAAAATATTGATTTAGATTGTCTACAGATAGTTGGCAAAAGTTGTTTACTTTAACAGTATTGTGGTAATTTTTGCCAAAGGTGGAAAGCAATTTTTCTTCTAGCCTGAACAAGCCACTCCTCTACAGTAGCAGGTGAACTCTGCCCTACCATTTTCTTTGAAAAGTTGCTGTAATCGTAGGTTTATCATTACTCGCAGCATTGAGTGGGAGCTCTTCTGTAGACAAGTCACTGCAGTGCTTGAAAAAATTTGACTGAAAGCTTTCCCAGTTGAAGGTGGTGGGAGTTTTGCATGGTCTTAGTAGGGCTGGGTGTTTGCTGTGTGTCGTATAAACCTGTCCAGAGCCTGCTAACGGCTGCTGCTCATGTGTTACGAAAAAACGCGCAAAGAATATGTCCGTCACTTGTGGATGTTTTCAAATATAGTCAGATAGAAGGCAAAGCTAGATTAAAAAATCAGCACGGGAAAGGTTTATGTGATTTAGAGACTCCATACTGTTACACAGTGAAAAGCTCTCTAGTCCTACCTCTTCATCACTGTGTCACTTTTAGTTCTGTGATACACAAATASTTCAAAGTTGGGGTGTCTCAGGTGTATTTGGTCTTGACCAAGGCTTTCCATTATGAAGGGACTGTTGAAAAAACAGAGGCTCTTTGGGATCTCAGGTTCTCACATCCACCCTTTATGTTCTGCTTTTTGCATCGGTGGAAATTTAAYTGTGGGAAAGCTATGCCAAGGAGCTGGGTTTGTACTTCACCCYGAAGGCCTCCATGACTTTTAATCTTTCCCAGCACCAAGTTGTGTGATTGCGGCCATGCGCTGAGAAGGCGTTTCCTCTCACGTTGAGGAATTTCTCTCTTGGCAGTCCTGCTGTTCCCGAGAAATGTCTGTATTTTGGAAAGAAAGATCGTGGCTGTGGACGCTGGTACTCAGGTATCTTGAGCTGCTCGTGCCAGGCTCTGAAGTTTGATACCAACACCATGAAGCTGAAGTTAACAGAGAGCCACCACAGCGAGCAGAGGATGAGGACAGCATCTTCTCAGCAGTAGTAAGCTGTTGTGATTGCTGAGAAGGCTGTTTGCTAAACAGATAAGCTAATATGGTTTTAACCAACAAGCTTTTTTTCCAGGTTAGGCTTTTTATTCTTGGCTGTACTTAGTTCATTGTAACAACCAAGCCTGAGGATTGGTACACGTGGGTCATGGAGCTAGATGTTAACACTGCCTGGATTGCCCAGAGTCTGTGGCAGCTAGACATGGATAAATATGTATATTTTAGCAATCATAATTGATGGGATATTTAGTTACAGTGAAGAATTAAAAGGACCCCAAAGCTGCCTTGAAATTCTCAGAACATGTGGCTTCAGGGGAAAGATGGTTCTCGGAGCAGGAGACTTTTTGTAGTGGTCATCTATCTTAGCAACATCTTTGGTCTTTTCCGTGATTAGCTTCAGCCTGCTGCTTCTCATCGAAGTTCAAGTAGTAAAATAGCTGAAAGGTGATGCTCACGTGGCCTGTCAGTGAAGGTGACATGTGATTTTAATAAGACAGTCATCTGATTTGGGTTGAATGTATGGTAAACATTACTTGGAGACTGTATCTTAAAAAATCTTACTGGCCAGATACTGAAAAAATACTGTAAATTTACTATTATTTGGCCAGCCAAAACATACAAAGGAGCCACGTCACTCCCACAGTTGTGTTATTTTCCCATGGCCTTTAAGCGTGATTTCTTTAGATTTCTGAGTTCCAGCCCACTATGGGATTTCTTAAGTCTCCTTTTCTGAGCTTGGCAAGACAGAAAAAGGTACGGGGAAGAGGTGGTCCTGTTTTCATGTGTTCCAGTGTTGTACACATCTGTCTCGGTGCTCCTTTGGAGAGCRGTATACACTTTTGTTTGCCGTGCACTGATTTTTCACTACTGTTCCCTGCTTAGCAGTAGGGTTTGGGGTCCCCCCCCCCTTTTTATTGTAACTCCTTGTCGTTAAATACTTTTGAAGATATGTGTGTGCACGTGACGTTTACAAACCGAAGTTCCTTGGGTGGCAACTTTTCAGCGGCTTGAAACAACGCCAAGAATGTCGCGCAGTCACATCCCGGCATGCTTTTGAATGCAAACTCTGAAGGCAGTGAAAGGCCCAGGGTTATAGGCATGGGGTAATTGCACAGAATATGAGGTGTAGTTCATCTGCTAACTTTCTCCACCCTCATATGCCGAACAGCCAGAGACTGCTTGTGTACTTATATTAAAAATGAAAAGTTTGCTATGAAATGGAAAAGCAAGGTTCAGCCTCTTACAAGCTGATGCTGACTGGTGTTTGTGTACAAAACTACCGCCTGCCGGTCACCTTTATATTTAGATCAGCGTGAGAACAAAGTGAATCAGCTCTGATAAAGAGAAGTTTTAACCCTCCACTAAGACCTCTTGAGTTTTCAGACGCCACGCTTGAAGTTTGGTCGTAATTATTCCTACTTGGAGATACCAGAAGAGCCGCATGGACTATTAGAGTAATGCTGGGGACTTCACATTGCTTTGTTCCAGCTTACACACTAATGAGCGTACGGTTCCCTGAAAGGATGCTTAAAAAAACCACAGGTCTGCATTCAGCTGTAGCTCAGGGAGTCAAAACTTAGTTGCAAGCCCTGCTCCCAGTCTCTCACTGAAATTATATGTATGGGACTTGCAAACAACAGGGGTGTTGGAGCACCACGCGTTTTCAGCTTTGTACCTGGTTTGGTGCGGAAGTAATCCAAGTTAGTTGCCTGTGGGGCACAGAGGAACACAAACTCTGAATTATCTGCTCACTTTGACTTTTTTTTTAAGGAAAGAGAGTAGTTAGATTTTTATAGGGATGCAATTCTTGGCATGTGTAGCTTGATGTAGGTTTATAAATCACATGTATGTAGAATATGGGGGAAATTCCAGTTAAGTACGTAGTTTAGGTTTTTGTCGTATTTAGTAATACTACGGAAATAGCAGCCTGTAATGTACCTGTACATGTATTACTTCAGTATCTCATTTTTCATTCAGAGGAGAAGTCAAAGTGCTCTGTGAGCTGTATCAAGATTCCTTTAATCTGTAACTAAAATGGAATATGACACATTTTAAAGAGATATTTTTGTTTCTTTTTTTGAGGCTAGCATCATACTTTTGGTCAGTGTTGGTTGGCAATAACCAGGGCTTTTTTTTATTTTATTTTATTTTTACTCTCAGGATTCTTTGACCAATTTTCTGGCACTGTTTTTTTGCAGTTAGATCCAAGGACTCTAACTGACAGTTTGCTTCCGTAGTGACTGTATCAAGAATATTAAAAGGATTTTTTTTGTCTTCTGGGTAGACCGTATCAGTGTACAGTACTGTCACTAGCTTATATTTGTAGCTGGTATTTGCATACAGATCATCTACAGTGACTTAACTCTGACCTGGAAAGGGAACAAGGAGAAAAAAAAAAGATTCCTGTTATTTCCGTTTAGAGATTACTGTACGTTAGCTTTGGATTTCCTGCCTAGACTTCGGAATCTTTTGCTGACATCAGCTGTGTGAAAAACCTGCTGTCATCTGGGATTCATGCTGAGGGAGGTTGTCTTATGTTATTGTCCTCAATAGATCCTTCTAGGAGATAATCTTGACGTAGAGATTATTTTGACAGTGTATTGAATCACAGCTGATGTAGAAAGAGTTCCTGATTTCGGTTAATTTGGACAGGAAAAAAAAAAGAAAATAGCATATTTGAATATTTCTGTAAAAGAATTATAGATCATTTAACAGTTCCAGTTAAAGATGTTTTAAAGGGTACTATTAAAAAGCCATTTTATTTTTTTGTTTTCCTGTTAAAATTCGCCATCCGTTACCCTGAAACGCTAAAAGGGCTTCCAATGATTTTTGGCTGCTGCTTTTTTAACTTGCTTTGCCTATCAGGGCTAGGCGTTTTCTTTTTCTTTCTTTCTTTTTTTTTCTTTTTTTTTT
>NW_028186621.1:31805-62606 GCF_003343005.1 Rhea americana | reverse complement strand
GCGTTAATGCTTTTGCCTGCTTTATTTTAGGCGAATGGCTGCAGCGTTTCCTGGTTGCTGTAATGAGGGGTAGTCACCGGAGTTACAGCTGACTCACAGCTCTGAGATCAATTTGCAGAAATGACAATTGTCCCACATTTTAAAATTGCAAAAAAAGGGTAAGGCAGGTTGTGAGATCCCTTGATTCAGCACAGCCTGCCATTGACAAAAAGCAGCAGGTATCCTGCTACGTTGACTGGTTGGAGTCTGCTCTTTTATCTCATTTTGCTGGGGAACAAAGAGAATGGCTCGCTTTGTATTCTTTTTCTCAAGTGCTTGCTTTTTTTTTTCACACATAAATAGAAGCAGAACTGCGTAGTTAGTTAGAACTGAAAAACACAATTACTTGCAAATGAGCTATTCCTCTGGAAATCAGAACGGGTTATATGCGATATGTGCCGCAGGACTTGAAATGTCATCTTCACAGTTTTAAATGAGGGGGAAAAAAAAAAGAAAAAGCAAGTTTTGTACGTTCTGTGGTATGCCAAGCACTGCAACCAGTGATGCAGGCACGTTTGGAGTGTCATTTTTGCTCTCTGAATCCCATTGCTAGATTCTCACACTTCGGGATTGCTGGGACTCTGCCCATACGAATAAAGCTTATAGTTTGGATTATTAATAGGTTTTATGTTGATTAATAGGAAATGGATACAGAGAAGACATTTGTGATTAAGGGTGCATGCATTTGCTTTGAAAACACCAGACATCTACATGTAACACAAATGAGTATTTTTAAAGGGCTTTTAGGGTGGAAGCAACTTACGGTAGGGTATACCTGTGAGAGAAGTATGTTAGGCCCTCTTATTAAAATAAAAATGATTCCTTTATAACTCAGGTTTTCCATCTGATTTCACTGTCAGTGAAATAATAAATCTTACCCTTTACTTATTTTATGCTAAAATGGCGTGAAAAGAGCTGGAGCGAAACTAATTTTAAAAGCTTCGTGCGCATCTGAGCCAGCCAAAAGGGCACCTAAAATCCTTCCTGGTTTAAAACCTCAAGTTCTTCAGGAATTAGCATACACGACAAGCAAAATGATGAAAAGCACCTAAAAGGCAAACGAAGCTGTAAGCTTAATGTGTTTTAAAAAGCAAATTCCCGACACAGACTCCCTTTCTGTGCAATGTGTGTGTTGTGACAGCTCAAGAGACTTTTTTTTTTTTTTTCCTGCTTTGCTGGCATTCTGTTCCAGTAAGTTTACATGGATGTTGAAGAGCAGGTTTTCCTGTGTTGGGAAAAAGGCTATGTGCCAGAGCACGTTCTGCAAATGTCTGGAAAAAATCAGCACGCGTCTCCTCGTTTTCACATTGCTAGCGAAAAGGGGGAAATGAAGTTATAAAACCATTTTCTTTATGCTGTTTTGTTAGAGGAGTTTTTAAGAACTTCCATGATTTGGCGAAGGACAGTTTTCAAAACCGCTTACGGGAAAAAGGAAAGGCATATCTTTATTTTAATACTCTGGGAATGTATCGTTGTGCAGCTTGCATGTTCTAATCTGGTGTATTTTTAAAACCAGAGTACTTTAAAAAGAGTTCTGTTTTTCCTGTTGGATACTACATATAACTCGCTGTCAGCTGCTTTATTTTGATTTTGCTGTTGCTATAACTGTCCAGCAGACCAGCTATAATTAACTGATCCATCTTTCTCCTGCTCACAGAACATAAAAACTTTTACTTACTTTTGAACATTTAGGCCTGTTTTTTTTTTAAAAAAACTGGAGAAGTAATACTACTTTCCCTAAAGAAAGGGGAACTGGACTGTGTAATTTGTCCTTGCTACCATTTTTTCCTCCCTCTCTAAAACTGATCTGGGAGATCAGGAAAGCGTGAATTATTGTCTCAAAAAGCCTTGGATTTGTTTTGGGTACACGTACTCCTAAAACTCCCCGGGGGATAAGCGGAAATTACCTGCACGATCGCCGTTTCTGAGAACATGCTTATAAACACCTGTTGTAGAATTTACTGTCGTACCTGACGGTTGTTTTGGAGGTGCATCGTAAGGACATCTGAAGGTGTCACCCGGAGATTGTCTTTTCCCCTCGACGGAAGCTATGATTTTAATAATACAGTTCATGTTTTAAGCATTCTTATAAAAACACTAAAAGTAGCCCATTCCCATTTTAAAGCACTATAGCACTATTTAAACATAAATCCAGTAATGAGGGCTTGAGGTGGTAAAGCTTTACCAGAGCTGAACAGTTAGCAGCAGGGTAGAAAGAAGTGGGAAAGGGATAAATGGTTCTTGGGCAAAACATGGACAGTAAATTGCAGCTGGCTTCATTTTTAGGGATGAAATAGTTTATTCTCTTAATGATCTAGAAGAGGGAGTGAAAGTAGGTTGCACAGTTGCAGACAAGACAAAAATAACACCGAGCACCGATTTCTAAGAAAAATGAGACCATGCAAACGGCCTTCTCTGAGGTAGGGGAATTCAGAGCTGGCAAACGCAAGGGATTCTGCATTGGAAGGGAAAATGTCATTATATGTGAAATAACTTCCTATACAGCGCTTCGTTATAGATTGTTCAGGAGGAAAAACCTCGAGAGTTATTGCTACGATCTTGGGAAAATCCCATCTTTTGACGCGAGGTTTGGATCACGCTGCTGGTAGCAGAGCCCRCGCTGACAAAGAGGGCGAGAGAAAGGCGTTGGGTTTTCATTCCTTTCCTGGCGTTGCCGTATTTTCTCCGCTCTCCCCAAGTGATGCCGGACTTCCTCCTTTGGGGACGGTGGAGTAGGAGGAGAGTGCGTGGGAAAAGCAGGAACGCGAGAAGCAGCTTGCCTGCAACTGGACTTAAGGGTCGGTCAGAAAAAGAAGGTTGTAAGAAGAGGGTGAGAGCGGGAGGAGAGTTTTCTCATGTTGATTTTTTTTTTGGTTCCGTTTTGTTTTTCCCTGCGGTTTTGTATCCTCCTGAGATTGTTTCTCGGCCTTTTTGGAGATTGCCTTTCTCCTCTGCGCCTCCAAATATAACAGGGGCAGAGCCCAGGGGCTTTTAGTAGTGTAGAGGAAGAGATCGCAAAACCGAATCATGAAAATGCGCAGAAGCCTGAGGCAGTTGCCCTGAGGACAGAATGGAAAGATTTAAGTGGGATTAATGTAAAGAGAGAATATAAACAGTTTATAAAACAATTTAGGATGCTTCTCCCCCCCCCCCCAAAAAAAAAAAGGATTAACTTTTGTCTATCCTTTCTTATAAGGTATGGAAAGAAAACAGAACCAATTCCCTTTAAAAAGCAGCAAATTGCAAACCAATGGGGTTATTTTTACACGTGGCAAACCTTCGCCCGCAGCATTCAATCTCCGGGGTAAAATCCTAGCAGAATTTTTTTTTTTAGGAAAGCTGGTCATGCAACGGAGAATGAGATCTCCAGGGTTATGTCAGACAAAATTATTTTTAGAAACGTTACAAGCCCTCGTGCCTCGGGGAAGAAATCAGCCGCTCTGAAGAAGATGACGTGTCCCCACTGGGCAAGCTTTAATAATGTTATTCCCTGTATTTCTTACTCTTCAGCGAAGCATCTCCCAATCTGCACTGTCAAGAGTTGGTAGACTAGATTGATTCCCCATATGAGCTGATGTGCAAATCGTCTTCTGCTGTAATTATTGTTTATAAAAGCTTTTGGGTCTAAAAGCTTCATATCCTGAAGTTTGCCGTTGCGACCGAGCTCGCAAGCAGCATTTGCCGATTCGTACGCCTCTATCTAGTTTATTCTCCAGTAGCTGGCAAAAAAAGCTTGCTGCAGTTTTCTCATAAGCAACAGTGCTCTTCAGAGGTACGAATCTTTAGAAAAAAAAATACATATATATGTATGTAAGAGGCATTAAGGAAAAGTATGGAGTCTGTTTTCGGATTGACGGCAGCACCTGCGAGTGCCATTAACGTTTCCTTTTATGTGGGAGAGCACCAAGAGGCATTGCGAGGCCTCAGCAGGGCCCGGCAGCCTCACGGTATTTTTCCAGTCTTCCCACACAACTCCTAAGCTGATAAAACACAACGTTACACTTAATTAAATCTCCTCTATTGTCGTGGAATGTAACAGGATCTAGCTGACATTTTACCCACGATCTGTTTCCTTGACTGCCTCCTCCGAGGGTTTTGCAAGAGAGTATTTGCAGCGTGAGTATGAATTCCTTTGCCCAACTGGAATGCGTGGTGGAAACTGGATTTTCCGCATCGGACAAAGGAAAAAGGAAAGCCTTTAAAGGAGTCGAATCCATCTTGTTTCCCTTACTAGCGCAATTTGTTGCCCCGAATAGGTATTTTAACTTGCGTCTGCTACGAGGCCCTGTGTTACTGTGGCTTGTGCGCTGCTGCGGGAATACAGCGTCGGGGTGGGCGACCAGTTCTGCAGCGCTCGACGCTTTCGCTTGCTGCTGAATATATTTGGTCATTGCTCGGAGGAAAAAGGGAACAGAYGAGTTAAAAATCCAAGCAGAAAACCCAGGAAGAAGTCTGTCATTTGTTTTTAATTGAAATGCACCATCTGTCCTCTGGTCACTTTATGTCTCTTTACACAGAGCTGTTGTTTCCTTTCTGCCTTTTGTAGCAGTGACTCCAGCAGCAGCTCAAGTGACGAGTCCCCAGCACGGTCAGTTCAGTCGACGGCAGTTCCAGCACCTGCGTCCCAGCTGCTTCCATCTCTGGAGAAAGATGAACCCCGCAAAAGTTTTGGGATCAAGGTTCAAAATCTTCCAGTGCGCTCAACAGGTAAATACATATGTGAAAGTGTCTCTTCACAGTGCCAGAAATGGGGCAAAAAAGGAATAGGAAACAGATTAGAGACTGATTAAATCATATTTATTTTATATTTTTGATATTAAATGTGTGCAGCGTTTTGAGTCTCTTCAAACTGCACTGTTTTCCTATTCAGTATTGAGCCATCTTTTATGAAACTTGGCTCCAAGGTAATTGCTGCCATAAAAAAGTAATACAGTCATCAGATTACTTACAAAAAGCATGAAGTTTTGAATGAAGATACCTTTGGGAGACTTCAGAGTTGTTCAGGAGTTTATTGGTGCTTTTAGGACTCCTCGCTGAGTTTAACTTTTGAGTTTCCCAGGTCAGAGGAGGAGTCTTCCTATGACTGTTACAGTTTTTGCTAGAAGTTTAAATTCCTGCATCCCTGAAAGAAAACCTAAATAGTGGGCAAACCCCAGAAGCACTGACTATGGTAAAACTGGCCCAGTGCCTTCCTCTACTGGATCATATTGCCAGTTTCTTACAATGTTACCAAACTGCAGCTGTTCAGGCAGAACTTTTCCRCAATTTGTTTCTGTTTGCTGTCTGCCTCATCATAGTTCTGCACCAACAGAGAAAAATACTTTCTCTGCATAATATTTTTAGGCGTTTTGTTGAGAGGCTGCGACGTCCATGCTTTGGACACCAGGATTGGCGTTGGGTAGGAGGATGTGTTTCTGTCCAGCGAAGGCCTTTTTTCATCCCTGTGGAGGAAAAAAAAAAAATATAGATTTGGCTACGTTATGGGGATCTGGAAAGAAGCATTAGAGTAGGCTGAAAAAAAAAAAAAAGAAAAAAAAACATCTGGGAGAAAAAATTTGAGAGCAACTTTGGGCTTCTGAGGAGCAGACGTTAAGAGATGGTAGCCTGGTAGATTTTTCCCCCCAAAAACCTTGCCTCATCTAGCGCAGCAAATGGACAGTGCTCTCGGAAGGGGTGGTGAATGATAACACCCTCTGTGACCTGGATTCGTGTTGGAGAAGCTGAGAGGTGTGTATTAAATGAGGCAGGGGCTTAAGGGATGGCAGGATTGCATCTTTGACGAGGCAATCGAATGCTRCCTCCGAAGACTGGATTCTCGCTCTGCTTCTGCCTCGGTTCTTCGGTGATGGTGGGAAAACGGCTTAATTAGTGACCATCTGTGAGAAATTTTTGCAAGTCCCTAGCTCAAGTCCCTAGGCTTGAGCGCTCACAGCTACTGAAACTGGTGCTTTGCAACAGTAATGTGGATTACTCGGCGGGGAAAAACCAGAAGCATCTCAACTTTGTCACTTAGGGCAGTTTTGACCATTTATTCTCACTGTGCCTCAGTTTCTTTTTTATATAGTATGAAAACATTAGGATTTTCTATCATAATGTTGAGCGTCATAAAACATCTTTGAGCATATTCATAATACTATTCCAATAGCTGAAGAGTACAGATGACCACTGTTCTCTGTGTTGAAAAAGGGAGAGATCCCATGGAAGAAACAGCATGGGGTCATTTGGAAAAAAAAATTGCAAAATAATTCATATATACAAAGACACTGGCAGAGCTAAAACACTATTTATTAACTTTTTGAGTAGTGTATGTTGCAGTGTTAATATTCTTTCTGCAGATTTTTTTCTGTAGTATTCCTTGAAGTGACATGACACCAGAGTAGGTGCCCACAGATACTAGGCAGATTGTATGATCATGAGTCAGCGTCTGCAAAATCGGAAGACTGCACACCCAGTTATCTTTCTGAATTGACTGGAAAAAATGCTGTATAACTTTGATTTCCATTCCAGGTGCCTCATCTGAGCTCTGCAGAACTGCTCTATGCAGTATCTGTTTGCTCATGCTTTCAGTGGTGGAATTATTAATGAAATAACACTATTTATTTCTTCTTCATCATCTTGAAGTGGATGTGTCTTAGACGTAATAGCTATACTGTATCAGCTTTTGTCATGTAAAAGCCTACACAGGTAGTTTCTTGGCCTTAAAAAGGTAAGGTAAACAGAAGGGTCAGTCAGAAGATTTTGCATAGGCAAAGTTAACATCCAGAAATAAAAAGCCTGATATTGTCACTTCTGTGAGCGTTCAAGTTCGGAYGAAATTGGGTGAAGGCATGATTCGAAGAGAATATCAGATTTCTTCATGTCTTTTATGGTTCTGTTAAGTTGTTAGAAAATACATGTTTATATTCACGTTTGCTTTTTCGCTTAGATACAAGCCTTAAAGATGGACTTTTCCATGAATTCAAGAAGTATGGAAAGGTGACATCGGTGCAGATCCATGGGGCCTCTGAGGAACGGTATGGACTGGTGTTCTTCCGGCAACAGGAGGACCAGGAAAAAGCACTAAATGCCTCAAAAGGAAAACTTTTCTTTGGCATGCAAATTGAAGTAACGGCTTGGATAGGACCAGGTAAGGTTCTTACCAGGCACCAGGCAGTTCTTACGCTTTAACTGGGCACATGACCACACTGTGGTTCACTGACTCTTACAAAAAGGCAGCACAGGAGTAAGAAATGTTAAAATTACCTTGCTGCAGAAACATAATTTAAAGTAACTGGGAAATATGCCAGAATAAATTCCAGAGCAGGAAGAGTGGATGCTCTTAGGTCAAACAGGGAGAGAATTCCTGTCTTAAACCTCAGGGTAGGAAACCTGCCATTCTCTCACGTAGTGAGATCCTCCGGCAACTGGAAGAAACAACGTAACCTTCCATATCTCAGCGAAGCAGATGCCAATAGATAATCTGAGCATAGCACTGAGTGCTCATAGGCTTTTTTCTGCTTTTAATTACAAGGACTAAGGATGGCAAAATTCTTTAGGCTTCAGCATGACTGACTGGTGAAAACTATGGCATTGAGCTCATGGTTTTAGTTTTCATATTGTACTTCAAACAATTGTTTAGAAATTGATTTGTGAAAATAATTTTTTTCCATGTACTATTCCCCAAGTACAGTGAAGCCTTACTTGAAGTCTTGATAAGCAATAATATTTGTTACAAGATTACATTTCTAGAGAAGCAGAGCTAGAACTCAAGCTACTTTTCATCTGAGGATACTCCCATTCCTCAGCAATTAGTTAGTGGTGTTATGTAGAGAGTTCATATTCTCTATAAATAAAACCATCACAAATACAGTACTGCTGTATTTTGTCCAAGGTGTTGATTAGTCTAGTTCTGATCATATCTGCTCATCTGAAAGTAGAGGTGAAGAAACAAAAGTGAACCAAATCCACAAGAAAAGCATGTCTGTATATTGTAGATTTCTTGCTCTCTTTTGCTTCTAGAAACAGAAAGCGAGAATGAATTTCGTCCTTTGGATGAAAGGATAGATGAGTTTCACCCGAAAGCAACAAGAACTCTCTTCATTGGCAACCTGGAGAAAACAACCACTTACCATGACCTTCGCAACATCTTTCAGCGCTTTGGTGGAATTGTGGTATGTGGCTTTTTTTTTTTTTCTTATTCTTTCTCTTTTTTTTAAATTATATAGAGGTATTATTGTCCATTGCTTCTGTACAGACCTGTAAAATGCTATAAGCAGTGGTAAGCAGAATGCTGTTCATAGATAATTCAGTCTTTTGATTTAATAAAATTTTTAATGTATATTTTTGTGTGCGTGTATGTAATATATATAGTAATGATATTTGTGTGTGCGTGTATATATATATATATGTATATACACACACACCAATATACATGTATAAAATTTTATAAGTATAATTTTATATCTAATCGTTACAGTTTGTTTAATTTGTCATTTATCTTGCTAGAATATACCCAAAAGCTTTTCTCTACATTTTGAGTGAAATGTGAGGACACTTGTATTGAGGGAATAGCTTTGTAATGGGAACACATTCTTAGGAGCAGTAACAAGAAATGTGTTTACGGTTACCTCCGAGTGTTTGCAGAAAAGCGTAACTAGTTAGGCTGGTTATAAATATGCCTAGTGCTATTTTTGTGTCTAATCAGCACATGTCTATCCTGTTGATTTCTGAAACAAAGGGTTTAGTTGCTGCATGTGAAAATAGCCATCRGCTATGACAGTCTGTTCCCCAACAATACAAGAGAATAGGCAGTAAGCAGATGGGTTAGTGATGACACATGCAGGATTCGGGTTTTCAACTGAACTGGCTTATCTGCGCGAGACAGAGCACAGTCGTTCCCTCTTCCGTTCATGCCACTCTGTATCAAGTCATACCAATATTGGATTAAGAGTTTTCCAGAAAAATAAAGCAACTGCCCACAGTGAGTTTAATTAATATACTCCTGAATGCATCTGAGCTTCTACACTGATAGTTTGTCTTACATCCTCTCTATGCAATGTTCTTTTAGTAGCTGTGGTCACTTCTGAACTTACTCCTTATACCTTATTCATTCTGTTCTGAAATACTTTTGTGACTATTGAGGTATCGATCACACATTCCCCAAACCCCACATGTACTTCCCCTCAAAAAAGGAGTGAGGATGTGCTTTCACACGCAATGCAGGCAAATACAAAATTTTCATTTTATTGTGAGATCTTCTGGCAACTCTTATGCATCCTGCCTCTGCTGTAATCTTGACATCAGCACTGATTTATGAATTCACGTGCTGTCTGTGGTTTAAATCCTTCTCTAATGTTACACCAACTGAGCTGTCCCGATAAAGATGCTTATCAGTAGTAGTGCACTGTCTTGTAAATTGGTTTTTCTGTGAAATAGTGCTAGATTATCAATGTTATTAATCGGTCAGAATTTAGCAGTGGTGCTGCCTTGCAGAATTTCCATGAAAACTTAGAAGCTCAGGTGCAAACGGGAACAGTTTTATGACCTTCTTGGTGGATAATGAGCAGAGTAATGATATTTTATTTGCTTGTCAAAAGAAATTGCTTGCCCAGGGTGAATGGTCAAGTATCATTTGCCACGGTTGCAGTAGTGCTACTTCAGACATTTGGAAATTCAGTTTTCGATTAGTATTCCACTTAAATCATTAGGCTAGGGCTATAGAAATGTAATAGTTGTGTAAATGCCCCCCTGTTTACTTCTGTTTTCCTAGATAAAGAGCTCGGATGAGACTGTATCAAACTGCTGCCTTGTCCCTAAATTTATTAACCATGAAATTAGCCTGTCCTGAATGTTGGAACGTTTAAGCTTAAATTAGTGTGCTAGCATTGGCATGTAGCTCACAAAGGAAGCTTGTACTATTTAAACAAATAAAACAAAACACTCTACCTTCTATTTTCAGCTTGGAATGAATCATAAAATCGTGAGTTTGTTCAGAGACTTTTGGTACATTTGCCAGTACTAGTGCTAAGCTTGAATGTTAACCAAATGTCAACTCTAGGCTTGTGATTTTTTWWAAAAAAAATGATGAAAATCAGACCTTTTTTAAGGCTTTAGTAGCTTCCCTGTGGCTACACTCGCTTTTGAATGGGCCTATGGTATCTTAGCATCAAGTATCAGCAGTGATAGAAGTTCAGGATCTTTTTTGCCTTTGCCATGTCAATGCCAAGTTGGTTCAATAGACAAGTCCAGCATCACTTGCTGTTCCTAGGAACAGGATGGATCAAGCTTATTTGGAAAAGAAACCCTGCTTTGTTCTTGGCTTAGAAATGAGGATTGATTTGAAGCAGGTTGTTTTCTCTTGCGCCATTGCAAGTGAAAATTCATCTATAGTTCTTTGGTTCCAATTTTTCTCGACATAGTATTAACAAACCAAAGCTACTGTTTGTTGATCAGATCAAACTTTGTTCTGTAGGGTTGAGTTTTAAATCTGTGTCATGAAGAGCTTTCCCCACATCAGTAAGAATTTGGCTTTACCGCTTGAATGAGATATAGCAGAACAGTGAGTTTTTTAGCTATAAACTAATGTTTAAATTCTCTGTGAAGAAAAACAGTGCTTACTGTGGCATGGGCTCTAAAAGAAGTCTCTTTAGTCTCTTGTGATCTGATTTACATTGCTGAATGTCCTCCTTGGCCTGTGGCTAGCTGCTGATTTGTTTTCTGTTTTTTTTTTCCAGGATATTGACATTAAGAAGGTGAATGGTGTTCCTCAGTATGCATTCCTGCAGTACTGTGATATTGCAAGTGTGTGTAAGGCAATTAAGAAGATGGATGGGGAATATCTTGGAAATAACCGGCTCAAGGTAAAGAAATCCTCCTGTGAACCGTATCCTTCTCCTTGTTAATTTTGCCTATGGTCTCATAGATTTTTTTGCCTCAGATTAGATTGTGGAAGTGAGATTTTTTTTTTCTAATGCGTTATGCTGTAGGTCAGATTAGAGAGTGATGATTTCAACCACCACTGTAATTAGGATGAATTGGCATTTTTGTTGGCTGTCTGAGTAAGGAGGCCAAGGACTGGATAGACTTGGAGACTGACATTCTCTGGCCTGTAAAGGTAGCCCTTGAAGGYCTGCGTTGGGTGAGGCACTGCTGGGAAGCTCTGCTGTTATTGATGAGAAACGGAGGCTGTCAGTCCCCAGAGCTGTCAATCTGTCACCTTCCAGAAACATTCAAATCGAGCACAAAACAAATGTTGTCAAACATTATATTCATTTAAGTATGCAGATTTTTTTTATTATTAATTGCTATTTGATTTCTGTTTTGCTTGCACCTGTGTGAGATGCTGATTATAGAAAATCTGTACAAATTACTGGCTTTCTTCAAATAACTCTTAGGCGCGCTCTGTTCCGTTAGTTTAACACTTGTGAATTGTACTGATGGAAGTTTTGCCCTTTTGTGTTCAGCTGGGTTTTGGAAAGAGCATGCCTACAAACTGCGTGTGGTTAGATGGTCTTTCTACAAACGTTACGGATCAGTATTTAACTCGACATTTCTGCCGATACGGGCCTGTGGTAAAGGTAGGTGGGAGGCTTTGGTGTGTGGTTTGAAGTTGTTACTGTCTTCCTTTCTTTACATCCTGTCCTTTCAACCCCAACTGTCCAGGGCTTTATAGCTCATAWAGAGAAATTCTCTCTGGGGTGTAAATTGGCCTACAGGGATCTGTAGCTTCGCATCCTATTATTCCAATATATAGAGTAGTTGCTTCTGGTTTCTGGAAAACAAGTATTTTGAATGAGCCGAGATAATGAATTTTGGAACCCGTTTGTCGCTCTTGTGCAGTGCAGTCTCTCCCCACAAATTTTCTTTAGGATGCTAACATTGTAGGAGCAGCAGTCTAATTATGTGGTTGTACTTATGCATGCTAACTACATAATTAGACGTAACTGTATTTTTTCACAGGACCCCTAAATGACTTTTTAAAAGCAGAGAGAATAGTCATGTTACCAAATGTGCATCTAAGAAAAGGGTTGTGCAACATACCCATATTATACAGTGGGAGTACGTTAACTGTATGTAGCCAAGTCCCACTGCACGTAGGTATTAAGAGATTTACAGATTTATGCACATGCTTAAAGCTAAGCATGTGAGTTGTCCTGTGTATTTCTGTTGGACATTGATRTGCTTAAAGTTAAGCAATGTGTGTAAATCTTTGCAGGATCAGGGTCTTGCCTCCATAAGGATTTTTGTGGGTTTGTGTTGCAGCTTTGATATTCTTTACTGTAATTGTTGTTGCCTGAACAATAAGCTTCTGTTGCTAAAGGAAGCTAATATTTGTAAACTGAGCATTTAGCAACTGACTTGTGGTACTGCAGACTGTGATAATAAAACTGTTTCCATTTTGTGATTAAATGTTCCCTTTACCTTTTTTCCCCCCTAAGACCTATTGGAAATTTTTCAAAAAAAAAGAAAAAAAAAGTAAAGTACAAAACTGAGTCACCAAAGAAAAAAATAAAAGTAAAATACAGAAAAACAAAATAAAGGCATAATATACCTCAAGCCACAATATCCACAATTCAAAGCAGTCCCGTGTCCTTTTATTGTCTCTTCATTAAATTATGCCTCATCAGAAAAGCCTGGAAATTTACCTTGCTAAAATTATTTTCTTACTGGTATCCTCATGACTTAGGATTTTGTTGGGACTGACATTAAGTCCTGTGGATGAGGCTCTTATTTGGTTTTTGTTTTGTTTTTTTGTTTTTTACAGGTGGTGTTTGACCGCTTAAAAGGCATGGCCCTGGTTCTCTACAATGAGATTGAATATGCACAAGCAGCTGTAAAAGAGACCAAGGGGAGGAAAATCGGTGGGAATAAAATTAAGGTGTGCAGAATGACCTCCAAAAAAAGAAACAAATTGTATTTAGGCCTTACCCCTTTAATGCTGGCATTTGCAGACTGCCAGGCGAAAGGAACACTTAGTGGGACATGCACGTCCCGGATCTTTAAGGCTGAAAACTTTTTTTTTTTTTTAATATATATATATATACTCGGCTTATCAAGATGTTAGGGTATCTTGAACTGTTACTTATAAAGCCTTTTCCAGTATTCTGCCATTTGTTTCACTGAACTTGTCTCTCTAAGCTCCTGAGTGTTGGTGTCCRTGTAATTACCTTGTTTACCCAAATCCAAGCTAAAGTTGAGTGCCTTTGTTTTTATGGTAGGAAAAAAAAAAATCTGCAGGTTCACTTGGCCGTTACTGTGGGATAACAGATCGCTGCATTTCAGCTGCTCTATGCTGATGCTMAGCTCTTTTACCTGCGTAACGCCAAGGTGATCTGCGGCGGCTTTGCCCTCCGCAGCGGGACAGGATCCCGCGTGCCTTCAGGAAGGAGCCTGCACGCGGTTGTCGTGGAGTAGCTGGCGTGTGGCAGCCTGAACGTACACGTAGCTTGTGTGCCGTTTCTTCCTTGTAACAGATAACAATTAATTAAAAATACCACTTGGGGAGGGGGAAAAAAAAATAAAAAGAAGGTATTTTATCCTAGAACAAYGCTTAAGCATTTACAGAATCATCTTGGATTTGGGTGAATGTGGCAATATACCTGTTATGACTGTCCCATCAGTTCCACTAACTGGGGACTTGAGGTATCTGCCAGCCCTCTGAGTTACCTTCCTCCTCCTCTTTTCTTCTCTCCTAAAGAGTGGGTAATGATTTCAAGCATGATCTCTCCTCTAGTGTATTAACCTAGCAACTTCATGCCCATTGTGGTTAGGAGTTGAATATGCTGTCATTTCCAAGCGTGGTGGTTGAATATAAGTAGCCTTTATATGGAATAAAACTTAAAGTTGTTGAGAAAAGTTTCTGTATCTTGTGTTTGTGGGTCTTACTACTTAGTGACTTTGGGATAAACAACACTGTAATGTGTGCATGTCTCTTCTCCATTGCTGTGGTTATACAAATGATTAGGCTGATTTAAAAAAGGGATAAAATGTGAAAAAAAAAATATTATTTGGAATACACATTGATAAATCCATTCTAATCCTTAATTCCTGGCATCAGCTATGCCATTAGCTTCTTAATATTGTCACACTTGGCTAGAAAACAGCAAATCTTAGAGCAGCTAGAATAAGGAGCTACAATTCAGGACACTTGGTTCTTTTCCCATTTCAGCCGTCACCTTGCTCATGTAACCCCAGGCAAACGATGCTGAGTCTGAACTGGATTAATAACACTGACCTGCCTATAGTGCTGTGTTGAGACGGAAGGCACTTTATAACCGTAACTGGAGTAGCAGTATTAAACACATCAATACCATCGTAATATGTATTTTGCCTGCTGGTTTACTGGACAGAAGCTTTTCATGTGCCTCTTGTCTTGCAACTAAAACAAGAGATCCCAATAAGAAGGCAGTTASGTAGTTTCGTACGCATTTACTGAGCTTAGCAGCACATTTAAAAGAGAAAGATCTTTGTTCCTGGGGAGGTGAACCCCAACCCTGAGAGGTGCTTAACTTGTTTTTGCTAAATTGCATCATCCCTCATTTTCTATTCTGTTCCCATCTTCAGCTTCTGCATTAGACAATGAACTGTTGTCAAAATGGGATGTTTCTTTCACTRAACATGATTTACCCTTTATTTTTCAGGTGGATTTTGCAAACCGAGAAAGTCAGTTGGCATTTTATCATTCCATGGAGAAAACGGGTCAGGATATCAGAGACTTTTACGAAATGCTGGCAGAAAGAAGGCATGTGTCTAATATCTTTATTCCATTCTCTTACTTTTCCAGCGTCATCTTGAATGTAATTAAATTTTCTTCAGGCCATAATTATTAWGCAAGCACTTGTTTTTGTTCCTGTCAACTTTGCCCTTCTTTTTAAAGCTTCCTTAAGTCTCTCTTTGAGTTCAGTGTAAGAGCTTTTAGTGGTCATCTTCCYCAACTTTGTATTAAAGATAAATGCCCTTTTATATTAACAGCGTTTTTCGCATATTTTGGTGTCTTCAACTTCGACCTTTTCAAAAAAATTTTTAAATACATTTAAGTGACCAGATTTAAACTGTGCAGATTAATGCATATGGTAGAACACATATCTGAATTATTGTCAGTCACTAAAATTCATACTCAAGTGGAGATTTGGGCTATCTGCGTATCTATATAATTTAGTAACCAGTTCATGTGTTGGGCCACCTGGATGTAGTTGTGAGTCATTCATCATTTCTTAAGAATACAAAGAATAATTTTATCTGTAATGCCTCCCCATATCTTCAAATAATGTATATATTAGCACACTACATATATGTTATGACAAGCTGCTACTACTACTATTCTATGGAGCTGAAGGTAAAATTCAGTCTTTTGCCTATCAGTTCTCAACAGGCTAGTTTGTTAGCTCGATAAGATAATAAAGTCTGAGTGAAGTTGCAATTTCTTTTGCTATTTGACTTGAAAAATGTATTTTATGAAGATTTCCTTCTACAGCRTCTGTCATGGTAGTGTCCAGCTGTTGCTCATGGGCTGCAAAAGCAGTGTGTTCCCCCTGGATGGGTCACTTAGCTCTGTAGACCGGAGTTGAATGCAGCCTTGCACAGAATTACTTAGGATTTTGCTCCTTTTTTTCCCCCTCCAATGGCTGAGTAAAGCAACAGTGTTTTCTCTATTAATGACTGTGACAGAGGCTGAAAGTGAAGCATTTTCTTTTTGTGTGGGTGCATTTTTATTGCCTTTAGAGACTGGTTAGAATGTTAGGGTTCCACTCTGCCTATGAATAAGCCCAGTGTGATGCTAGCTGTACCTGTGTGCTAGATAAGTTCCCTGGTTTTTAGCACAAAATAGGTTGGAATAACATACATGTGCAACTGCCAGATTTCAAGAGGAAGAGGGTTTGGAAATTGGGATTTGCATAATGGAAATAAATCTGTGCATTCCCTAGTCYTTGCCAAATGTTGTGATGTGCCAGCAAGCAGTCAGTAATAATTTCCTGTGAACTATACCAAATTCAGAAAAAAGAACTGCATTCATCAGATGTCTTTTAATGCACAGAAAGTCAGCTGGGCTTGTTTCGCTGTGAAATATTTCTGACTGGAACACTGATTTTCTAGAACAAGATGATACTTGGGTACATGTTAGTCTTGTTTTTTCTGCCATTTTCACATAATCATTGCTAGATACTTAGGAGTAATGAATCATGGAATAGTAGAGCAGACTCTGCTGTGGCTCTTGTAATTCTGCATCTTCTAGGCCTCTTCCAAGCTTGTTCCAGCAGTTCAGGGTCCTTAGCAATGATGCTAAGAGCAACCGCACTAGGCAGGTTCTCTTAGGTTGTGGTTTTACTCAGCCTAAATAGCACTCAAAAGAAAATAAACATTATAATTATTTTTTTAACTTCTAAAAATGCATTGACGTTGTGTAGTAATGTCGTCAAGTTGATACAGTATGAATTTTAGATCTTTATAAAACCAGAGGAAGTGCTGTGCATCCTTTCTGAAAATCCATAAAAATGCTTTTTTGCAGTGAACTAAACCAGGTTGTGTCATCTTTAACCCTGAATATGCTGTTGTGAATTCCAGGATATCCAGTTCTGCACATTCTCTAGGCTGTGAAAATACAAATGAGATTTCTTGAGTGGGAGGCTGGAATATCTTTCTGAGAAGTTAAATTTTGCAATGTCACACCCGCTCAAAGCTGCTTGGGGTTTTGCAGTGGTACTCACAGCCCTGAAGAAGCTTTGGGGGCAGAGTGCAGATGGAGCAATACGAGATGCATGATAAAAGACCATTTAGTGTTTGAGCCTCTTAACAGTTCATAAATTATTTAGCTGTTGAGGGGCTGCTTGCATGTGTGGAGCAGCCATTCTCTCCTTTCTTTCTGTTTGCAAATTGTTATTAAATAAAAAAGTGCATTTTGGTTCTTTTTTTTTTTTTGAATTTGTTGATAAACAGAAAAGTTAACAAGCATAGCAAATCCCTTTTTAGCTATCTACCCACAGCCACTTTTCATAATATCCCACTTTGCTTGCAGAAAGAGATTTTTGTCTTCTGTGCTAAGCTCTATGTTTCTTTGTTTTTGTTCTTATATTCTTACAATGCAGAAGCTGTGAGCTTCTAGCATAAAATGTAAATTGTGAAGTCAATCTAAGTAGGTGAAATAGAGTGTTCAAAACATTGTCTAATGGTGGAGAATTGGAGCAGCAGCTATGTGCTTCAAGAGTATGAAAATTACCACCCTTATATTCTCCTCTTCCCAAAAGAAAAAACACACTTTGCGATATAAATGGCATATTCTTGCAGTTTTGAGGTCTTGAGATACTTATGTTAATTGCTTGACTTATTTTGCTACACACTTCCCATGAATGCACCTGCTCTCATAAACAACCAGATTTTTGTTGACTTGGCTTGGGAATACGCAATGTCAGCATATCACATGCAGTGAAAAGAGCCAATTTTGAAATTACATGATCACTTGAAGGGCTTAGGAGTTTAAATAAATAAATAAATAAATAAATCCTGTTACCACTTCATTGCTTAGTAATGGAAAGGTTCTAACTTCAATTTTCTATTTTCTTCATATTTCCAGAGGTAGGTAGAGACTGTCTCAGTAGTAGGAGCTTCTTGAGATAGGGTGTTTTTCACATCTGCATAACAGACTGTGTGTGGGTGCCGATGCACACTAATGCAGCATTTGAATTTGGCAAAAAAAGAAGCAGTAAGGCTTGTTTAAAAAATACTCAGCAAAGCTGTCACTAACAAAATGACCAATTAACTTCATACAGTGTTTGAAGCTAACAGAGCATTTAATCCACTGTGCACTGATTCGTTGTTATTAAATCTCTCTATGCAGCTGTGTATAGTTGCCCTGATATGCATATAAAGAAATTATCATAAAACAATTCCCCTACATAGAAGAGAATTTTGTAATGCAGTACGTTGGTTGAGAAGGAAAACTAATCGCTCTGTTGTTCTTATTTTTGGCAGAGATGAAAGAAGAGGATCTTATGAATATGCCCCTGATCGTACTTACTATGAGACTGTTAGGACTCCGGGGACGTATCCTGAGGATCCTCGGCGAGAATACCCAGCTCGAGGCAGAGAATTTTATGCAGAATGGGATCCCTACCAAGGAGACTACTATGACCCACGATACTACGATGACCCACGTGAATACAGGGATTACAGAGGCGATCCGTATGAGCAAGACATAAGGGAGTACAGTTACAGGCAACGGGAGAGAGAGAGGGAGAGAGAACGGTTTGAAACCGATCGAGACAGAGATCACGAAAGGCGACCAATTGAACGTAGTCAAAGCCCAACTCACTCCCGGCGTCCACAGAGTCCTGGAGCGTCTCCCTCGCAATCAGAAAGGCTGCAGAGCGATTCTGAGAGGAGGATCTACAGCAGGTCATCAGATCGTAGTGGAAGCTGCAGCTCTCTGTCTCCTCCTCGATACGATAAGCTTGACAAAGCCCGTGTAGAGCGTTACACTAAAAATGAGAAAACAGAGAAAGAGCGTGCTTTTGACCAAGAGAGAGTTGACAAAGACAAACGTTTGGTGAGAAAGGAAAAGCCAGAAAAACTAGAAAAGGATAAAGTTGATAAGCAAAAACGAAAAGCAAAAATCCATTCACCCAGCTCTCAGTCTTCAGAAACAGATCAAGAGAATGAGAGAGAGCCCAGTCCTGAAAAATTAAAGGGCAATAGTAAACAGAGTAAAGAGAGAGGTGACAAAGAAGGGACAGCTAAAAACCGCCTAGAACTCATGCCCTGTGTAGTGTTGACTCGAGTAAAAGAAAAGGAAGGAAAAGTTATTGATCAACCTGTTTTGGAGAAACTGAGAGCAAAGCTTGATAATGACACTATGAAGTCTCCACTTCTTGAACAAAAAACACAGACATCTCAAGCTGAGCAAACAACAAAGTCTGATCAGTCTAAACTGGAACCTGTCAGAACTAAGGTACAAAAAGAGAAAGCCCTTGCCAGTCACGTAGAAGTGGTAGATAAGGAGGGAAAACTGAAACCCAAAAAGCACTTGAAGACAGAGCAAACTTCTGAGGGGGCAAACGCAGTAGATTTAGACAAATTGGAGGCTCGTAAAAGACGTTTTGCTGATGCAAACTTGAAGCCTGACAGGCAAAAACTGGAAGTAAAAAGAAGCAGCCAGGATGAGGAAGATGCACGCACAGTTTTGAAAAAACAACCTGATGCAACAGTTTCATCTAGAGAAGCTACAATGTTAAGGGAAGGAGAGTTAGAAAGAAAACCCCTGAGAAAAGAGATGCTTAAAAGGGAATCTAAAAAACTCAAACTGGAAAGACTTATTCCTGTTACTAGTCCCAAAGAGATTCAGGAGACTCTTAATGTTAGTGGGATCGGCTCRCGTCCCACTTCAGATCTGCAGGCTAGGCTAACTGACACAGCTGATGAACCAGTGGAAATCCAAGAACTCCCTTCTAAAAAAACGAATCCAGTAAAACCCCAGCATAAACAAATACAGCTACTAGATGACCAAGGAACAGAGAGGGAGGACACAAGGAAGAATTACTCTGGTCTTCCTGAAGACACATCTGACCATAAAATTAGCCAAGAGAAACCTCAGTCAACTGACACAGAGGAGAAAATTGGCATTGACATTGACCACACACAAAGCTACAGAAAACAAATGGAGCAAAGCCGTAGATTAAAACAGCAGCTGGAAATGGAGATTGCAAAGTCGGAGAAGTTTGGCAGTCCAAAGAAAGATGTAGATGAATATGAAAGACGGAGCTTGGTTCATGAGGTGGGAAAACCTCCACAGGATGTCACTGATGACTCTCCACCCAGTAAAAGGAAAAAGACTGACCAATTTGACTTCGAAATTAGCACTAAAAGAGAAAGAAACTACAGGAGTTCTCGTCAGGTGAGTGAAGATTCTGAAAGGACGTCCTGTTCCCCTAGTATCAGACCCTTTCCTTTTCATGAGGATGATGACACGCTAGATTCTCCGAGGCTAATGCCACTAAAGGAAACCAAAGAGTCACCTAAAATAGAAGAAAAGGGTCTTTCATACTCCAATATGACTGTGAGGGAGGAGTCTCTGAAATTTAATCCTTATGATTCCAGCAGAAGGGAGCAGATGGCAGAAATGGCTAAAATAAAACTATCTGTACTGAGTTCTGAAGATGACCCAAATAGATGGGAAGCACAAGTGAAACAGGAGCCTGGTAGAGTAGATATTAGCTTTCCAAGCAGCATTGTTAAAAGAGACAGCATACGAAAACGGTCCGTACGAGATCTGGAACCAGGGGAGGTGCCTTCAGATTCTGATGAAGATGGTGAAAACAAGTCCCATTCTCCTAAAGCCTCATCTTTATTAGAGAGTTCCAGATTGTCTTTTTTATTAAGGGACAGAGAAGAGAAGTTACGTGAAAGAGAGGAAAGACTGTCAACTTCTTTAGAAAGAAACAAATTCTACTCTTTTGCATTGGACAAGACAATCACACCAGACACAAAGGCCTTGCTTGAAAGAGCGAAATCTCTCTCTTCCTCTCGAGAAGAAAACTGGTCTTTCCTAGATTGGGATTCAAGATTTGCTAGTTTTAGAAATAATAAAGACAAAGAGAAAGTTGACTCAGCTCCAAGACCTATTCCATCTTGGTATATGAAAAAGAAAAAAATTAGGACTGATTCAGAAGGTGGAAAACTGGATGATAAGAAAGAAGATCATAAAGAAGAGGAACAAGAGAGACAAGAACTGTTTGCTTCTCGTTTTTTGCATAGTTCAATCTTTGAACAGGACTCTAAGCGCTTGCAGCATTTAGAGAGAAAAGATGATGATCTTGACTTCATTTCTGGTAGATTGTATGGGAGACAGCCTTCCTCTGATGGGACTAACAGCGCATCTGATTTGGTGCAAGAACCAGTTGTTCTTTTCCACAGTAGATTTATTGAACTAACACGAATGCAGCAAAAAGAAAAGGAGAAAGATCAAAAACCAAAAGAAGTGGAAAAACAGGAAGACAAAGAAAATCGGCCGAAGACACCAGAAACAGTTCCTGATAATAAAGAATCAGAACATAAAACTTCCTCAGTAGTGGGCCCCTCTTCAGTCACTGTCATACCTCAGGAACCAGCACCGATGGCTTCTGAGAAGACAGCAAATGAAAAACTAGTAGTGGACACAGCTTCTGTAAAAGAAGAAAAGCCATCTGAACCTGTTTCTGCAGCAGAAGAACCAAAACCTGTTCCTGAAATTGCTGCTCCTGCCAAAATTGAACCACCTGAGCAAACTGAAGCCCCACCAGTTGTAGAAGTTAATAAAGAAGTTGTTCCTGCCACTCTGGCATCAGAAGAAGACACTGTGTCAACAGAGCATCCTTCATACTTGGATACAAAACCTCCTACTCCAGGAACATCATTTTCCCAAGCAGACAACAGTGTAGATCCAGAATCTGAAGGTGCCCAGTTGATTCCACCTCCTCCTAAACTCATTCAAAAGTCGGATGAGGTTACTGAACCTAAAGAAGAAAATCCTCCACCTTCTGCCAACACTGATGCTAATGCAAGTCAAAAGATAGAGGTGGCTGCTGAGGTCCTACCTGCAGTTTCTGACAATGATATGGAAGTTGAACCTCCAGTTGTTGTAAAAGATAAAAAGTCTTACAAGAGTAAACGCTCAAAGACTCCTGTCCAGTCAGCTGCAGCTAATGTCACAGAAAAGCCTGTCACGAGGAAAAGCGAAAGAATTGACCGTGAAAAACTCAAAAGATCAAGCTCTCCTCGTGGGGAAACACAGAAACTTTCAGAATTGAAAGCAGAAGCAGAGAAAGTTTCAAGGAATGCTGCTAAATCCCCTAGTTCTGCTGCAGAGCCAGAAAACGTGGAGCCAAGCTTGCCAATAGGCCGAACGAGGCGCAGAAATGTAAGATCTGTTTATGCCACCACAGGAGACAATGAAGGCCCATCTCCAGTCAAGGACTCCGTGGAGGTCACGAGATCTACCAGGAAGAGAGGAGAAAAGGAACCTCAGGAAACAGTGACAACCGTTCCTACTACACCAAGAAGAGGAAGACCTCCAAAAACACGCCGTAAGCCAGAGGAAGACATCTCTCCAATAAAGACAGAACCAGTACAAGAGCCTGAGGAGACTGAAACTAAAGAAGCTGTGGAAACTCCTAAGCCTACTGAGGGATGGAGGTCTCCTAGATCCCAGAAACTGACACACAGTCATTCATCAGCTGCTACTAGCCAGCAGGGGAAGAAAGGGAAAAACGAACCAAAAGCTGATACCTCGGTAGAATCTGAAGATGCTGCTGAAAGAGCTGGTCAGGAATCTAGTGGAAGTGAAAACAGCACTAAAGCAAAAGCAGCCGACAAAGAGCCAGCCGCAAGTGAACAGAAACGTGATAAGAAAGAACTTGATGCAGAGAAAAGCCAACTAGAAATCCCCACAGTTGAGATCATTGAGAAAAAGCCAGCACCAGAAAAGATTACAAAATCCAAAAGGGGAAGGTATAAAAATACCAAAACTGTTGTAGATAAAGCATCCTTGTGTCTAAAAAATGTAGAAATACGCCTCAACGTTGATGAAGTCAAGGGTGCCTTGCGGCCGAGTGAAGAAGAGTCAGAGCCTGTGGCAGTGTCACCRGCAAAAATCAAAAGCCCACAGAAAGAGGACATCTTGCCACCCCATTTTGTTAAGAATGAGGTAGACGATTCATTCCAAGAAGCAGAAAAAGAAGTGCTGCGGGAACCAAAGCAGTCCCCAGAAGCTGCCCAGTTAGCAAAACAGATTGAACTCGAACAGGCTGTGGAGAATATTGCAAAACTCACTGAAACTCCCCCAGCAATTACTACCTACAAAGAGCCAACAGCAGATGTGTCTGAAGTTCGTCAGGAGGAGGAAGGTGATAAACCTGCACATCAGGCTAGTGAAACAGAACTGGCAGCAGCAATTGGCTCCATCATCAATGATATTTCTGGGGAGACAGAAAGCTTTCCTGCTCCCCCAAGTTATCCTGCTGAGTCRGAAGCAGAAATCCCTGCAGAACCTTTGGTATTACCATCGCCTCGAGAGGAAATGGAGCCAGAAACCGATCAGGCGGTCAACAATATCTTGGAAACAGAAGCTGCTGTCGAACCCACGGTGCAGCCAGTTGCTGGCTCTGCCCCATCCACTGTAGAGGTGGAGAGCAAGGAAGCGGAAGTCAGCTTCAGTGAATCTTCAAATTCAGCACAAGAAACTGAAACCTTACAGGAAGCTGAAGTTGCTCGGAAGGAAAAGGGCCGTCAAAAGACCTCTCGGCAGAGACGTAAAAGGAGTACAGGCAGAAAAGGCGACACTGCTGAAGTCAATGCGTTTGAGCCAGAGAGGGTACAGAGCAAGTCCCCCCCTGTCAGTGAAGTAAAGGCAAAACCTGAAGAAACTTTGAAGGAAGAAAAGCAGACTAAGACCTCTGCTCAGGTGTCTGCGGAGCCAAATGCTTCCGATGCCAGTAAGGCTGCAACCACTGATGTCGTCACTGCGCATGAAGCTGTCGTTGAGAGCAGCCCATCTCCAAAAGCACCACCACCAGCTCCTTTGGACCTGGCTGCCCCGCCAGTTCCTGTTGATGATGGCAGTCAGACGGGGTTCAAGATACGGTCACCTATAGAGAACGCACCCATCACACCACCGAGTGCTCCAAATACAGCTGTTCCTGCAGTTTCTTCAGCAACCACAGCCAAGTTGCCCACCCCAGTGCCAGCTGGGGTCGTTCCCCTTCATTCCAGTGCTGCCAAGGTACCAGAATGGATCGTAAGGCACGAGGAACCGCGTGCCCGTTCCACACCACCGCCTGCTCTCCCACCAGATACGAAAGCTTCAGATATCGATACAAATTCAAGCACTTTGAGGAAGATACTCATGGAGCCAAAGTACGTCTCAGCAACGAGCATAACTTCTACACACGTGACGACAACACATGCTGAGCCAGTGAGCGCTCCTCGTTTGGAGGAGGCACCTCTCCACCCTGCGGTAGAGGCCATAAAACCAGTTTCAGAAGAGAAGCCAGCAGTTCCCGTCACTAATGCTTTGGACCCACCAGTGGCAGAAGCACCAGTGTTCAGCGAGAAGGAAAAGATAAGTACCGTCATTGCTCCAAAAGCTACTTCTGTTATAAGCAGAATGCCCCACAGTGTTGATCTGGAGGAGGCTCCGAGGATCACCTTAGTGAAGCAAACTCCCCAAACCCAGACCTGTCTTGTTAATGCTCCCTCGCCAAAATTTAAGCAGAGGTCAAGCACAAACGATAACAGTAGGTTTCATCCGGGATCTATGTCTATTATTGAAGATAGGCCTGTAGAGACTGGGTCCAGTCCAGGACTGCGGGTAAATACGTCAGAAGGTGTAGTGCTATTGAGTTACTCAGGACAGAAGACAGAAGGACCGCAGCGAATTAGTGCAAAGATCAGTCAGATTCCCCCAGCCAGTGCTGTTGACATTGAGTTTCAGCAGTCTGTATCCAAGTCTCAGATTAAACAAGAACCTATTACACCATCTCAGCCAACGCCGAAAGGCTCTCAGACTTCCACGGGCTATGGGACTGTTTCCACCCATTCTTCTTTGGTACTAGGCACGCCACCTTACAATACATCACCCGTGATCTCCTCCATTAAACAAGAGCGTGCAACCTTGGAGAAATCGGAGTCAGCCCACCTTGCTGTCCAGACTCCATCATCTCAGCCTGGGCCTGGTAAAGTCCTCTCACAGACTGTAAACACTCCACCTGTACTTGTTCACAACCAGATGGTTGTGAACAAAAAACTGCCCGATCCAGCTGCTCTGAAAGTGGAGACCAAGACCCTGCAACCATCCAGCTTGAGTCCTGGAGTCAGTCCGCATCACCCATCCCTGTCTGGGAAAATACATTCAGAAGCAAACCACGTCAGCTCAGGGCCCAGCACCCCAACCGACCGGGCTATTTCACACCTGGGGGTCACGAAACAGGAGCCTCATTCTCCACGTACAAGTGGACATTCGCCGTCACCGTTCCCACGGGCTTGTCATCCTGGCAGTACGTCATCTCCGGCTTTATCAAGCAGTACCCCAGTCATGCTGGCACCGGGAATTCCTGTGCCTCAGTACATATCCAGCATGCATCCGGAGCAATCTGTTATCATGCCCCCTCACAGCGTAACGCAGACTGTATCCCTGGGCCATCTGTCCCAAGGTGAAGTGAGAATGAACACCCCTCCTCTCTCTGGTATTCCTTATGGCATACGCCCAGAAACGCTCCATTCCCCCAGAACAGCTCTGCAACCTCAGATAGAAATTAAACCTCAGCGATCCAGCACACCTCAGCCTGCTCCAATAAGAGACATAGTCATGCCACCTCTGTCTTCTCAGCATCCTCCCGAAGAGGAGATGCACTACCACCACACTGCTGTGTGTAGAGGGCCAGCCCCAGTCCAGTCCGATGTATTAGTGATGCAACCAGATTATCGGATGCATCCTACGGGCATCAGGCTCGACCAGTACAATGTCCCTCGAGATGTGCGGATGATCATGCACCCCCATATGGCAGCGGTGGGCGAGCATCACTCCGAAACGAGACAATCCCGAACACCGGAAGGGGCAGTGAAAACTCCCCCCGTGAGCAAGACTCCGCAGCCTGGAAAAGAGACGCCAAAATCCTCCGAAGGCAAAATGGCGCACTCTCCTCACAGCGAGCCCCGGCTCCTCAGCGTCCCTTCCAGCAGCCAGCTTCCTGGACTGCCTTTGACGCAGCCGGTGGTGGTACCTCATGGAGTACAGATCATGCACCCTGCGGGGAGCTCCTTTCATGATTATAGATCTGTGTATGGTGACATGAGGAATTACCATACAGCTGCACAGCTTGGGCATCCTCAATTCCCCGGTGCGTCGCCAATCGGGCTGCCTTCCCGCAGCATGACCCCGTCTCAGGTGAGAAACAAAACAGTTTCTTCTCTTTCTACCTGAAATCTCGAGTGCTCTGAGCTAATTGCAACCCCAGTGTGGTTCTGTGTGACCACAGGAGCTGAGGTTAGCTTGTGGTTAGGGTCCCCAAAGTTTATTTAAGGTCACAACTGAAAGCACTAAAGCAGTTATTTTTGTTTAGGAAATGTGGGTTGAACACTGTTTGGCATTAGCAGAAAGAGAATGAAGAAACCCTTCTTGTTAGTAGTTCTAGGACTCGAAGGTGTGAAGGTCACGCACAAGTTTCTAGGCATTGAGACATTTCGAGGGGGAGAATTCTCAGCCTTGAGATAGCACGTGGGTCCGACAGCCTGGAAAAGYTTCCTTGGATGGACACAGCGGTTAAGGATGGCCTTGTGGGTTGGGGCAGTGGAGCAGGATTCAGGAGATGTGGTTTCAGTGCTTGGGTGCAGGAGAGACTGCCGGGGTGACCTTGGAAAGAGAGGCTTAGTCTGGGCACCTCTGCAACAAGGCTGGCTGTGAGTGGTGATGTGGAGCAGCATTAAAATGACTCTGCCAGCAGGCACTAGAAATCTCCTCACCGTTTCTTGGCAGTCTTGTCATTGTGTGAACAAGTTCTTACGTGCATGTGGCCTAAAATCTTTCTTTGCTCCCCACCGTCTGCTTCCTAGAGTCTCCCGGAGGGCGAACACTCGCACGCCAGCCAGCCAGTACGCAGCAAGACTCCTCAGATTTCCCAGGACCCCAAAGGCCCACCAGCAGCAGGGCCTGAACAGAGTCACCACCCCACTGTAAACAGGCACACGGCGCAGATAGACCCTCACGTCCACCTTCAGAGGGCACAAGCGGACACTGGCCAGACCTCCTACCCGTCGCCTGTCGCCATTTCAATAAAACAGGAGCTTCCATCACCGCACCAACCTCAGGCGGTTCCCAAGCAGTCTATGTTTATCCCGACGACATCGGGTGCTGGGGCCCTGCCCCTGAATCGACCTGAGCCCCAGTCTGCTCTAAAACAAGATCCATCTCCTCATCCTGTTTCGCAGAGACCTGTGGATATGGTTCAGCTTCTGACAGTAAGTGTTGCTCTGTCGTCTTCCCTCTCCAGGAAGCTGTATGCTTCTTGTGTCTGGGGAGAGGAAAATCAGCTTCTACTAAGCTCCTCTCATTTGCGGCAACAAAATATAATGTCTCTTGCATCGAATGCTTCAGATCTGGAGAACGTGATCATCTACTTTCTGGGCTGTTTCTCTCCCTGGTGAATTCTTGGCCGTGTTCACATTTACATGGCATTTACTAGAGTCTCGTGATAGCACACTGTTAGCACCAGAGCAAAAGGAGTACGAGCAGCCCGTGTTTCTCTCATTATTCTTTCAAACAACCTGCAGACTAAGGCAGGCAGTGCTGCATCATTTTTACAGTCAGCTGTTCTTGGAAAGGTTTTCTTCACAGGCAAGATAGAGTGGTGGTTTATTTAATTTTAAAAAAAGAAAAAAAACCTCAACCTCCTCCAGGCTTAGATCCTRTGACTGAGGTCGATAGAGAGGAGGGAGATGGCTGAGGCACAGGCATGTCTGTTCGAGCACTGACCAGGAATCGAGAGCTGTGTTCAGTGCCAAGTATTTCCTGCGTAACCTTGAGCAGCTCTCCTGGTCCTGCTGTTTCTCAGTTCTCCATTTGTAAAACAGAAAATAACATTTGGTGACAGCCCTGCTCTGCCTCGCACTGTGTGGGAGGCTGACATCATTTGCGAAAGATTGGGAAGTGCTCAGATGCTACAACGAAGGGAGCCACCCAAGTATCTTAGCCAGCTGSAAGAAAAATACTGAAATACTGATTTAGCAGGGCCTAACCCAAGCCTGGACTGGCGCGTACAAATGATGATAAGATGTTACATGTGTACTGAGCGCTTAAAACAAAGCAGTGGTATCATAATTGCCTGTAAAAGTATCAGAAGCAAACGAACAGCTCAGATAGGATTTCTTTCAAAATTAARATCCCCCTGGAACAGATGGAAGCGCTGCTTCTAAGTTCTTTTTGCTCATTTGCATTAAGATTTCTTCTCCCTCTGCTTTCAGAAGTACCCAATTGTGTGGCAGGGCCTTTTGGCACTAAAAAACGACACAGCTGCAGTTCAGCTCCACTTCGTCTCTGGTAATAACGTGTTGGCGCACCGGTCCCTGCCCGCGCCGGAAGGAGGACCTCCGCTAAGAATTGCTCAGCGCATGCGACTAGAGGCTTCACAACTGGAGGGCGTAGCACGCAGAATGATGGTAAGGGTGGCAGCAGTGTCAGGGTACGGGTCAGGCAACGTATTTGGGAAGAGCTGGTGTCTAGGTGCCAAAAGCTYGTCTGCTTTTCTCACCTACGTATCATTGGTGTAACAGACCCGCCCCGCTTTTCCCACAAACTTTGCCTCACTCTGTTCTTATTACGTGATTCTTATTACATTGGGATTCCGGAAATAGTATTGGAGATGTCAAGTGTGTTTCCTTTCACATCTGGGCCAAGCATAGAAGTGAAGTGTGTGTTCCTCTGCATTCAGGTGACAGAAGAGGGAATGTCAGAGTTGGGAAACCATACTTTTGAAGTCTCCTGTCCCCTAGCCATGGAACAAACTCCTACGAGCTCTAACAGGTCTAAGATACATGGAAAGTGGACGGTCGAAGGCTGTGGAAACCAGATATTTTCAGTCCTCTTTGCCCCCTTCTAGGCCAGCTGAGATTTCAGTGTGCATCTTTCATAACACCCTCAGTTGCTTCGAAGGAGTTCAAAGAGAGGATTTTCCAGTGAGGGCTTAAAGATAATGAATGTACGTCAGGAATAGGCCTGTTCCAAGCAAACATTTGACTTAATTACTGTATTTTCTTTCCAGGTGGAGAGCGATTACTGCCTATTACTGGCCTTGCCTTGTGGACGAGACCAGGAAGACGTAGTGAATCAGACTGAGTCACTTAAGGCAGCATTCATCAGCTACCTGCAGGCTAAACAAGCTGCAGGAATCATCAACGTTCCCAACCCTGGCTCTAATCAGGTATTGGCAAGGAAGCTGTGAAACTTTGTAGATTAAAAAAAAAAAAATGAAGTTGTATGTTGACYATGGAACCTAAGGCCCTCCACCCCCAAGGCCTTGCTCAGGATAGTCRTTAAGGTGCACATGTGTATCCTTGAAACAAAACGCTAGCATTTACCATGCCAGTTTGTTACATCGCTAGTGAAAACTGTGGTGCAGGATACCTGTATAATGTGTGAAGGGGAACTGCAAAGCCAAGAAACGCTCAAAACTATTTTGTTCTTTACAGCCCTAAGTCTTTGATTGAAAGGAAACAAAAAAATCCAGCTCTTTTTCTGTGTTGGAAGTAGAGTCCTTACTTGCCCTGGTTTCTTCCTCACATGATATCCTGTTTTTTCCAGAACACCTGATGGTTTTTTTTTTGTCCTTTGTTGCATAAAAACAAAATGTTTGGGTTTGGTAATTCTGAGTATTTATTCCAGATGTGTTGCTCCATTGACTTAAATTTAATCTGTTACCCTGGGTAAACAGTCCCTCAGAATGTGAGTGGTCAGCCCTCAGAGCAGCCACTGGAAGCTCCCACTTGAAACAATGGGAATTTTTCTGTGTTTTATGATAAAATCAGTCAGCTATTGTGTTTCTGGTGTGGAAAAATTCCCCATCTTGGGAACCACATCTGTACTGCTGCTGGATTTTTTTTTTTCGCGCAAGCATGCCGTTTTACAAGCATTCTGAAGCAAAGAAACAAAACATGTTACCATCCAAATGTCCATTTTAAATGCTTTAAGCCAGCATGGCTGCTGCATGTCTCCTTAAGGTAAACCGTAACTTCCCTCCTTTTTTAAAAAAACTCTTTAAAGACTGAAAAGATTCTCATTCCTTGCTCTGTCAAGTAGTCACTTTGATAGAGTCACGGGAATCCTTTAGAGTTCTTGCAAAGACCTCCCAGCAGAGAGGGGGAAAGCGGAGGCTGCCCTTTTTCCAYGGCTTTCAGTTAAATTTTAACAACTCTGAAAGATTGCGGTGGAGCGTTCGGTCCGGGTGCACGTCAAGCCTGAGCTCGCTGCTCACCTGCCGATTCGGGTGGTGTTTAGCCTTTTGGGTCTTGCCRCAAGGCTAGCAGCGTTGCCCAGGTCAGCACTCGGGTGCCTCTGGGCAAACGGAGAGCGGAAAGGTTCCCAAATTTATCTTTGGTTCTTTTTTTTTTCTCTCTCCTTCGCAGCCTGCCTACGTTCTGCAGATATTCCCACCCTGTGAATTCTCTGAAAGCCACCTGTCCCGTCTAGCCCCAGACCTCCTAGCCAGCATCTCGAACATCTCTCCTCACCTTATGATTGTCATCGCGTCGGTATGAGCTGTTTACTGGTTACTGACTTTTCCAAGGCCCTGCAGCAAAAAAAARTATATTAAAAAAAATAAATAAAAAATAAATAAAAAGAGAGAGAAAGTAATGAAACAAGAAAATGCTGCCAGACTACCAGCCTCCTGCCCTAACAGGCCTCGATCAAACTGTTGCTGGGTAGTKGTTCTGCTACCTTGTATGTTTACATATTGCTTTAGCTTATGGACAACTGATGCACTCAACAGGCGGACTGGTATTGGGTTTCTGTGCCTCCTTTTAGGGAAAATAAAGGATGGCTATTTTTTTTAACAAAAAAAAAATAAATAAAAAAGAACCTGAACTGCCTTTGCACTAAATTAGTGACTCGGACCTTTGCACAGTTGGAGACATGCTGTGACGTTATGGATGTCTTGACACACATTAACATGCGTTGTGGACTAAACGCAGGACCTGGGAACTTCTGCTGAAATTTGTGGGTCAAGGATCATTTCACACATTATCTTTTTTGTTGTTTTTTTTTTTTTTTTT
>NW_028186621.1:21984-30985 GCF_003343005.1 Rhea americana | reverse complement strand
CCCTCCCCCTGGGGAACAGGCACTTTTAATTTTGATACAAAGACCAAAACAACAACTTCTAAAAAAGGGGGGGGGGGGAATGCCCAAAACAGAAGGAAAGTGGGGAAAAAAAAATTTAAGAAAGAGTTTGCTTCTTCTCTAAAGCAGCTGCAGCCCACCAGGGTTGAAGGTCTCGGGTTGATACCCAGAAATCTAGTTGCCAGATCTCAGCAGCAGTTGTACCTGGATGTCCTTCCCGGAGGTTTTTCCCAGCTCGCATCCCGGGCCAAAACTTGCCGGGGAGAAGATTCCTGCCGGGAAGGGAGCTCGGCAGCTGGGCGAAGGCAGCTGCGCGAAGCAAACCGGTGGTTCGGCTGCTGCGTGGTGAGACACCCGCTTTAACCCCTTCGATGCTTTAAAATAATWAAAAAAAGAGCAACTTCTTTATTCTGTTAATGCTTTTGCCGGTCTGTGTTTAGCAGGTCTTTCAATGGTCCTGCAGCGATTTCTTTTTCCGAAAGTCGATGTAACAACTTGCACGCTGAATTGTCTTTAAACCTGGAAGACAGGAGCCGGGCGCGCGGGATTTGGGGGCGCTTCCCCCTGCCCACCCTCGGCGGGGAAAGGGCTCCGGTGCAGCCGCTTTGGGGCTGATGGTCTGTGCGGCCGGCTGGATGCGTGGCCAGCTGTACGCTGAACTTGGGTCTGCCTGTACATCCAACAGTGCGTGTCTGGCTGTATGTCCAGCTGAACATCCAAGGGGCCATGCATCTGGCTGTACAGCCAACAGAGTGAGTGAGTGTGGGTGTCTGGTTGTACAGCCAACAGGCTGTATATCCAGCTGTCCCTGTGTCTGGCCACACAGCCAAATGGCCATGCAGCTCGCTGTCCATCTAACCATCCCTGTGTTCAGCTGTATATCCAACTGTCCGTGAGGATGGAGGAAGAGCCACCTGTCTAGCTGTGCGTCCAATTGTTCATGAGGCTGGCCGTACACCCGACTGTCTGTGAGTCTGGTTGTCAGTCCCAACTGTACGCCCAACTCTCCATGTGTCTGGTTGTATGTCCAACTGTTCCTGAGGCTGATTGTGAGTCYACCTGTCCACTGGTCTAGCTCTATATCCAGCTGGCCCTGTGTCCAGCCGTACACCCACCTGCCTGTGTGGCTGGCTGTATAGCCGACTGTGTGCCCAGCATCCACTTTCGCATCCGGCCATGGTGCCCACTTACTTCCAAGTCCTCCCATCCTCTCCCTACCCACCCTGTGGGGCGCAGCGAGGACAAGGACCCAGTGGGTGCCAGGTGCCTGGAAGGATGCCGGGGACTGCGGGGGAACCTGGCGCACGGAGGGGCCAGAAACCAGCTGGGAGGAGCAAGCGCCAACGCTGGGATCCTGTAGCAACTTGCCCCAAATTTTAGCTCAAAGAGAAAAAAAAAAAAAAAAAAAGTGGTTTGAGCAGAGCCCGTTCACACACTCCCTGTGCTCAGAAAGACCGGAGCAGCCCCTGGAGCCAAGCCGTGGGAGATGCAAACCAGCACCCAGCGGGCCGGGACGCGCGGCTCGGTGCCGGCTCGCTGCGCAACAGAGATGGCAGCGGGGCAGCAGTAGGTTTTAAATAAGCTTTAGAAAATAACGCAATTTATTTCTTCTAGATATTACACAACTTTAGAGCGAATTTTAGTTTTTTTTCTCTCTCTCTCATTACAGAAATACACTTTTTACATCATTCCAAGGAGCTGTCTTTAAATAAACCCGGGTGGCAAAGCAGAGGGAGGGCCAGGCGGCTCCCCGGCCGGCGGAGGGCGCAGAGGAGGAGGAGACGGGGGAGACCCGTGGGTCACTCGGCCGGAGCCTCAGCCGGCGGCGGCGCCTCGGCCAACGGCGCCGGCACCTCGGCTGCGCCGTCGCGGGCCCGGAAGAGCAGCTCTCCCGACTGGATCACCTGCTCCGCTTGCCAGGTGGTGGCGGCGCCGTATTGCTGGTAAAAGTCCGTGTCGGCCTGGAACATGACGAGGGCCTGGGCCGTGTGGATGCGGACGTGCTGCGCCAGGCTGTTGGCGTCCAGGAATTTCTCGCCGCACGAGTCGCAGGCGTAGAGGATCTGGGTGTTGGGGTCTGCAAGGAAAGAGGAGACGCCGTGGGAGCTGCCCTCCTGCCTCGCAGAGGGCTCCGGCTCAGMCGGCGCAGCGCGAGCCGGACCACCAGGCGCCCCGTTGAGGCCCTTTCTCACCTGCTTCTTGCACCTGCTTCACGGCTTTGGTTATCTCCGCTTTAAGTGCTTCAGTCTCATCCGCCGTCACTGCCGCCGCCACGGGGACCACTGTGGGGTGGGGAGAGGAGGGAGAGGTGACGTGGAGGTGCCTCCACGACGGCGACATGAGAGCAGGATGCGTGGCAGGACGGGATCTGGACTGTCACGCTTTCGGAGCGGGCTCAAGGCAGGCCATGACATTTTCCCAGCCTCGAGTCGGAGAACGGGCCAAGTCGAAGAGCCCAGACAGAGCTCACTGGGCCTCCAGGACGTATTTCAGGATGGCTCCCAGCGGGAGCAGGGCAGGGGACCCTAGCGCTCACCCGTAAGCTGCGTGACGGCGGTAGCAGCCAGCGCCTCAGTGGCCAGCGTCACCATGTCATCAGAGGCCACGGTGACGATGTTGACCTCGTCACCTTCCTCCGGCTCCAGGATCTTGATGCCCGCCTTGCCCTGGTGCACCGTCTTCACGTGAGAGCGCAGGTTGTCCACGCGGTTGAACCCGCGACCACACTTGTCACACAGGAACGGCTTCTCCCCTGGGGGGAGAACGGGGGCCAGTTAGGAGAGGCGAGGGGACAGGCAAGGAGGCCGGTCCCGGCCCCGCAGCGAGGAGGAGGCACCGCACCCACCGGTGTGGATGATGATGTGCTTGGAGAGGTCGCCCACATTGACGAAGGCCTTGTTGCAGACGGTGCACTTGTGGGGTCGGATGTTGTCGTGGTGGCGGATGTGGTTGGCCAGCTGGCTTGACTGCACGAACCTGGCGGGGGCCGCGAGACGGCAGATGGGGAAAAAGGCGGCGCCCGGCGTTAACGCCGCGTGGGGCAGCCCTCCGAACGCCTCTGCGGGACGCAGCGGAGGAGCCGCTCCCGCGCGCCTCCCCCAGTGCGGCCGGCCGCCCTCTCCGGGGCAGATGCCGCCGCCGCCGGCCCCGCGGCACGCGAGGCGATGGGATGCCGCGGACGCTCACCTCTTGCCGCAGCGCTCGCACACATAAGGCTTCTCGCCTGTGTGCTGGCGCACGTGGGCGATGAGGGAGCTCGCCTGGGTGAAGGCCTTCCCGCAGATCAGGCACTGGCACGGCTTCTCTCCTGGCGAGACAGCGGCAGCCACTCAGCCGGGCCGGCACCGGACACTCTCCAGCACAGGAGGATTCCCAGAGAGGGAGGGAGGCACCGCAGCCCCAAAAGTGCCCGGTGCCCTGCAGGCGGCCAGACTCCCGCGATTTAGCCCCGCGCGCACCTACCCGTGTGGATGCGGACGTGCCGCTGCAGCGCCCCGGGGTCGGCGAACTGCCTCTGGCAGTGGACGCACACATAGGGCTTCTCCCCGCTGTGGATCCGCAGGTGACGCTTCAGGTTGCCTGCGAGGCGGGCGCGTCTCTCAGCAAGGCAGGCGCCCGCACCGCCGGGCTCCGAGCCTCCCGCCGCAAAGCCCGGCTCCAGCTACGGCTCACAGGCAGCCAGCGAGTCTCGCCCCGTCCTCGAGCCCGGAGTCGGGCGCAGACGCCGACAGGGAAAGGCAAAGCTGGCGTCTGGCTTGGTCTCAAGGTTTACGCCGCACGTGGGGCGGCCCAGATCCCTCCCCCAGCCTCAGGAATGGCCCTGTCCCCGACGATCGAAGCTCAGCGCCTCTCAACCAACCCTGGGCTACCTGAAGTGGTGAACTGCTTGCCGCACTCCCGGCACTTCAGGGGCCCGTCCGCGATGTGAATCTTCAGGTGCGCCTTTAAGTTCCCCACCTGGAGGCAAATACAGGGATGCAGAGAGCTCCCCGCCATCCTCCATCCCCCTCTGGAAGGCCAGGGGAGAGGGAAGCCCCCGCCACTTTCCCTGCCGCCTGGGCCATGATGGACCCAGCTCTGCGGGCCTYCCGGCTCACCTGGTTGAATTTCTTGTCGCAGTGGGGACACTTGTGCTCCTTGTCGGTGTCGTGGGTCTCCAGGTGCCGCATTTTGGAGGTGGGGTCGGAGAAGGAGCGCCCGCAGTAGTCGCACTGGTACGGCTTCTCGCCGCTGTGCACCAGCTGGTGCCGCTTGAGGTTGCCGGAGGTGGTGAAGAGYTTGCCGCAGTCGTCGCAGCGGTACTTGGCCTCCCCTGTGTGCCGCTTCTTGTGGAGGTTTAGCAGGCTGATGAGGCGGTAGCTCTTCCCACACTCCTCGCAGCCGTAGGGCTTCAGTGGGCTGCGGACAAGACAGGGTGGTCAAGCGAGGGGCAATGCAGGGGGGACGCGCTTCCGTGAGGGTCCACGTGGGAACCAGTGCGCCGAGCTCTCCTCCCTGCCRCTCTCCCCAAGTCTCCAAGGCCTAAGCCTGCAGCAGGGTTCACCACACCTAGAGAAGAGCACCTTGCTGACCCATGCAGATCAACCCAAGAGGAGCTCACCCATTTACTGACCTCTTGCTCAAACCATTAAGCCCTCAGGCAGCTACTGTCACAAACTCTTATCAATCCATACCTGTGCGTCTTCTCGTGGGCTTTGCAAGCAGCCGGGTCAGAGAAGGCCTTGTTACACTCCCTGCAGGAAAAGGGCTTCTCTCCGGTGTGAATGCGGATGTGCCGCTTAAAGTTCCCCGTGTGCGTGAATTCCTTTCCACAGTCCTACGGATGGAGAGACATACGTGCGCAAATGCGTCCGGGAAAGCCTCGCCGATGCCAGAGGCCCCGCTCGAAGCCGCGGCCGGCCTCACCTCGCACTTATGCGTGACGGAGCCGTAGGCTTTCGACTCGGTCCGGTCGCTGTAAGTACCCGAACGCAGCAGCCGGGTTTCGCCTGAATTCTCCTGCCCAGAGTCTGTGCTCCCTGATTCGTTATCCTCAGCGTTTTCACCGTTTTGTAACCTGGGTTGCTCTTCCTCAACGATTTTAGCTTCCTCCTCTTCCTCCCCTGTCGTCTCTTCGTCTTCCTCCTTTCCTTCCAACTCCATTTCTGCAGACATTCAGAAAATGGAGATGCTAAAAATCAGAGGCAGTATCAGGAACACAAAATCCATCTGTATTTCCTAATTCCAACCCTAGGTTTAAGGTGACCGGGATTATAGCCGCTGTGCTGTATTCTGCATACCCGTGTCGTACGACACGGGCGTCACGTATGTGCAGAGACCTCCACTCGGGGTCAGCTCAGCCCCATGGAAAACTGCTCCCATGGGCTCCCGGACTCAGAGGGGGGCCACGTCGTCAGGGCAAAAGCCCCACGGATAAAAATTAAGCGTTCTTCCGTAGCCCAGCTTTGCTGCAGCCCCGTCCCCCCTCCCAGGAAGCAAACGGAAAGATGGCAAAGTCGCCGCCGGCGCGGTCCTGCACGAACGCACCTCCCATCCCGGCACCTTGCTCGGCGCCCGGAGGGACGCTGCCCTTCACCACCGGGCTGCTGCCGATCACGCTCTCTGCCGGCGGCTGGCGGCTGGGAAACTCGGCAGGCGGGACCTCTCGGACAGCATCATCTACACCAAGGACCAACGCAACGTCTTGGGGGCGCTCAGGGAGAAAACGCTGCTTGGCTCCACAGACGGAGCCAGCAAGCRGGACGGGGCACGCGGGAGAGCGATAGCGGCGTCCGTGCGCGTCGCCACCTGCTCGCTGACCTTCGGCGGCGATCGCTTTGCTCTCCAGTTGCTCCGTCTGCTCCTCGGGCCGCGCTGTCGTGGCCATGAGCGTCTCCTCCTTCCCTTCCTGCCCGGGAGGCACTTGCTTTGCTTCATCACAGTCACCTGGTCCCTCTGCTGCTGCTGTTTTGTCTTCATCAGCCACTTTCTCACTGCCTGCAAGGGAAGAGGCATAGCAGCAAACCACTCCGCCTTTTGCACGCTGTCTAGCAGGGCAACTTCAAGCCCCGGGCCTTCCCCGCGGCCGCTTGGATGAGGAGAACCGGATCCCCRGCTCAACGCGGCCGCGCAAAGGCTGCGTACCGATCTCCGCAGGGCCCTCCTGGCTCCGCGCAGCGCTTTCTGCCGGCACCGCAAGAGACTTCAGCGCATTGCAAGCGCTGACTATTTCCTGCATCTGCAGGAAGCCGGCCACGGCGAGCACGTCTTCCACATTGTCAGGGTTCAGGCTCAGCTTGGCGGTGTACATGAACTCCAGGACCTGGCCCAGGCCTGCAAGGGACACCACAGGCACCAAGCGATCAGAGAGAAGCCCTCGCCCATACCACCGAGGCGGCTGAGCGCCTTTCAGAAGCTCAAGGCGCACTAAATAACAGGCCTCCCCCGACTTTTCTCTCTACATGGCACCAAACCGTGATTTTTTCGCTTAAGCGGCTGACGCCGGCTCCATCCAGCGCAGCAGAGGGTAGCGAAATGGGAGGGCGCAAGCTCTGCCACAAGCCGCTCCCCGGCCCACCTGCCGCGTTGCTGATGTCGAGGTGCACCACATCCTTCTGGTCGACAAAGAGCATCCTGAAGTACTCGCTGCAGGCYGCCAGCACGGCTTTGTGGGCCTTGAAGTCGATGCCGTCCACCACGAAGGTGCAGTCGCACAGCAAACCCAGCTGCCGCTGCTGGTTCAGCTGCTCCAGGACTTGCTTGCTGTGCTGGGGGAAATCCATGGCTGCGGGGAGAAAAGAAAACTGGTGAGCATAACGTCCGGGCTGCTTCAGTGTCTCTAGATCAACGCACCAAAAAACAGAAGATGCCCGAAAGCTGGACAGATCGAGGGAACCGCCAGACCAGCGTTAGAGCAGCCTTGGCGTAATGGCTGCTCCGTTATTTTATCTTATTCTCTTTCCAAAGACATCTGGTTTCTTGGGTCGAGGCCTGAAAACGAAGGGAGGACGCTTGAGAGCCCCCAAAAGGGATTTTAAAGGCAGATTAAGGGAACCACGTTRAAACACAGGGCTGCTCCCTGCTGCTCTGGTTTAGCTACTAAAAGGTAGAATTATCTGGTGACGCTTCGCCGTAGCAGGCGGGCTGCAGCAATCCCTGTCCTTCGTGCTCCACCCGGAGCATGAAACCGCAGGAAGCCGGCTGCGCGAGAGCGGCCAAGGGACACAGAAACCTCAGGACAGGCTCATATTCCTGCGCGCCCGACGCCCAAATCCTGGCGATTTCTGTCTCTTATCGAGCTCAAGACCTTAAAAGGCCAAACCGAACCCCTTGAAAAGACAGTCTGTGACTCACGCTCTGGCTTTCTCTCCCCAAGGAAGGACGTTTGCAGGCAAGAGACACCTGCTCTCCAGACTGCATCCGCGCGCAGGGCTCCTTTGCCACCTGGGAGCACAAGCTGGGAATAAACACCGGCTTTACGGCTGGAGACGGGCAGAAAACAGAAGGAAGGGACGCAGGCACGAGGAAAACCCCAACCCTGCAGCCAAAGGGCTTTGCCTCCATGCCAACGGCAGTGAAAGCAGGATTTTCCCGACACCCTTGAAGCGGCGTCGAGYGGGCGAGGGGAATCGAGCCACGACCCCGTCCTGCGCTGAGCTTAACTCAAGCAAACACAGCCACGGGGTCAATTTGCTTGGCAGGGGGCGTGGGGGACTGGACAAGGYGAGCAGCTTAAAAACGGTGCGGGGAATCCCGCAAAACCAGTCCGCAAACGCAAGCGAAACTTGGCAGCAGCCCCGCACAGAGGGATTGTGCGGCGATGCCAGCCGGCAGGCGACATCCTCCGATCCCGACGTCATCCCGAGGTGCCTTGCAGGGACCCGGAGGGTCATGTCCTCAGCTCGAGACGGGGCAGGTCGGTTCGTCCGAGGCGGTCTTTTCCAGGCTTCCTTTCTCCTTCCGGCTTGCTTTCCTCCGGCTCTGCCGGAGCTCGGGCCCAGCCGGCTCGGGGCGCAGGCGGAGGGAGCCTCCTCCTGTCCGCAAAGGGTTGTAGCAAGGCTCTCGCCGAAAGCTCTCTTCCCTCCGGGCCAAAGCAGCTGAAGGAGCAGCTTCCCGGCTCTGGAATCAGGCGTTAGGTGGTTAATCCAGAGCTCAGAAAAACCAAAGCCCAGGCCGAGGTCTCAGCTAGAGACCGACGGAGCCAGATTTCCTCCAAACTGAGGCAAAATCACTGCCCAAAAGCAGTTGCCACGAGCTGCCACAAGCGGATAAAAGCAGGGCCGAGTCYGGAGAGGACAGCGTGTGTTTTACGGCATCTCGCTGTTTTCTGTCCGTATCAGACACAGTTTCGAACCCATCAGCGGAGCCTCGCTGTTTCAAGCTGGAAGCTCGCGATCCCCAAAACGCCGAGAATTAACCTCACCGCAAAGTTACAAACACGAGCAAGAGACTCAGCGCCTTCAGYCCTGTTCATTACACCTCGGAAAGCTGCAGCACAGCCCGGGATGTTTCGAATGCTACCGGAGAAGACAGGATATTTTACAACAGCTCGTCCTGCAAATCCAGCGACAGGATCTTCTGGTCTGTTCSAGCCAGCGCACTGACAAATACGAGAAGACGGAGACACCGGGTGAACACAATCCCTGCRCTTCCCCAAGAATCACGTCTGTGACCATCTCCGCCATGTTTTTCCCAAATCTCTCTTTGCAACTGAAGCTGTTTAAACTTTTATTTATTTATTAAAAAAAACAAACAACTAAGCGCTTTTTCTTGCGCAAGGTTGAACTGGCAGAGCTCACCTTGTGACTTCTCCAACGCCTAGCAAACAGGATCGTTGCTGCCTCGAGGTTGTGAATAATTAGCTTGGTGCACTTCGGCCTTCTGCTGCTGTAGAGCCAAAATTTTCTGCCAATCCCCGTCGGTCCAGTGCTCTCATTACAAAGGCTGGAAATTTCCACCAGTAGAGGTGACATCACAGGGCCGAGGTTTGAAAACATGATATTCC
>NW_028186621.1:20523-21929 GCF_003343005.1 Rhea americana | reverse complement strand
AAATCCCCCGTAGATCCACCGCAGGGTTAGGTTCCTCCTGGCTCGAGGCATCGCACCTCAGACTGCCTTGGACTAGGGACTTGGCGGGCCAGGAAAGGCCCTTCATTTTTCTGTTGCGTTGCTCCACTGGCACGTTTTCGTACTTTGGCGATGTTTCTGCAGCTGAACATTGACTTCCCAAATCTCTGGATTTTCCCTCTGCCAACCTCTAAAGCAAGGCAGATCTCAAACCACTGCTTCTTCCAGGCATCTCCCGAGGTTTCTGATGCAACAACATACACAGGCACTGAAAGCTGATGGTTAGGGAATAACCCGCTCCTCTGCGGGGAGTTTATTGGCTCCCAAATACTCAAAACCGCTCTGGCCCGTCCCCGCGGGTGACTCCTAACATTTTCTCCCAAACAGCCTTCAAGAGATGCTGCTCGTCTGTACCACGAGCTTGCTGCCAAGACTGTCCCCTCACCTCTCTAAAACGTAGATGCTCTTGAACCAAACACCCAGAGCCCACCCCAAATTATATCCCTCGAGAACCACCCCCCCCCAAAAAAAAATCAATCAATATTTGTATCAAGCCCCCAGACGCTGTATGACCCTGTAGGGTTTGCAAGGGGAACTCAGCGCCGCTGGGGGGAAAAGCGAAAAAGAGGATCTTTCCAGCAGGACGAACTACACCGCCTTCCGTGCTGGCAAAGCGCTGCACAGCAGGACCAGAGAAATCGTGATGCACTAAAAGGCTATTTTAGGTAATTTGCAGAAGGTGCTTTGCACGTGAATTATGATTTTTATCGCTCTGATCGGACTYGCGCTGGTAAGGTGCCCGAGCTTTGTAAAGGGAGCGCGCAAGATAAAGCCCCAAGAAACGCAGCTCTTCCCGTCCGCCTCCGGAAAAGCTGCGTGTTCTGTGCAGTTTCTTCCGTCGGTCGGGTGCAGCTTCAGCCGAGCGCACGAACGTGGCAGGCGAAGGCCGCAATGGCCCGCGGCGTGGCGCTTTTAAACTAGCACTTAGCACCCAGCGGCCCACAGCGGGTGGGGAGACTGCCTTCGCGGGCTAACCGCTCTGAGCCCAACCCYGCAGCAGAGCGCGCCTTAAAACACCCAGAGCTCGGGATCAGAAAGGACCGAGCCCTGCTGAACAAGGCAGCCTAATAACAACCCTCAGGCATCAGGAGAGAAGGATAAGTGGCCTTTTATTTGTAGGTAAAGAGACAGAGGCAGGAGGAGGTCTAATGAGTCATCTCCCCTCACCTACAGGGCACAGGAGGGGAAGCAGATCGCAGGTCTCTCAGCTCTGCTTCGGTCCAAACTGCCTATCAGAGGTTGGAGGGGAGTTTTCCCCGGAGGATTTTCCTTTCTCTAAAGCTATCGTGCTATACAGCTGCACCAATTTGGAAAACAGCTTCAAAAAG
>NW_028186621.1:10708-20488 GCF_003343005.1 Rhea americana | reverse complement strand
AACACACACACAGCAGACAAACTCTGATGCCACTTGCAACAACTGCCAAAAAACAGTGCACCTGAAACGCCACCCCAGTTTCCCCCATCGCTCGGGCAGGGGCAGTTTGCACCTCTGGTGCTCTGAGCCGTTTCTTTCCCTTATCGAATGGGAATCGCTGCTACGCTGGACTCCTAACTGAAGTATCTCACGTTAGCATAAACCACCTTTATCAGCTATTTCAGGTAACGGTGCGGCAGCAGCATCTGAGGATGTCTGTCTGAGCTGCCCCCTTGCTCTGAAAAACAAAGATAAGATAGGAGCGGTGCCCAATCTCACCCCTCTGCTGCGCTGTGAGGAGAGGAGATATCCTGATAACCGAGCCTGCAAAAGAGGTGGTCACGGCTCTCTGAACTTGCCCTCCGCCTTCCCAGCATTAAAATAAATCAGACGCTACGTAGCCACCCTGGGAGAAATTCGATGAAAAGCTCCGTCTCAAAATGCAAACTCACTCTCCCAGCGTCAGGCAAGAACCGTGCCAGTCTCTSTGCCATCCTCCCTGGCGTTTTATAGTGCCCATCACAGCGCGATCGGGACTAAAAGGCAAGTCAGTTCCGTCTCCAGACTCCTGAGGTCTGATGCCKAGAACCCAGAATCAGACGCCTTCCAATCTCGCCTTGTCAGAAGCGCTTCGGTGCTGTTTTCCCTCTCAATCTCTTTCTGACAGGGCTGTCAAGTCTTTTATTAACGGATCAGTCTCGGTGATGGAAAGCTTTGGTACTAAAGCACCCACATTTGCGGCACGCGCTCACAGAGATAAACACAGCAGTTAGGGTTCCGCCTGGTTTGCCCCATGAGTTATGGGTCTCTAAGGGTGCCGCGTTTGCTTTCAGGCAGGGGGGAAGGCGTCAGTTTGGCAGGACATGAGCCGAAGTCGGAAGGCCAAGGGAACAAAAGACACCTGCACATCTGCCTGAGCAACAGGAGACTGCTCATCCCTCTAAGCAGTAGGTTTCAAATCCTTCTCAGGTTATTTCTTTTTGCTGCCTGGAAGTTACCAGCGAGACTGTTCTCACCACTGACCCAGTAAAGGCACTAAGAGTCTATAAGCTCCCTCGCTTTTCCACCTACAAAAGCTGGCCCCCTTAAAGATATTAACCTCCTCGTACAAACCTTGCTTCGCTCTATCCTCAGGCCATCACCACTGTATCAGCTCTGCTACTTCTCATCAAAATGATTTCTATTAAAAAAAAAAAAGAAACAAAATCCTACAGTGATTTGAAAAAAAGGGGTTTAAATATGCCTTTTAATGCTGTCACCAGCCACCTGTCCGCTCTTACACTGAACAGATAAAAAGAAATAGGTGATTTATTTTCTGCCTACTGTCGTCTCCCTTCTTGCGTCAGCTCAAGGAACAAATCGGCCCTAATCCTTTCAGTCTCTGCAAAGAGCTGCCTGCTCTCGTTTCCAGGAACACATTGCCTGATTCTGCAATATTTTCAGTTAAGACAGGAGAGCTGATGCAAAGCATTCAAGGTACAGGCATGCCGCTAACATATATTACTCCGTTATCACAGTTTCAGTATTAGTCCCTATCCCACCCCTGCATCCTAACACAACAGGTGCTACAGGATTCTTATTGATTACTGGACAAGGAGTTTCAACTGAGCTGCCTCCTGCAATATCTAGGACTTTCTAACTGTTTCCATGTTTAAAAAAGTCCCTGGACACAGAACAGAAGGATGAATGAAACAGAGGAGGGCTCTGAAGCCTGTGGTCTGCAGTGAAACTGGAAGGTGAGCTCATATTCCACTGCAGGGTGAAAGCGGTTTTCTGAAAATTCAGAAACCGTGATAGGCCAGAAAGAAAACAAATTGAATGAAAATGAAATGAAGGAGAGACAGAAGAGCACAGACGCTCCTGACCCCCACCAGTGCGAGGAGATACCTTGGAGACTCTCTCCCTCTCTTTAGCTTTTTGGGATACTGATACATCCCTGGAAGAGACATCGCAGCTCACGCTGCTCCGCAGCCCCTGCGCCAGCACCRCATCACACGAGCTACAGCGGGGCTGAGCCGACGAGGCTGCCGGCAGGTAATCCAAGTGCTCGGCTGAGCCGGATGGGGCTGCCAAGAGGTCACTGGGCCATGCTAGGMCCTAGCAGCAGATCCAAACCACCCCGGCAAAACAGTGGGAACTCTCAAGAGCCCCTGTCACCTCTTGTCCGCAGGTCCTAGCGCTCCCTCGTGGCCCTCCAGCAGGCGTTTGCGTCTCTCAGCTGCATAAACAGCGGCACTTTTGAGGCCAGGAAGTACCAAAAGGAGAACAGAAGAGTCAGGGCTCCCAGGCATGGGGATCTGTCAAAATTAGGGTAAAGATTTTAGTTCCCACTCCTYGGCACGCAAAACTGGGACATCTCCAGGCTACTGCTTTAGAAATATATTCATGGAAGTCAGTCTGTGGCAATCTGAAGGTTTATGCAGAGCACCAGGGAGACTTCTACAAAGTCACAGAAACAATTCGCTCAAAGACTATGCCAGCACTGAAACTACGCTTGGAGACGCTCTGCAGTTGAATTCCGCCCCAAGAAAACTGCCCGTTTCTGCAGCATCTCTGYTACAACTAAAACTTGTGCAGAGTACGTAAAGCAAACACAGATCGGGGCTGCACGGAGAAGGATGGCACAGACACCGGAGCGGGAGAACATCTTTTCCTTTGGGTCAGCACAGGATGCTTTGACGTTCGCTCTGCTCTTTTGCTAGTGACGCCCCTGACGCCAAGGTAAAGAGCTCCTACAACGCCAAGAGGCGACAGGCCAAGCCGAGGCGGTCGGGACGTGCGTTTTCGTCCTGCCAGGCTCCACCCGGCCGCTGCCGTGTCTCCAGAGAGGTGTGTGGGTGTGTGTGTGGGGGCGTGAGTCCTGCAGCAGCCAGCCACCACCTGGAAGGGGGCACCCTGCTGCCCCCAGCCGCTTCTCCTCCCCCCCACCCCGAGTTGTCCCCAACACATTGCGCCTACCCTGCTTGGCCTGGTGTCACCAAGACAAGGGGGTGACAAGGCCTGGGGGGAGGGGGAGAGAGACAAGGCCTGGGGGGGGAACAAGGCTTGTAGGGAGAGCACAAGGCCTGGGGGTGCTGTGGCACCTGAAGGGCGGTAGARGGGGGACCCCAAGAGCCCTCCCTGCCCCAAAACAGGGTGCCCCACACAAGGGGGTTTCCTCTCAGACTGGACTCTTCCGGGGTGGGGGGGGGTCCCTGCCCCTGAGGCGGGGTGCGCCCCCCCCCAACACCCCCTCCTCTGAGGGCCTTGCAGACCCCTCCCCCCTGCCCCAGTCCCGCTGCCCGGGTGCCCAGCGCCGCTGCCCGGCCCCCGCCGCCGCTACCTGCCATGCCGGGCCCGGCGGGGGCCTCACATCGCCGCCCGCGGCGCTCACCGTGACACGGACCAGACAAAGGGCGCCGCCATCTTGGCGCCGGGCGGAAGCGGCGTCGCCCCCCCCGCACCGCCCACCGCCGCGCCGCGCATGCGCGCGCCGGCCGGGCCCGCGGGGAGCGTGGAGGGGGCTCCGCGCATGCGCGAGCGGGAGGGGCGGATCACGTGACACCTTCCTCCTTCCCCTTCCCCCCTCCCCCCCACCAAGGGCCTCGCGCTGGCCGCCATGATGGTGGAGGGGAGAGGCGCGTTGCGCCATGAGGGATGAGGGGACTTGCGAGGATGCGAGCGGCACCCCCGGGGCCGCAGGGACTTGCCTGGCCGGCCTAAACGTCCCTGGGGGGTCCCACTTCCCCCTCATGCACACACACACACACACACTCCCTAGGGCGAGCAGGCCCGGGCATTGCAAYGGCGCCTCGCCAGGCAGCAAGGCCGGCGGGTGGGCAGGACCCCCCTGAGAGCAGAGGGATGTGTTTAAAATCGCTCTTTTCCCAGGAATATCCCTGCTGCCGGCTGCTCTCCCACTGCRCAGGCTTTGCAGCACGGCTGGGCGACCCGGCCGAGGTGGACCCGGGCTCCGCCGTGAGCCTTCGCCCTCTCCCTCGCTCAGGACCCTCTGTGGTGCAAAACCAGCCAGATCTGGGGAGAAAAATGAGCTTTCTAACATTTTTTTTTCCCTGTTTACCACTAGATGGCAATCTGCGACTGAGCTGGCCGTGGTGCTGGCGCGGGTGCTCGGGTGCGGCCTTTTGGGACAGAGCAGACATATCCCRGTGACTAAACCCGTGCCCATATCCCATACGAGGATGGGGCATGGGTGCCCGCAGGCTCCCGCTCCGGGTGGCTCCGGCTTCCCTTTTGCACTGGATTTTGGGTTTTTTTACAGCCCTTTGACAGCGTTTCAACTTTTCCTCTTGCAGCATCCTTTGCCAGGGARTCTCACGAGTGAACCAGTGGCACCACGCGCGTAGACAGCCCCCCTCCGCAGCAGCCGCTGTCTCTTGGGAGGCGCAGGGGTGATCAATGAGATAAAAGATGGCAAAAAGCTTAGGGAAGAGCTGCTCACGCCTGCTCCTTGAGTTTGCATGAGTAGTACAAAATAAAAACAAGCAGCGCCCTCCCTTCGCAGCCCCGTGGTGGCAGGGAGAGGCTGCTGCTCGGAGCTGGTCCAAGAGTTTTGGAAACACAGCGCTTGTCGTATCTATAAACAGCCGCTCGCCCGGCGGGGCTCCGACACCTCGCTGCATGCATGTGCACGGCACYGCTGTGCCCGGCCTCCCTCACCCTGGCGTCCCTCCAGGCCTGGCGCAAGCGCTCGGCTGCTGGGAAACCGGCTTCGGAGGAGAGTTTGGGCCCCAGAAAGGGAGAGGCCGCTGGGTTTGAGGACCCCTTTGCAGGGCGGTAGCCGAACAGGGACCGATGTGTCTTATTTGAACTGCTGTCCTGGCTTACACCCTGGCCACCCTCTGTCCTCCGGGGTTCCCCGAAAGATCCCCGGGAGCTGGTGGGCAAGTGGAGGAGAAGGGGATTTGGTGACCTTGCAGGTGGGCCTGCGGCCCAGAGGTTTAGCAGCTGAGGGAAGGGCTCAGAAATAGAGCAGCGGGGAAGAAATGAGTCACCCGGGCTGGAAATAAACTGGAGCAAAGGCATCGGGCACCGAGGGGAGCTGGGCTGGTCGGGGTGGCCGATGCTGCRGCAGATCTGGACCTGTTCGTTCTCTCCCGAGGCTTTCCGGGAAGGCTTCTCTGGGCTGAGGCTTCCCAAACTCATCGCAGGCAGAAAGCGGAGCAGGGGAAGAGCAGGAGGGAGAAGCAGTGACATGGCTGGCCGTGCCCACGCGGGCGGGGGGTTTATTAACCCTCGTGCTTTTGGGGAGGCTGGAGACGGGGAGAAGAAATTGCTCCTGGCATAGTAGCAGCGCAGCACCCTGTGCGCTCGCCGCTTCGTCCCCGRAACTCAGTCCCAGGGTGGAGGTGGTGCAAAAAGCAGCAGAGAAGCAAGAGCGCCRAGTGGAGATGTTCTCCGTGATTTATACCACCCCACGTACAAGCTGTATATACACAGACAATCTCTGGCGGAGGCTCGGGGAAGGGCTCGCGCCCCAGCCTTGCTCCCTGCAGCCCATCTCCGGGGCCAAACTGCTCCCACACTCTCCTCGCGCAGCCACAGCTGGAGATCCCGTGGGCCCTGCTGCCTCTAAGGTCTTCCTAAGCTGTGGCAAAGACCCTGCCTAGCGTCACGAGCCCAAAGATCAGGGCATCCTGAGCCAGGGCTCCCCTCCAGCCTCCAGCGTTTAGCGCGGAGCGGGATGCATCTGCGGCTCTTCCCTCCGTGGCAGAGGATGTCCGCCTGCAAGCAGGCGTCGCATCCGAGGAGTTACGCGCCGATTCCTGTGGGTTTTACCCCGAGGAGGAGGTTCGCGCCCCTAAGGGYGGCCGCAGGCATCGGAGGTGGGACGCTGCCATGCCTCCCGGAGCAGCCTGCCTGGCGAGCAAGAGTTGAGGTGCGATCCCGTCCCGGGACATCCCCCTGCCACAGCCCTGAGCTCACGCAACTAAATATGTCAGCACAAACGCTACCCAAACATCACCTACGAGGGACGGCCGTGCTTCTGCATCTACATCGGGAGAGATCCAAGGCCGGGGCAGCTCGGAGCAGTTAAGCCTTTCTGGCAGGATCCGCCCCGTTCGCCTGCCCGAAATCCCCCTGCCGGCGCGGCGTGCCGGCCGCTCAGATTTTGATCTCAGTCCGGAAGGTCTGCTGGACGTGCTCGGTGTGCTTGGCGGGCTGCCGCCGGGCCCGGATGGTCAGCGTGCCGTCGTCCGCCAGCGAGGAGGACACGGACGTGGGGTCCACGTCGTCGGGCAGCTGGCACTTGTGGGTGAAGGTGTTCATGACGGTGCCATCCCCGGCCAGCTGGGAAGGGAAGGGGAAGTGGGTTTGAGGCGGACAGCGGGACAAGGGCTTGTCACCCTTGGGCGAGGCCCGGCAGTGGCCTCTTGCGTGGGGCGTTAATATTTATCTTCCCATCAGGTGTGCCGGGAGGTTCCAGGCGGGGACGCGAGTCACCCGGGGAGGGGCGGCAGCTGCAGAAACAAAGGTGCTTTTTCTTTTTTGGAGGGCAGCACCGGCACTCCCCGGTCTGCTGGGTTGGGAGGGGGGCGGGAAACTCAAATTCGGGGCAGGGCAGGTCGGGAGCCGGCTCCGACAAGGGAAAAAACACCTGGGAAACGTCTTGGTCGGAAAAAAAAACACCTGAGAAATGTCTGATCGCGGGGTGGGGAGGGAGCCACTGCGGTGACATGAGTTTGCTGGGCCTCGGGCACCCCGGTGCCCGGAGCGGGGTGTTTGGGGGGGGGGGGCATCCTGCGCRGCTTTCCCGGGGCTGAGGGAAGCCTGAGTCAGGCCCTGCCGGCACCAAATCAATTGGGAAGCGGAACGGGCCGAGCTCCTCCGTCCCCGAGGGCCTCCGGGACGTTCGCCCTGAGTGGTGCCTCCATCCACGCTGGGGACTGCACCGTTTCTGTGGATGTTAGAGACTCTTTTGCCCTAACGAGCTGCCTTTAATTGCAGGGAAGGACGGGGAGAGCACGAGCAGCGCACCCTGAAGCCAATTTAGGGGTGCCCRGGTGGCCCCGGCGCTAGACGCGTGGGGAGGAAGGAAGCGTTCACCTTCTCGGCGTGCACCTCGATCTGGTTGTTGGAGGTGGTGACGATGATGTCCTCGGGGGCGAAGTCGCTGACATCCACCGTGAACTGGTAGGTGTTGCCCAAGGTCTTAATGTTGCCGGTGGTGCCGGGCCGAGCTGTGGGAGAGGAGAGGCGCTCGGCACCTCCGCAGGGGTTGAGGTGCCGGGCAGGGACTCCTTGGTCCCTCCCGGGCTCGCACCCTCTGCGCCGCAGCCTTTGCCCACCCCACTGCTCTGCTGAACACCACGACACGGGAGGGATGCAATTTTGGAAGAGTCGCCCCTTTCCCAGGGCTTTTTCCCAGCCCGGCACCCGCATGGTCGGCGCCGCTCTCATCCCGGCCCTCCCTCCTGCCACCGCCGCCRAGCCCAACTTGCCTGGGAAGCCCAGCGGCTCCGCGCGCGGCCGCACGAAGGTCCCGAAAAGCTCCATGGGGCGGGACGGGCTCTGATGGAAGCTGCGCTCCGAGCGGAAAGCCGAGGAGGACTTCAAGTTCATCCACTGCAAGCGCTTGCGGGTAAAGCGGGCAGCAAAGCGGTCGGGAAAGAGATGGAAAAGCAGCAAGTGCAACCCCGGAGATGCCGCCCTGTGAAGCCTTGCAATGCCCGAGGAGAAACACGGATCTGAGATGCAACCGGGGCGAGACTTGTGGATGGAGCCAGCGAGTTCAGAGGCGGCTGTTGAGCTTATAAAGCCCTGTTAGGCTCTCGGCTGCCTTCCAGACCTCTTGTAAAACAGGCTAAATTTAGGTCCTGCTACATCACTCTGGAGAGGGTGGAAATTTTCCTCTCCCCCCTCCTCCACTCCTCCCTATCCCGTCCACAAACAAGCGGCAAAAGGAAGAATCTGATCCCATTGCTGGCGTTCCTGTCCGCCTGGCTAGTGCAGCTCCTGGCAGCCCCCRGGGGCCTGACTTCCCAAAAAAAGGAAGATGGGGAAGAGAGCGCGAGGTGCAGGCAAAGGAAATAGCCGCGGGATGCGACTCGCTGGGGCTGGGGAAGTCGCTGCCGGAGAGGCCGGCACGGCGTTTCTTGCGCTTGCTTTTCCCTCTGGGCCTGGCTCTGGTTTCAGGGCAGCGTGGGGAGGTTTTGGGGCTGCGCCACAAGGAGGTCGGGCTGCTTTGGCTTAGAGACGCTAAAACCACTGCTAAAACCCTGGAAAAAGGGTTTGCTGCATGCATGTGGCAGCAGCCGGCCTCGGGGACGGTTCGGTAAAGCAGGATCTCGATTCCGGCCCGTCCCAGAGCCTGGTTCCTGCACGGGCCTGACCTCAGCTCCCAAAAACGGTGCTAAATCTCCCCGATGCCGCCCGCGGGCCGGGTCCCCAGGCCACGTCCCACGCAGGCGATGCCCTCGGAGGGGCCCAAAGGCTCTGGCGGCCACTCCTCGCAGCCGTGAAGGTCGTATGAGGTTTACAACAATAATAAAAAAAAAAAAAAAAAAAAAAAGGAGAGCGAGAGAAGGGCATTAAGGGAGATCTGTGAGTTATTAAAAGTCGGAGGCGTCCTTGCGAGGACGCGGGGCGGGGGGCTGGCGCGGGGCCAAGCACGCGGCGCTGGCAGCACCCTTTGTGCACTGGCACTGGCGGAGGCAAGGGGGATTAGGGGGGGCTGTCCCATAACCTGCCCGCTGCGACGTCCCCGAGGCTGCTGTTCGTCACCCCACGGAGGTCGCGGCGTTCCCCCCCCCACACACACACCTCCCCATCCCCTCCCCCCCCCCGGCGAGAGCTGGGAGCAAGGGGCTGAGATTGCGGGTGGGAAGAGAGGGGCTGAGATTGAGGGTAGGGAGCGGGGGGGGCTGGGAGTGAGGGGCTGAGATCGCAGATTGGGAGTGGGGGGGGCTGAGATTGCAGGAGAGGAGTGTGGGGCTGAGACTGTGGGCTGGGGATCAGGGGGCTGGGAGTGAGGGGCTGAGATTGAGGGCTGGGATAAGGGGGCTGGGAGTGTGGGGCTGGGATTGGGGGCTGAGAATGCAGGCGAGGAGTGTGGGGCTGGGATTGGGGGCTGAGAATGCAGGCAAGGAGTGTGGGGCTGGGATCTGGGGGCTGAGATTGCGGGTGAGGGGTGTGGGGCTGGGATCTGGGGACTGAGATTGGGGGTGAGGAGTGTGGGGCTGAGATGGTGGGCACGGATCAGGGGGCTGGGAGTGTGGGGCTGAGATTGCAGGTGAGGAATGTGGGGCTGAGATTGCAGGCGAGGAGTGTGGGGCTGAGATGGCGGGCATGGATCGGGGGGGCTGGGAGTGTGGGGCTGAGATGGCGGGCATGGATCGGGGGGGCTGGGAGTGTGGGGCTGAGATTGCAGGTGAGGAGTGTGGAGCTGAGATGGCAGGCACAGATCAGGGGGGCTGGGAGTGTGGGGCTGAGATGGCACGGATCGGGGGGCTGGGAGTGTGGGGCTGAGATTGCAGGAGAGGAGTGTGGGGCTGAGATCAGGGGGCTGGGAGTGTGGGGCTGAGATTGCGGGCTGGGGATCGGGGGACTGGGAGTGTGGGGCTGAGACTGCGGGAGAGGCGTGTGGGGCTGAGATCGGGGGCTGAGACTGCAGGCGAGGGGTGTGGGGCTGAGATTGCGGGCTGGGAGTGTGGGGCTGAGACGGCGCGCGGCGCCAGGGCTGGGGCGGCCGAGCGGCTCGGCCGAGCCGCGCACCATGTAAGGCTTCATCCCCCCCGGGGC
>NW_028186621.1:7336-10182 GCF_003343005.1 Rhea americana | reverse complement strand
GGTCTGGCCGACTCGTCAAGGTCGTTTTTAATGAGGTTGCGGCTGGGGCGGGTGCGCGGCAGAGAGGCTGGCGGCGGAGGTGGCTGCGCCGCCAGCAACCCCGGCAAGGTGAGTCCCGGCCTCACCGGGAGGGGGAAAGTCGCTGCCTCCCCCCACTGCTGCCACCCCAAGCGCCTTCAAACCCGCCTCACCGGTGATGGTTGATAGCACCGGGGACACGGAGCTCTGCCCAGCCGCTCCCGCCGAGCCGGGCATGGAGCCCACGGCCAGCGCCGACAGGCTGCGGGAGGAAGAGGAGGCGACAGAGAGGGTGCTGCTGTCGGAGAAAAGCTGGCAATCCTGCCCCAAAGCCCGGAGGCGGCTCCGAGGTGAGAGCCACCTCGGCGGGTCACTCGGCTTCCCGTGGGTCGCCTCGGCTGACGGGGGCTCGCTGGTGACGCCCAGCGCCCCGCAGGGTGCCTGGAGCTGGTGCGAAGGCAGCTCTTCCGYGTCGGCGAGGACTGGTACTTCCTCTTCGTTCTGGGCGTCCTCATGGCCATGATCAGCTTCATGACGGACCTCATCGTCTCCAGGCTCTATGAGGGTAACACCAGGAGAGGGGTSGTGGGCACCGAACCGGTGTCATCAGGGCTCCGGCGCTCTTGGGGCACCCCAGCATCACTCCAGGGCTTGATCCTGGTGGGAAAAAGTGGCCATCTCATGGGTCTGCTGGTGAGATAGGGATGCTGGAGGACCTCCTTGGCRGGGAGAAGAGATGCTCAGCCACGGCGTGTTCGCGGCGGGTCCTTTCCCTTCCCCTCCCGGCTCTTCTTTTTTAGCCCACCGCTGGCTTTACCGCGAGATCGGTGACTATATGGTGCTCAAATACCTTTCGTGGACCATGTACCCGGTGGCCCTGGCAGCCTTCTCCACCGGCTTCTCACAGAGCGTCACGCCGCACTCGGGAGGTGAGCGCTGGCCGTGGGACCGTCCTCTGCTTCATCGGCATCTGAGCTGCGCCAGATCCCCAAAACCACGGGGAGATGCACTCAAGCRCAGGAGAGAGGCCACCGTGGCCGTGCTGTCCGGCTTATTTTTGTTGTCCCCAGGCTCAGGCATCCCTGAGCTCAAGACCATCCTCTCGGGGGTCATGCTGGAGGACTACCTGGCCATCAAGAACTTCGGTGCGAAGGTGGTGGGGCTCATCTGCACCCTAGCCTGCGGCAGCACCGTTTTCCTGGGCAAAGTGGTGAGCAAAGCCGGCGGTGAATTCGGTATTGCTCCCGTCCCCTGGGAGGAGGAGGAGGAGGAGGAAGAGGAGGAGGAGGGATGGAGGAACCTGCCTTCACGGCGCCRCTCCCCAGGGCCCCTACGTCCACCTCTCCGCCATGGCGGCGGCGTATCTGGGCAAGATGCGGACGTCGGCGACCAAGGAGTACGAGGTGAGGTTGCCGGCTTTATCCCCATTCCTCCCACCTCTCCAACCCCTTCCTGCCTCTCTGGCTCCAAATCGGCTCCCGGCCGGCTCCTCCGCAGGACAAGTTCAAGCAGAACGAGATGCTGGTGGCGGCCCAGGCAGTCGGGGTGGCCACAGTTTTCGGGGCGCCCATCAGCGGTGAGAGCGCGGCGCCCRCATCCAGCGGCGCCAACGGGGAGCTTTAATTTAATTAATTCATTAATTTTTTTTTCCTCCTCCCTCCAACCTTGTTTCTTGCCGGCACCCAGGAGTGCTCTTCAGCGTCGAGGTGATGTCGTCCCACTTCGCCGTGCGGGATTACTGGCGTGGCTTCTTCGCCGCCACCTGCGGCGCCTTCATGTTTCGCCTCCTCGCCGTCTTCAACAGCGAGCAAGGTGACGGCGGGAGCACGGGAACGGCGCCGGCCGGGACGGGGGGGGGGGGCCCACGGGAACGCCGGCACCGGCCGGCCCCGTTCCGGGGATGCCTCCACGTGCCCTTCGGACTCCTTCCTCCTCGCAGAAACCATCGTGGCCCTCTTTAAGACCGACCTCAAGGTGGATTTCCCCTTCGATCTCCCGGAGACCTTCTTCTTCATCGCCTTGGGGTGAGGTCCAGCGGCGGGAAACTTTATTTATTTATTTATTTATTTATTTTTCCTGGCGTGGTCCTGGGGCTGTTTTGACATCCCCAAACAGGCATCCAAGTTGTCCCCTCTCTTTTGAGCAGGGTCACCTGTGGGGTTATCGCCTGCGCCTACCTCTTCTGCCAGCGCTGGCTGCTGGGTTACGTCCAGGAGAACAAGCTCACGGCCAAGCTGCTGGCCACGGAGTAGGCGTTTTGGCGGCGGGGAGGGGGGTGAGGGGGGGGACGAACCGGGATGAACTGGGTTCAACTGGGAGCGGGGCGTCCCCGAGGAGCCCCAGCCATGCGTCCTGTCRCCCCGCAGCAAGCCCGTCTACACGGTCCTGGTGGTGCTGCTGCTCGCCTCCATCACCTTCCCGCCCAGTTTGGGGCAGTTCATGGCGTCCAGGGTAAGCGCGGGGCTGAGTTTGGGTGTTTTTTTTTTTTTTTTTGGTGGGATGGTTTCTCTCCTCTGCAGGGCTCCAGCGGCTGAGGTCCATCCATGCATCTGTCCGTCTGTCCGTCTGTCCGTTTGCAGCTCACCATGAAGGAGTACCTGGTCTCGCTCTTCGACAACGGCACGTGGGGCGAGCTGGCGCGCAACGCGTCGCCCAGCGAGCCCCGGCACCTCTGGCAGGAGTGGTGCCACCCCTCCGTGCCCTTCTTCGGCACCTTGGCCTTCTTCTTGCTCATGAAGGTAGCGGCCACCTGGGCTCCTCCGCCCCCCCCCCCAAATCCATCCTCTCCCCATCTCCATCCTGCCCCCATGCAAAACGGGGCGGGAAGG
>NW_028186621.1:4494-5834 GCF_003343005.1 Rhea americana | reverse complement strand
GGGGGGGGGACACGCCGGGGACGCGCAGTGCGCCGGCTCCGTCCGCTCCTTCCCTCTTCCAGCTGCGGAGAGCCATCGAGGAGCTCGCCGATCCCAAGTGACGCCGCTCATTGTCACTGCCATCGTCACCACCGCCATCACCACCACCATCATCATCACCACCACCATCATCACCGCCATCATCATCATCATCATCCCGGAAAAAAAAATGCCCAGGAGCACCCCGAATCCCACCAAGCTGCACAGTGGCAAAGGGACCCAGGCGTCCGGGCCGCTCCTTGTCTTGCCCCCCCCTCCCAGGGTTTTAAAGGCTCAAACTATCCATTTTTGGCCCTGAGCCGGAGCCGCTGACTCATCCGCTTTCTTCCCGAGTTTTCCTCCTCCCAGTTATTTTCTGCCCCCCCCACGATGAGCCGGCTCCTGGTCCGGTTTTGTGGGAGCAACAGCAGTAATAATAATAATAAAATTTCATTGGGGGAAAAAAAAATCGTTCTTTTTTCCACCCCTCCTAGTGTTGCCGGTGCAGATCTGTCAGAAAAAAAGCTGGATAAACCCCCTCCGCTGGCGCTTTTCCCAGCTGCAGCATCCCGAAACTCCGCTCCCAGGTTGGGGAAAGCCCGCCCAGTTTGGGCAGCAATCTCCACCAGTCACTCTGCTACAGCAAGGAGCTGGGGGGAGGGGGGGGCAGGATTTTTTTTTTTTTTTTTTAAAAAAAAACCAGGCAATTTTATTAAAATCAACCTCACAAAAGTACATCTGTTAAACCACTTGGTGGTGGGAGGGGAGGATGATCCCAGCGACGTTTTGTTGTTGGTTCCCCCCCCACACACACACACACTTTGGTGATGGTGAAAAATCTGGCAAGATTGATTACTCTCAATAAATATAAAAAAAATATAATAAATTATGGGTTTTTTTTAAAAAAATAGAGGAAAAAGGGAACACTAGCAGAATAGCAGACAGCTTTAAGGTGTGGGGGGGAAAGGAATAAAGAGCAGGATCGTGGCATGGCACAGACAGAATAAATAGAGGAGACAAAAGGAGAAGCCAGGCTGGGGGCAAAGCCCTGGCACTGGGCAGAGAAAAACGAAGGGGGAAGAAACAAAACAAAAAAAAACAAAACAAAACAAAAAAAAAAGAAAGAAAAATTAGAGAAAAAGAAGGGGGAGAAATCCCCCCAAACTAGTAAGAGCAGTGCCTGGCCCACACGAGGCACTTTTAAATTAAAATATAGGGAAACCGGCCGCCCAGAGATTTAAGAAATATATATATATATAAAAAAACTGTTTTATCCTGGCGGCCGGCGCCCGCGTTTGAAATTTTAACTTTTTTTTTTTTTT
>NW_028186621.1:0-4106 GCF_003343005.1 Rhea americana | reverse complement strand
CACTTTGGGGACAGCTTGGTCCTGAGCATCTCTTGGGGATGGGTTGGTCTCCAGCAGCCCCTGGAGATGGCTTGGTCTCCAGCAGCCCCTGGGGGGGGCGGCTTGGTCCCCCGGTATCACCTTGGGGATGGCTTGGTCCTGAGCATCCCCTGGGGACAGGTTGGTCCCCAGCAGCCCTTGGAGATGGCTTGGTCTCCAGCAGCCCCTGGGGGACGGCTTGGTCCCCCAGTATCACCTTGGGGACGGCTTGGTCCTGAGCATCCCTTGGGGACAGGTTGGTCTCCAGCAGCCCATGGGGACGGGTTGGTCCCCGGTATCACCTCAGGGAGAACTTGGTCCCCAGCATCCCTTGGGGAAGGTTGGTCCCCAGCATCACTTCAGGGATGGCTTGGTCCCCACCATCTCCTCGGGGATGGTTTGGTCCTGAGCATCCCCTGGGGACGGGGTGGTCCCCAGCATCACCTTGGGGACAGCTTGGTCCCCAGCATCCCTCAGGGCCAATCCAGCCCCCCCCCCCGAATCCCTCAGGGACGATCTGATCCCCCACCCACCACGCTCCCCACGGGGGACAGGCACCGTGCCGAGGTGGAGGGGGCACCTCGGCGGTGGCGGGGGGGGACCGCGGCAACTTACTCGCTGCTCATGGTCACCACCTTCTCCACGGTGGTGTAGCCGGAGGCGCGGAAGTGCTCGGCGTACTGCGGCATCCGGATGGATTCGAGCCACTCGCCGACGGAGCGGAAGGGCAGGCGCTCAGCGCCGCCGGTGCTGGGCAGCCGGATGGAGACCCTGCGGGCGGGCGAACGCCGCTGCCTCCGATCCCGCCGTTTAGCGGGGAAGGAGGCAGAGGAGGAAGGAGGAGGAACCACGCGAAACCACCGGCCGGGGCGCTCACCGCGGGTCGAAGTCCGCCAGGGTCCGGAGGGAGTCGGGCGCCCGGAGGAGCTTGTCGAGGACGCCGACGATGTCRGCGAACTTGGGCCGCCGGCTCCGCTCCTGCTGCCAGCACTGCAGCATGAGCTGGTAGACGGCGGCGGGGCAGTCGAGCGGCGCCGGCAGGCGGAAGCCCTCGTTGATGGCTTTCATGACCTAGGCACGGGACACGGCGGGGAGGGAGGGCGTTGAGCGCCGCCGGGCAAGCGCCGGCCCCCGGTGGGGACGGCAACGTGCAACRGGGTTGGTGGCGGTGCAACAAGGATGGTGATGTGCAACAGGGCTGGTGGCGGTGCAATGGGGATGGTGACGTGCAACAGGGCTGGTGGCACAACGGGGCTGGTGGCAGTGCAAGGGGGACGGTGACACACAATGGGGCTGGTGGTGGTCCAACAGGGATGGTGACACACAACGGGGCCAGTGGCAGTACAACGGGGATGGTGACGTGCAATGGGGCTGGTGGTGCAATGGGGCTGGTGGCGGTGCAACGGGGACGGTGACACGCAATGGGGCTAGTGGTGGTGCAAGGGGGACAGTGATGTGCAACGGGGTTGGTGGTGGTGCAAGGCGCACGGTGACACGCAATGGGGCTGGTGGCAGTGCAAGGGGCACGGTGACATGCAATGGGGTTGGTGGTGGTGCAAGGCGCACGGTGACACGCAATGGGGCTGGTGGCAGTGCAAGGGGCACGGTGACATGCAATGGGGTTGTTGGTGGTGCAAGGCGCATGGTGACATGCAATGGGGCTGGTGGCGGTGCAAGGGGCACGGTGACACGCAATGGGGTTGTTGGTGGTGCAAGGGGCACGGTGACATGCAATGGGGCTGGTGGTGGTGCAACAGGGACGGTGAGACGCAACGGGGCTGGGGGCAGTGCAACAGGGACGGTGACATGCAGTGGGGCTGGTGGCGGTTCAACGGGGACGGTGACACGCAGTGGGGCTGGTGGCAGTGCAATGGGGCCGGTGATGTGCAGTGGGGCTGGTGGCGGTGCAAGGGGCACAGTGACATRCRGTGGGGCTGGTGGCGGTGCAATGGGGCCGGTGACATGCAACGGAGATGGTGGCAGAAGGGCAACGGGACCAGCAGCGGTGCGATGCGGCCATCAATGAGGCGGCGGGGCTGGCGGCGGTGCAACGGGGCTYGTGGCAGAAGGCCAACGTGGGCAACAGTGACGCAGCGGGGACGGTGACACGCAGCGGGGACGGTGGCAGAAGGTCAGCGGGGCCCAGCAATGGTGCAACTCGGCCACCGGTGGTGCGAYGGGGACAGTGACGGGCAATGGAGCCGGCGGTGGTGCAAAGGGGCCCTCCCGTCGCGGTGAGGACAACCACGGCTCACCTCGTGGTTGGAAAGCTCCCAGTAGGGCCGCTCGCCGTAGGACATCACCTCCCACATGACRATGCCGTAGCTCCAGACGTCGCTGGCCGAGGTGAACTTGCGGTAGGAGATGGCCTCCGGCGCCGTCCAACGGATGGGGATCTTCCCTCCCTGCGGAGACGAGCGGGGGCTCAGTGGGGACCTCAGCGGCACGCGGGGGTCCACCCGGCCCGGCGCACTCACRCTGGTGGTGTAGGTGGCCTCGGCGTCGTCCTCCAGCACCCGCGAGAGCCCAAAATCGGACACTTTGCAGACCAGCTGCCCGTTGACCAAGATGTTACGGGCCGCCAGGTCCCGGTGGACGTAGTTCATGCCCGAAAGGTATTTCATGCCGGCCGCGATGCCCCGCAGCATGTCCACCAGCTGCCCRGCGCCAAACTCCCCGTCCTTCTCCTACGGGGCCAAAAATTAATAAATCATAAAATAAAATAAAATAAAATCGGAAATCAAACCGGCGGCTCGAGCCCGGGCGGTTTTCCAGCCGTCACGCAGCGCCTACCCGTAGGAACGTGTCCAGGGCGCCGTTCTCCATGTACTCCGTGATGATCATGAAGGGCTTGTCTGGAGGAGGTCAGGTAAAAAAAAAACACGACGGAAAAAAATAAAAAAAAAAAGAGTCAAAACGGGTTCCTGAGTGAGCAAAACGCAAATTTCCCCCCCCCCAACCAGGGAGAGGGGGGTGATGTCGGCTTCGGGGCTCGGAGGGGCCACTCACGCTTGGAGACCACCCCCTCGAGGCGGATGACGTGGCGGTGGCAGAACTGGCCCATGATGGCGGCCTCGCCGAGGAAGTCCAGGCGCTGCTTCTCCGTGGAGGCCGCCTTCAAGGTCTTGATGGCCACGGGCACGTCCTTCTTGCCGCGCTTCAGCACGCCCTTGTAGACCTCGCCGAACTCGCCTGCGCCGGGCCGGGAGCGGGGGGAAAACCAAGAGGGTGACAGGTAGGATGGGGTTTCCCCCTCCAATTTGTTTTTTTCCACCCGTTTTGGGGTTTTCCCCCCCCCTCCTTTTCATCCCAGGAACCCACCAGCACCGATGACCTTCTGGCGGGTGACCAAGGCGGGATGGATCTCGGTGGCGAACTTGAGCACGGCCCGGTTGGGGTCCTCGTAGGTGTGCGGGTCCACGTAGGTCTTCAGCGGCCGGAGCTGGTCTACGGAGAGGGAGGGGGGAAAAAATGGGAATGGGAATGGGCAGGAATGGGCGTCCCCATCCGTCCGTCTGTCCGTCCGGCCCCATCCGCCTCCGGCGCTCACCCGCCTCGGAGAAGCAGACTTCGGCATCGGGTCGGCGCGGGCGCGAGCTCCTCTTCCTGCACGGGGAGAAATTCGGCTCGGAGCGGGAGGCTCCCGGCGGAGGTTCCCGCGGCGGCGCCTCCCCGTTTTGCACCGGGGGGAAAAAAAAAACCTTTTCCTCTTCCCCCCCCCTCCTTTTTTTCTCCCCTCTTTTTCTTTCTTCTTTTCTTCTTTCCTCTTTTTTTCCCTTTCTTTCTCTTTTTCTTTCCTCCTTTTTTCCTTTTTTCCTCTCTTTTTCCTCTTTTCCCCCTTTCCCCCTCTCTTTTTCCCTCTTTTTCCCCTCTCCCCCCTCTTTTTTCCCTTTCCCCCTTCTTTTTACCCACCTTTCTTTTCCCTCTTTTTTCCCTTCTTTTCCCACTTTTTTCCCATCTTTTCCCCCTTCCCCCCTTTCCCCTCTTTTTCCCCCTTCCCCCTCTTTTTTCTCCCTTTTTCCCCTCTTTCTTTTCCCTCTTTTTCTCCCTTCCCCCTCCTCTTTTCCTCCCCCCTCTCCCCCCCATTT
>NW_028186620.1:188143-263061 GCF_003343005.1 Rhea americana | reverse complement strand
GGCTTGCCTTGTCACGGGAATTTGAGGGCAGGAAATGTTACTCAATTCCACCAGGCTTTAACATTTCCTCTATCCACTGCCTTCCTCTTTCCTCAAATACCACTGCCAGGTAACTAACCAGGGGGTTGCACTAATTGATCCCTCTGAAAACCATCTCTTAATTTTACAGTTCGTGCACTTTCTCCCTCTCTCTCTTTCTCCCTCTCCTTCTTCGGAAACTTTGGCCACTTCAGTATCATTCCCCTAAGATAATAATTTGCAGTCTCATAGCTTTTAAACTAGGATCTTTCACAAACATGTTAAGTCACACGCACAGAAACACACGTACGTAGCGTGCTTGCTGTAAGACGGACAGACCTTCGTTATACGTCTGTGATCTGTTATTTCGATCGCTACTAACAGTGAGCCTTCCTAGTCAGGAAGGACGGGCTTTCGTTTGCGGGAGASGGAGACGGCTCTYGGCTGGTTCCACGTGGTTTTCGCACCTCAGCTTGCTTACRTTTTTSTGGTCTCTTCAACTTCAGCYGTGGCAATTCGTCTGAAAGTKTAAGTATTGTATCCTTCCCTKTCTATCTGCACACSTAGGATAACAAGACAAAACACAAACAGCCAAAGCAAAACTAAGGTGGATGCAGTTAACGGTATCCACAGGGCAGGAAAGGGTTGCTTAGCCTTCAGTACYGCCTCTGGGAGGCCRAMATAACAAACAGTCGTTACCAACAGTYGCCTTACTTGCCYGTGGCAGAACACCTCCTTCTGCAGCAGTTGCTGGGGATATCAGGGGTCTACTGCATTTTTGCTTCCTCGTTTCATTCACTTCGTCCCTTAGGTATTAATCACAAAAAGACCGCTTGTCCRGCTTTCCTCTCCGTCAGCATTTACTATCGTTGGTTCTAGCTCTGTAACAAAGAGAGAAGCTGGCATTTTACTCTCAATGAAAGRCAACGAAAGCATTTACGCATGTTCTTTTTTTCTCTTTCCCGTGTTCTTCCCCCTTTTTATACTTTTTTTTTCTTCTGCTCTCCCCTCCTTTCTTAAAGGAAAGGTCTCAATACAGCACTTTACATCATACGTTACAGGGTAAACTGTTTGGAAACATTCCGTACAGCAATTAGGGCTAGGTTACTAGACAGGCAGGCGCATCACCTAATGCTTACCTACGCCATCTTCCATGAAGCCTTGTTTTTATCCTGCTTCAGTACTATCGTTACTGTCCTGTACCCTTTCTCAAACCTTCGCACGCACCCGCTTAACCAACAATTCCCTCGGTCTTTAACTACATGGAAGAAGGACGGCACTTGATGTGCCTGTCTCTGTTTCCGACCTATCACCTTTTCGATTCAGCTCCCAGATTCCTCTTACGCTCAGATGCTTKCCTCATAGGTGATGACCAAATAGCTGGTTCGCTACCTGTAGCCACTTCTCTTCAAGATGTCCCCTTTTACAGCCCAGCTCTCTTGGCTGCCAACACCTTCTATGGGCACCCTCTATCCACATTCATAACAATGGCGCGCGCTGCCTTTCTCGTTCTCTCAATCCTAACCCTAACCCTAAACCCTAACCCTAACCCCAACCCCTAACCTTAAATGGTGTTCCTAACCCTAACCCCTACCCTAACCCTAAATGGCCCTAACCCTAACCCTCTAACCCTAGCCCTAACCCCTAACCTAACCCTAACTCTAACCTAACCCTAAACCCTAACCCCTAACCCCAACCCTAACCCCTAACCCAACCCTAACACTAAACCCTAACCCCTAACACTAACCCTAAACCCTAACCCAACCCTAACCCTAAACCCTAACGTTTCTAACCCTAACCCAACCCTAAACCCTAACCTAACCCTAAACCCTAACCCTAAACCCTAACCCTAAATTCTAACCCTAACCCTAAACACAACTCTAACCAACCCTAACCCCAACCCTAACCCTTAACCCTAAGCCTAAATGGCCCTAACCCTAACCCAACCCTAACGCTAAATGGCTCTAACCCAAAATGGCTCTAACCCTAACCCAACCCCAACCCAACCCTAACCCTAAACCCTAACCCTAAACCCAACTCTAACCAACCCTAACCCCAACCCTAACCCTTAACCCTTGGCCCTAACCCTAAATGGCCCTAACCCTAACCCTAAACCCTAACCCCAACACCCTAACCCTAACCCTAAACCCTAACCCCAACACCCTAACCCTAAACCCTAACCCCAACACCCTAACCCTAACCTCTAGCCCTAGCCCTAAACCTAAACCCTAACCCACTAACCCTAACCCTAAACCCTAACCCCAACACCCTAACCCTAACATCTAACCCTAGCCCTAGCCCTAAACCTAAACCCTAACCCTCTAACCCTAACCCTAAACCCTAACCCCAACCCAACCCTAACCCATAGCCCTAACCCTAACCCTAAATGGCTCTAACCCTAACCCTAAATGGCTCTGACCCCAAATGGCTCTGACCCCAAATGGCTCTGACCCCAAATGGCCCTGACCCCAAATGGCCCTGACCCCAAACCCTAACCTAACCCTAATGACTTCTCTGCACAGTCCCTAGCCACGCCAATGCCAAGAGTGCCTCCAGCTTATCTCCTTCTCTTCGTCCTAACCCTACCCGGAAGATCTTTGGCAGGCCAGCCTGGGAAACAGAAGCCTGTCTCTGGCATGCACAACAAACTCCTCGCAGCTTAGCTCTCTTGGCTGCAAACACCCGCTTTGGGCAACCATTTCGCACACCCACGCCAATGGCGCCTCCAGCTTTTCTCCTTCCCTTGATACTAACCATATCCCTCCGAGATCTGGCACGCCAAGCATGCCACATAGGCCCCAGCTCTGGCACACACCAGAAACTCCTTACAGGACAGCTCTCCCAGCAGCAAATGCCTTCTCTTGGCAACCTCTATCCACATTCCTAACAACAGTGCCCACAGGTTTTCTCATTCTCTCAACTCTAACTCAAATCCTCACCGTAACCAAAACCCCTAACCCAATGATAACCCTAACCCGACCCTAATCCCCAACAGCACACACACACAGAGCGCTGCCCCCCGCCACACACACCTCCCAGAGTGGTCCAAGTGCTCCATGTGCCGTGTCTTCAGGCACTTTACTGAGCACAAAATAACCACAAGGATTAGTGAAAAGAACACAAAGGAACTAGCTAAAGCACATAAATGACCCCTGGAAGTGAACTACATGTAAAGTATATTATAAAATGCATGAATGCCACCTCTGTCTCAAATGCTGGTAATGCTACACCCACCCACCCCTGTCATAGATACATTGCATTACTTAGAAACTGATGGTGTTGAAAGCAGACTGTGTCTTCCCTTCACTGTATTTAAGCCCATCTTATGAAGTACAGCACCAAAGACTATGGAAATAAGAAATAATGTTAGCTGTAAACTGGTTTTATTATTTTGGAAAAATGGAATGTTTCATTAACAGAAACTTTGATGTTTGACCAAAACACACCTATTACCAAAAAAAAAAAAACAAAAAAACAAAAAAACAAAACAAAAAAAAAAAACCAAAAAACAACCGAATGCATTGATGTAGTATTTGGCTACAATATGGCAGCAGTTTTGCTTTTTATAATCATAAATTCAAGGTGACCTTGGCTAATAAAATTCACCACCATTGTCATCTTGCACTGAAAAAAAAATATACACACACACACACACACACACACACACATATATGATAGATAGTGCTTTCAGTAGCGGCGGGTAAAACGGGGATCAGTCAGTCTGTTCGGTCGATCCTGTCCTGCAAATCCTCCTTGTATTCCACTACTCTGCATTATCTGGCTCTGGTTTCCACCTTGTGTGAAGCCTCCACGCCTTAAAAACAAGAGCAAACAAATTGAGAATTGCCAAGAACATACTGCTCTGACAAAATATGTTTGATTATTTTTTTCTACTAGCAAATTCATAGTTGTAGAAGCTGAAAGTATTATTTTGCAAAAATGACAAAGCAATTTCTTCCTTTATTCAGGTAAGTTAGCTATTATAAAAACATCCATGAGCACTTGAGCACTCTGACAAAGCTTACCCTGACATCCCTCCTTGATTCATCACATGGCCTGGTCCTGACTGACCAGGCATGCTTCTATCACCACCTGATTAAAAAAAAAAATCCTATTAAAAAAAGCCACCTTGAACCTAGAATTGTATTTGCTTTCTTTGTAATGCTGTTAAAGCTCTGTAGAAATTAACTACCACTATACCACTAGAAGTTCAACAGCAGAAATTCATAGGAAAAAAAAAAAACACCACGATCACACTGGTAAGCAGCAAGTGTACCTTGCCATCTCTCATGATCCCGTCCCATCATTCCTCCATCCACACTTCCCTGCCATGAACGATCTTGATGCCCCTCTAACTTTCGACCATGATCTCCCCAGTCACGTCCATCTCTTAAAAAAATAAAAGAAAATCTTCTAGGTGTATCCCTTATCAATTTAATAGCATAGGGTAAAGTCAAATACCATACCCCATACTACAGATGTGTATTCAATCATTTATCAAGCTGTATCCACCCCATCATTACAATAAAAATTGTTCAAAGAGGGACAAAAAGAAACTTGCTGAAGTGTCCTTTACACAATATAGCTCATCTTTTTCTGATCTACAGGGGCATAGTTAGTATCACAACATGCTGAAACATTTAAGCAACGAAGAATTAATGGAATGCCATTTCTCCATCTGGGAGTGATAACTAAACATTATATATCTGGAATACACTTAGCTTGATTATCCAGCTTAAAGAAAAAAATAAGATTCCAGAACAGTCTCATTTCCCCACCTTCACTGTCAGAGATTCTGACTATTTCCCTAAAATCTGATTGCTAGCCACAAATTAAGACTTCTGTTGGCATTACTGGAGCACCCAGTATGGGACTGGATCTCATTTGCAGAAAACTGAAGCATTTGCAAGAGAACCACAGTTATCAGCAGAGCTACCAGAGTAGCACCTCTTTACTCACTAACACCACTCCATTCTCTTGATGCACAGGGGAGCTACATGTGTTAAATTCCTTGCTCATCCAGGAGATTAGACCCTCAAAGAAATTATCTGGAGAGAGGATTCACACTTGTGAAACTGCTTCCACCATCACCCTTTGAAGGTTCACTGAGCGTAAACATTTTAAGAACGAACAAATTACTTCCTCTGCTTCACATGCACTAACCGGGATTGCGGAGGCATCCCTCTCCCTTCAGTCATTCTTCTGTCAGACCCATAGCCACTCCAACCATCTCGGGAGTCCCGGGAATGACGATCAGGCCCTCCATGGCGTTCATCTGGGTAATGCTGGAAGGCAAATAGTATACAGTTATGCTAAGAATCAGCACAAGCCTTTTTTCTTTAATATAAGGATAGCAAAGCTTTATCCAGCTCCTCTAAGAGATCACAATTTTATAAGCTGTCAGAAAACAAAACAGTAGCCATCTCATTCTTCACTGGTTCCGTTGCTGCTGCCTGTGGTTCATTTTGGGTGTTAACTTTACAGACAGTTTCAAAAATTTCACATTAGTTTCACAAATTCTGCTCCAATTTCTCCCTCCTATACTTTAAAGGCTTCTTTTCTGGCACTAGGCTTTTCATTTTAGAAAAATAAAAAAAGATTTGCCTACTTCCTTCCTTTGTTCAGAAAGTTTACCGCTGCAGTAATCATACATCATCTTTTGCAGTCATTTACCTATTGTATTATGTCACCATTTATTTTCTATATACAGTTTAGATATCTATTAGATAAGGGGTATCTCGCCAGCTATGGAAACAGAGCTACAGTGACCACCTCTTATGTACATTAAAAACACTTAAGAGTTAACCAGAAAACTTTTATCACTACCTACTGGCTCAACTCCATACTCTAGCTCTGATCACTCAAAATTTTCTTTGCTGATCTATGGCTACTGCCCTAGTGAACTTCTAACTTACGCTTTGCACATCTAACATGCCAAATCGGTTGGATTTAAGAAGCAGATGGCATACATGCTAGATGGGTGGATAGGGAGTGTTTCATTGCTTGCTTGTTTTGGTTGAAGCTAGCATCTCAATATGACCCACCTGCCCATCTCGATCTGGTATTCCTCTTGAACCATCTCTTCTGAAAAAAAAAAGAAAAAAAAGAGAAGTTCACTCAAATGCAGCAATTGCAACAATAATAGTGTTCGTATCAAGTAGCACATTGAAATTTATCTTCATTAGTTTGTAAATCTGAGAAAAAGCAATGTTTATTCAGCAGGAGGCTTTCAAAAAGATTTTTAGTTTCTACAACCTAGCATACGAAGAGGCCAAAATAGCGTAAGTTTTTGTAACATGGTTAAGTGAATGCCATTGAGGCGTAGTCAGGTACTCAAGGCATAGCATCATACCAGGCTTGGTAACAAGGAAGGATATTAAGTTAACCTACCAGCATCAGAAGCAAGCTACAAGCAAGTCTGTGGAACTAAAGTAAGTGTAAGCCACCTTGCAAAGATGTGCATAGGTAGATTTTTGAGGCAGAAGGAAACTTCTAGATCTTAGGCTAATTAACTGGGATTTGGAAACCAGTCTTCTGCACCTGCTGTCTTGACAGAATCTGCAGGATTGCCCTCAGTGTAACGGCGGACTACTAGAGGACTTGGCTTATAACCTTTATGCAACCTTTTTGATATGTCCATTAAGTGATGGAAAAAAAGGTTTACAAATTGGTGTAAAATTAGATTCAAGAAACACACATGGCCTGTTTTGGAGGGTTTTGGCACTGTTCAAACCAAGAGTAAACCATAAAGGATATCAAATTTCATTAAAGGGATACAAATAAAAAACACCACCTTACTGACCTGTCCAAAGAATGATCTTGGTATCTACCACGATCCCTGTGATCAAAGTCATGAAAGCGATCTTGACGATTAAATTCAGAATGGTATCTATCATCCATTGCCATTCGCTTTGCCTCTGGCCAGTATGGGTCATCTCGCCTGCAATAAAAGATATCATTAGTAGAAAGCTCCCAACAACCTTCCTTTCTTACTCTCTTGAAATCAGGCCTCATTCAATCTGACTTTTCAAATACTTATTTTTGGTTTATGATTGAAGTTCCAGGAGTGTTAAACTGTTATTTCATTTCACTTTCAGAAAAGCAGCTAGTTGTAACACCACCATAAAAAAAGGTTAATCTCAGCATATGTTGACATGAGAAGTGAACCTGTTCCTGCCAGCATCCCTGCTTTAGAGTTCACATCCAAAATTTCTGTTCTCAGAAATTCCTCTTTGGGAAACACTTTCTCATTTTTTCAAACCCACTGGAATAAAACTGTGCTTAAGGGTAGGTAAGTACAACATTTGCTCTTTCTAAAAATCAATATTGAAGTGTTAACAGTAACATGTGAATAAGCTTTCAGTTGTGAACTGCAACTATTTTAGTGAAAGTACTTGCAAACTACATAGAAAACTATTCTAGAGCCTGTAACAGGATGTAGCCAAAGAGTTGGAATCTCATTGCAATTATTACCTGCCATCAGGATCATAAGGCCTTCTCATCGCAGATCGCCGTTCTTGTTCATAACGTAGCTGTTCTTGCTGACGTCTCAGCTCTTCCCTCTCTCGCTGGATGCGTTCCTGTTCTCTTCTTCTTTCCTGCTCTATGTGTATTCTCTCTCTCTCCAAGCGCTCTCTCTCCAAGCGCTCTCTGTCAAGACGCTGCCGTTGAAATTCAAGTCGCTCACGTTCTCTCTGGAGCCTCTGCCTTTCATCCCGTTCATGAATGGCTTGAAGGCGCTGCTCTCGCTCTCGCCTCTCTCTCTCTCTAATTGAAATAGGTATTTTCTTTTTGAGTTAGTGTCTTAAGACCAGTCCCCCATTTCATCCTGTCCCCCTCACCCTCCCAGCACTAAACAAGATTTCCAGGTTATTCCCACTACCTGCTTCACCTGAATGGTCTTTTCTCAACTAAATCACAGCCACTCAGAACAATTAAAAAAACAAAAAAGAGGTAAGCATTCTGCATAAGTAAACTGTAACTCTGTAAAAGCTCACCCTGATAAGGCTTTCTCAGAATGCAGCGTCCTGTATGTACTCCTCAGAAAACAGAACAAATAAAAAGTATTTTTGAATTTCCAATAGCAATTAAGTATTATGAAAACTCTAATCTGCTTTAGAGGAGCGGAACATAAGATCGGAAAGTGCCTACAAAAGCTTTTATTCAGCAGGAGTCTGCTTAAAAGCATAGATTTAGAGAAGACTATGATTTCACTTGTAAAAATCTTCATAATTTGGTACTGTGTCCATTCTATCAGTAGTTTAGTACCAAATCAACCTGAAATACTAATGATGGAGAACAGTCAGCACTACACTAAGTTGAAGCCTGTTCAAAAATGCCACTAAAAGATTAGAGCAAAAAGAGGAGACTCACCGACGTCTTTCTGTTTCTCTGATTTCTCGCTCTCTTTGCCTCTGACGTTCACGTTCTCGTTGTTCTTTGATTTTATCGAATGATAAAATATCTTGCTTCTCTTTGCTCTCAGATTTGCGATCCTGGCTTTTCGTACTCTGTTAAAGCAAAACAATGCACTAGCTAAATGCAGCACACTTAGCTGGAATTCCTAGGTAAAACACCCGCCTGATGCCCACCTGAATAAAACAGACTATCGTACCTTCCAAGAGGCAAATAACGTTTGAATTGTGCAAAACAGTTAGGAAGAAGTACCTATAATTTGGCTAGAACTTTAAGAGTTTGAATATATAAACATTAGGGGCACAGGATCTGACACGCACTAGAGGCAAATGATATACTGCTTTAAAGGCCACTGGTCGCCACACTCAGGGAAACATACTATCTGAACATCATTTTCATATTACGACCATACACTTCTTTGACTAGGGCAGCAGTGACCAAAAAAGACCTTTCAAATCTGTTTTACTTAACCTTTGAAAGATGTGCCTACCCTCTCTTTTGATGTAGATGTTTTCACACTGATAACTGGCTCTCCTTTTGATTTATCCATTACTACTGTCCTTTCAGTTCCTCGACTTGCTATATAAAAAAAAGACACAAGCATAAATGATAATACATCAGACATTTAAAGCAGTGCTTTCTGAAGAGTATGACAATTAAAAAAGTAAATTCAAGCAACTCTTGTGCCTGCATAATAAATACTTTTGTCACATTAAAAAACAAAACATACACACACACACACACACACACACACACACATCACTTTCATCAGTTCTAAGCCCAGTGATAAGGTTTTACAGAATTCACAGACTGCCTTACAGAATAGGTGAAGTCTAGTAATTACAACACTTTTGTTAAGTTACTAGCATTCTATGTTGAGGGGTGGGGAGGAAGTCATCAAGTTTTTTTCTGTTGCAGATTTTTGTTAATTGGAAACACTTAAGTATTAAGAAGTACACTTCTTAGTCTTTTTCTGAATTATGAACCATCTTTAATAAGAACACATCAAATCTCACAGAGGTTGAAGTTTTGTAAACAACCACAAACATGAATGCTTAAGCTTGTTGTTCTTCTTTTTCCTACTTAGTTGATGGATTTTTTTGGACTAAAAAAAAGAAAAAAACCCTTCACCGTATATATTTTTGTATGTTTCTTTTTTTTAAAGTATCCTTGAAAACATTTTTGCCTTTTTGAAGAGTAGTTAAAGTTACCTGATTTGCTTGCCCTAGATCGATCAGAGGATCCAGTTCTCTGTTCATCCTTTTCTTTTCCTTCTTTTTCATCTTTTCCATCTTTCTCTAGTTTCTTAGCATCATCCTTTTTGTCCGTCTTCTCCTCCTTTTTAATGCCAGTAGACCTATAGGTAAACTTTGCTTTACTAGAGGCTAACAGAGCATATAACCACTCTTTTTGACCAAGTCAACCATTCCAAACTAGACAACCCCCCAAATACCCTGAACATCTTCCGCCCTGCTGAGCTGAAGCCAATACAAATTTGTACACAGTTATGTTTAAGAGAAGCAACCAATACTAAGCTAAAGCAGTCTGAAAATGAGAAACAACATATGATCCTCCTAAGTATTAGGAGAGTTTGAGTGTGCCAGAAATGAAGTTTTCTGCTCTATAAAGTTTATGCTTAGCACTGGGAAATGAGGCCACCCAGATAGAGGCTGAGCTCCACCAAAAGAGCAGGGTTTATAAACAAATACCTTAAACACCTCATGCAAGCAGGCCAGCCAGTCAAAACATCTCCTTTGACAGATCTTTCACAATTTTACAAGGAAAGAAAAAGTAGTAAGGCAGAACTCCTCTTTTAAAAGTAACAGGCCATGTGAGAGAACAAATACTGAAATATAAAGATACAACTATGCAAACAACCATACAACAAGATAAGCCAATTACTGGAAAGATTTCAGTTAACAGAGCTGACTATGTCAGTATCAAATTAGAGGATGAACAATCCAGAAAGACACACTAATCTATCAAAAAAAAAAAAAAAAAAACAAACATTTCAGGTATCTCCTGATATAACTTACAAGTTTTGATACTGAACCCCACAAAGCTCTGAATTTTTGAATAGAGGACCCATTAAGAAAGCACCACTTAGTACTACAGAACATCAATTTAATTTTTTCCAGTATTACTCTTACTTCAGATGCACTATGAAGCAGCAAATCCAAGACCTATTACAGGCACTGTTTGCTTTTGTCACAGTCATATTTCACATGAGTGGTCTTTAAACAAAGAAAAATAGCAAAATCACATTACTTCTCAGACTTGGAATCTGCAGAATGGTGTCTGTCTTTTTCCTTCCTTGCTTCACCTTCCTTTTTGTCTGAAGGCTTTTTCCCAGCTGGTTCATTTTTTGCCTAGAATGTTGTTAGCCAAAAATATTTTTTGTAATAGAAGACAGACATTAAACTTGCATACTTTTATTTTCAGTATACTGTCATGGATAGCTACCACTTACCTTTTCCACAGAAATCATTTTTCCATGCAGCTCTGTTCTGTGGAGGTGACTAATACACTTGGTGGCTTCTTCAGATGTTGACATCGTAACAAAGCCATAACAGCGAGCACCAGGACTGCGAGCATTTGTCACTACTTTTGCACCAACCACCTTAACAAAAGAAAAACAAAAACAAAAGAAAAAATACCAACCCACCTAGGTTTGAAGATCTGTGGCCAAACATTATGATTTATTTACCATTTGAGTTGTTCTATCTACTGGTAACACACAGTAGAGCGCCTATCCACTTTTAACAGGGAGAAACATTCTTGGTACACAGCATTATGCCAGCATTCTAAGATGACAAAATTGCTAAGCACATCTGACAAGCGGCAAAAGAAAAGTTACAGTTTTAACCTGATCGCTATACTGTTTGGCCAGTAGTGTTCCAGAAGTGCCTTACAAAGACTCTTTCACAAAATATGATGCTAATAGTGTTCATACTTAAGTCAATAGCAATACAACTGTAGCTGAAAAGGTTCAAGATTACCCCATATGTACTCTAAGAGGAAGTATAAAACAAATGCAGAATTTAGTGAAAAGAAATCAGATCACAGAAGAGATTTAAATATAGTTCTGCTGATAAAGTAACCAACATAACCATGCTCAGAAAAGCTGAGCAGGTAACTACCTAAAGGAGGAAACATAACCAGGAGAAAAAAAAAAATCATGAATTTTTCTTTCCTTACATAACATCTATGTCAGTTTCCATCCAATGGAAACAATATCTGAGAGTGCACAAGCAAGCAAGTAGTGACACAAACACTTAATCTTATTTTCAGAGAAGTCTTAGGCGGAAGGAGAAATAGCCACCTGAAACAGTTCCTTTCACAACTTTTGGTCCCAAAATCTTACTGGTACTAAAGAGCAAAGGGAAGTCTGTCCTCATAGACTTAAACTGTTCTGGTTCAAGTGGTATTCCTTTGAAATATTCAAAAAGCACTACTATTGAACAGCCAAGAGGTAAATAATTAAATTATAGCATGCTAGATGCTGATCTATCGGACTGTTCCATCAAGAACTGCCAAATTTCCAGAAGAGTCTATGCAGTCATTCTATAAAGTCTGTATTTTATTTTTCCTTGCATTTCAGGCGACATTTTTATGAAGAATAATGCTTTCAGATCAGAGTTTAAAAAGAACACAGGAGAGAACTTTATTGATTTGTTGGTATATTGATTTGTTAGAAAAGACAGAAGGCTAAATTTAAGGTTACCCCTTGAATTTGACTAAATGGTTTGTTAATGGACATATCCACTACATACCTTTCCATATTTGCTGAAAAGGTTCTTCAAGTCTGTAGCTCTAGTAGAGGAGGAAAGTCCACTAACCCACAAATTTCTGCCAGAACCACTACTTGCGCGGCCTAATATTTAAAGAAAAATATTTTTTTAAAAAAATACGGCAAAGTCACTTCACTTTATTTTTCTCCTATATAAATGCAATTTTACTCCTACTGCTTGCAACACTTAAAGTCAGAACACATTTAAGCCTTCAAAAATTAACTGTTGATCTCAATAACTGATGTGTATTTGTATGGAGTCATAAGCGGTTTTCATCTACACTGAAATATGCAAAGACAACATCTATCGCTTTGCTGAGTATTACGAAGTAGTTAATGTTAAATCAGAAGGGATACTTTAAAAAACATTGTCAGTTAGTAAAAGATTCAAAGAAGTTAGGTGAACTGAAATTTATAATTCATGCTTTGAAAATCTGCTTTTATTATAACAGCGCTGAGCTTTCACTGTAATAACAATCTTCACCAGAATCACCACAGAGAATATAAATCTATGGAGTTTAGCCTCTTTTGAGATTTTCAGAGAAATCCCAGTCTTCCTAGCATCTATACCACTCTGTGAAGCTAGCAGGATACTTCAGTAGGACTACTACAGTGAAGACATACACACGCTTATGTAATTCAAAAGCAACCAAAGCACAAGCCAAAAAAACGCAAGTCGATGCACTGAAAAATGAGTCAAACTATTACTCCATTTACTCATTTGAATTTTTACTTACTATAACTGCTTCACAAAAAAAATGGCTAGATTTTACCCAGTAACATTTTTTCAAGTCAACTATACATACATTGTTTTTTGGAAACATACCTTTCTCATCTTTTGAGATTATCTTTGTATCTGCATCCTCAACAGGGCTAGAGACAAAAGATCATGTTATTCAAAMAAATATTAGCCAAAAAAAAAAAAAAAGAGAGATCACATACACTGGTTTTATACCTACCAGTAAACTAGTTCTGAAATAAAAGACACCTTTGCAAATTTGTAGAATGACAAGAAATACGGGATTCGTATACTTAAACAGACAATAAGTTCTGTTTGGCAGATGACAGAAATTAGAGTAATTTAAGAAAACAACCTTTGAAGGTTGAGGAAGGAAAGAAAACAAACCCTCTGTGCTTACAAAAGATCTGTACAAGGAGAAATAAAACAGATTCTTTAGGAATAAGCTACAATTTCATCAGTCTTGGTGGCCAATTGAAGGAAACAGCTTATTCGCATCACTTAATGACCAATGAAAAAAAGATAGCATCTGGTCTAGAACGGAGAAAAAACAAACCTCTTTTTCTGATCACCGCCCTCACTGGCTGAGGACTCTTTAGTAGCAGGGGATTCCTCAGAAATAGCTTTGTCTTCTGTTCTCTTGGCATCTTCTTTGCTATCTTTGGCTTCGGGACCTGCGCCTTTTTCCGCTGTTTCCCCACTAGAGACTTCCGGGCCTTGGGATCGTTTGCTACTCTGATCACTTAGGGTCTCTACTACTAAAGATTCAGAGTCCAGTTTCTCTTCCTCTATTGTCTGTTCACTTGTCTCCCCTTTTGCTACAACTAAACGCTTTGCTTCCTTCCTTGCCAAAGCTTGTGCCGATTTGCTGTCCAAATCTAAAGCATCTTCCTCCAACTGAGCGGCAGCAAGAGCGTCCTCTTCCCCGGCTAGCCTCTTGCCTGGCACCACGTTACTTGCTTCCTGTGCATGTGGCTGCTCCACTTCGGAAGTTTCTTCGTTAAGTAGTTCAGATTTACAAGTTTCCCCCAAAATGTCGAGTATTTTCTCATTTTCTACGGATTTAACAGGAATAGAATGGCACAAGATTTAATCACCAGGGAAATACAGCAATCACAAATGTGGAACTGGCATGGCTGCCACACCAACACCAAGAGAACCTCTAAGCTACACAGAGATTGGAAAACCCTAGTGTACACAGTGTTAAAACTACTATGCTAACTGTAGTCTGACAACCTACTGTATCAACCCTAAAATGTTACAGGGTAGAAAAATGCCCCCACAGATTTAACAAAAACCTTCTGGCTGATCCTTGATATTCTTCATGAAATCGTTCAGGTCTGTTTCTTCTCTATTTAGCTTCCAAAGTCCAAGATGCTTAACTGAATATATCAATGCATTGAAAGTTCAATTTCCTAATTTCTGTGAAATTCTTTTAGCAGACAGTCCAACATGAAAACTGGGCATCTTCTGATGGTGCATGAGTGTGTTTGCAGTCCACAAAGCGAATGTGATTTGTAGAAGATTCCCATGATGAAACTGTAATCCTTCTTCTCAAGACCAGTCACTCTTTAATTTCTGTTCAGTATCAAAGCTTCGTATTACCTGTACTTCTGTATTTACAGTATTACAGTACAGTGTGATATCACAAGATCTGTTTTATTTTCAGAACCTTTAGATCCTTAAGGTTCATTCAACTCCATTGTCATTAACAGTTCTATGCAACCATTTCATCATATCTAATGCACCTTCTCAAGCAGCAGTTATTCACAGATCTGGTGATATGACTGGGTTTCCAATCTCTATGACCCTGCATGACCTGGCCTGTCCACCACAACAACGTATACTACAGTAATGCGCTTAAAAACCAAACAGGGATACACAAAAAAAAAAAGAAAAAGAAAAAGAAAGGGTAAATGAAGAATGAAACTGTTTCAAAACCTAGGATTTGTTGTTGTTTAAAAAAACAACAACAACAACCACCACCCACAACAGTACCTGGCTCCAAAGGTAGTTCTTCAATTTCCTGTGGGGAAAAAGACAGAGGAAAGATATCACCACCTCGTAAGAATTGAAGATGTTATCTTGGACATGAAAAAGATAAGAAAAAAGTCATATGAGAATTTGGGGGAAGAGTTACTGTAATTTAACCCATTTCAGCCTTGAAAAGGCCAAATAAGTTACTTCTAAGAAAGCCTTCAGTTACTTTTTAAAGACTTTAAATGTTATAAAGCAAATATTAAAACTTCATGATCTCTTGAATTCAGATACATGCTGAATACATGGTGGTCATTTTCAAGCAAGTATAGCAAAGGTATCTTTAGAAAATCAGTTTTATGTCAATACTGAACACCCACACATCTAATGGAAGCTAAAATATAATGCAGGACATTGTTCCGGTATACACAACAGATAAGACTCCCAACTCTACACCCAAATTCAACAGGACTTCCATGTATCTGTGTTCACATACTTAAATCAGAAAGGCATTTATTTCTGATCTTTGAGGAATGAGAATGCATTACTTTGTACTCCCTACAAGTATACAGTTTCAGCATACAGTTTACATGATATGCATTATCCTTTTCTGATCATAAAGAATAAAATAAGGGACAATTTACCTTTACTGCAGTTAAATCAGATGAAACAGCATCTGAACTGCTCCCAGCATCTTCAACCTCTACCTTAAAAAAAATAATTACGAGACATTTCATTATCTATAGAATGCTATTTTGAATGAAACCTGAACAAGAAATTGAAAGATTGAAAATGATTTTCTAACATCCAAAGCAACCAACGAAGTTGATTACCCCCACAACTCTTCCACTCCCCAGTGACTGAATGAGAACAAGCTGCTCTGCCCTCAGAAACTTTTAAGGGTATATGGACTCTGATGGCAAAGTTTCTATTACTATTTATATTTTATTTATAGCAACAACATAGACCCAGAAGGTCTGTGTGACTGGTAACTATTTTCTTTAGTGAAAAAAAGAAGACTGTAGGAGAATATCTAGACTCCAGTAATTTTACCACTGAAAAGAATTACTTGCTGGATATTTCTGTCCAAAGGGCTGGGGCGGAGGGGGTTATGTCCTTGGGCACAGGGATTATTTCTGCAATTTTCAGATTTAAGGGGGGGGGAGCAGGGAGGAACCACACAACTCTGGAATCCTAAAAATACAGACTGATGACACAATACGCTCACATAATGAACAGCTAGATTTCCCGTTAGACAGGGTAAGAATAACTTTCTTCAAATGCTTTGTTGTGTGTTTCAGGAAAAAAAAAAAAACACTCTTGACCATAGTAAAAAAGTTTTTTTTTTTTCCAGCACAGATGGACAACGTCATAAGAGCAATTCATTATCAAGACAAACACAGAAAACCAACACAAAAACACTCTCAGAGCCTGAACAATAGTAAAACCCAATCTTAATCCCCCAAAAAAGAAAGAAAGAAAAAAAAGAGCCCTAGGACACAGCTCCCAGTATGCTGCTGTTCAGCTGAAGTTAGTGAAATAAGCAAAACTATGGCATGTGTATGCCTCACAGTGTCTTCCTAAATAAAGACATGAAGATGGGAATGTAAATATCACATAAAGCAGAGTTCAAAGCATGACTAAAACAATGCTTTCTTGATTACTATTAATTGGTATAGTCATACGAGGCATGCAAACAACATCTAAACATTTTAAAATCAAGAATGCCATTTCCATGAACATGTAAAAGAAAAACAAACAAACAAAATCAATGATCATAAGAACTGGTAGAGCCTCATTATTTCAACTATTCTTTAGGTACTATTTACTATTTAATTTGAAGGAAAAAAAATCTGATTTCACACATGTAAGAGATGCATACCATCACTACTGGTATTTCTCTTGATTCTTCTTTAATTTCTGAAAATTGTGGGGATGCCTCCAAGTTACCTACAGCATATTCTGTAGGCTGATCTGGAAGTTCTTTCATTTCTGCATCAGCATTTTCTTTACTATCACACAGTGAGTCAAGAATATTATCAGCACTGTAATCCTCTCCGCAATCTACAGCATTGCCATTATCTATTTCAGCTTCATCTAACACACTAATATCCATCATGTCAATATCCTGCAAGTTATCCAAACTTGCTTCAATATCCTCCTGTAAAAAGAAAAAAAGTATGTATAATAGTCATTTTAACTTGAATGCAACACTCTTATACTTAACCTCAAACAAGGCTTCACATACCTGTCCATCTCCTGAATCCTCTTCCAGGCCATTGTCTTCAACTCCTTCTTCCTCTGGTCTACGTCCTAGTAACGATTGTCAGAATGAAAAAAGGCAAAAATATGTATCCTTCAAGCTCTAATTCTTTTCCCCAGATTAGATAACTAAATTGAATGGAATACCTATTTTTCCTCATTTTTGACAATCAGTGTATATGTAGCATCTCTGTTTGGTAAACGACAAAGTTATAAACAAGCCGCAGTCCAAGATCCTTCATGAGATTTAAAAATGTGCCACTTTGTACACCCCAGAATATTTGACTTAGTTGAGACTACAATAATTTATTACCTCAAGCTTTCACTTCTTTCTGGAAGTTTACTGGGGGAAGGGGGACCTCCCAATACACAACAACAGCAAAGAATCCAAAGGTAAGTCTTACTGCAGCACTCCATTTATCAGCTTGACACATAACATTGTAAGTGACCAATTACCAAAAACAATATACTAGTTTCAGCACCAAACAGTAACTCCTCAAACACAGACCTAAATAATTGTGTCATCTTTTACAAATATATTTTCCTCAAAAAAATACAAGCACACTATAATAAAAAAGGGAAGGCAGTCTCAGAGCTAAGAGGAAGACTTCGCACTACAGCTTCGGGAGTGCAAAACATTCAGCAACAGTGCCAAAATTAAACAAAGCATTTTTCCAAAGGGAAAACCAAACATAGAGAAAACAAGCAAAGCTCTGCTTCATAGATAAAAGTTGCCAGAAAGATGAGGAAGTTCTCTTTAACTCCCCTGTACCTTTGCTGCTTCTTTTGGGAGTTTTCTTGATGATATTTTCTGAAACCACTGGAATTTCATCTGGATCCCCCCCTTCCTCCTCAATAGCCTATTAGAGGGAAAAGATAAAAGATAGATCTCAAGACAGATATAAAACTTTTATTTGTGCATTTCCATTGAGTTAGGAGTTGGACACCAGAGGGAGAAAAATACTAAAACAAGAATCTTTTGCTTTGAACTACACAGAAGCAACTTTAATATGCAATATAAAGACAACCAGATCAAAGCATCAAGCACAGCAGAAACAGTAACATGTTGGAGTCAGTTCTGGAAAGCGGTCAGTAGCATAACCTACAGGCAGAAAAACAACTGAGTTTTAAGGAAAACAGAGCAAAAATTTAGTAAGCAAAGTAACGATATCCAGACCACGAATTAGCTTGTGCTAGCCAATCCTACAGCATTTGCAACAGCACATAGATACCTACAGCGTTGTGACAGATGAAGAACCTAAGTTCCAAGCGATAGCAAAGGGTCAGTCTCATGGAAGAACCCTACAGCTGTTAATATACCAAATATTCTGGTGAGGATGCAATGTACAGCCACTAGCTAGAAACACAGGGAAGGAGTACACAGCAGGAAGTCTGGCGGACAGCGCACAGATCTGGAAACCCAAGCGCTCAACGCATAGCAGGAAGTACAGTAATGGAGGAGACTGAAGCTCCCTGGGCTGAACACGGCGCCAGGCACACTGTGCCATGCAAGACTGGGGAACGCTGGCAGGGGCCTCACGGCATGGCTGGAAACGCAGGGCCCACACAAACCAAGCCCCACCGCGGCGTCCCATTACCTCCTTGTCCGTGCCCCCCCCCCCCCCCCCCCAAATTTGGCGCCATTTTCCTCAACGGGGCCGCGCAGGCGCCGGGAGCGCCTCGGCTCCGCGAGCTCCAGCGCGTCCTCCCCACTCACCTTCCTCAACCGCTCCATGAGGACGCTCTTATTCCCACCGCTGTCCAAATTGCGGCGCCTAAGCTCAGCCCGCAGGTCTATCACCCGCAGCTCGCTCAGCCTCCGGGTCTCAGGCTCCGAGCTGGGGGCTCCGGACCCACACAGGGACACAGATTCTCCCTGCCCGGCCACTGACTGACTCTCCGCCATAGGGCCGTTTTTTCGACTCGCGCGCACAGAGCTAGGCACGATAAAAACAACAACTAGGAGCAGCCGTTGCAACACAAAATGGTGGCGAAACCGAGACGCGCTGAGGAGAGGAGGGGGAGGGGAGGAATCGAGCCTCAGTCCGCAGGCGCGCTGAGCTGACGACTCGGGCTGAAGGACTACACGCATGCGCCCAGGAACATCACTACTCTGGAAACAGCTACAGTAGAAGCACCGGCGGACAAGCTCCCTTGGACGCCCCACTGCGGGAGCACGCAGCCGCAGTCCGCCTCGGGACGCAGACGCCTGCGCCGAGGCTCGCGAGCCGGCCGGCGCAGCAGTAGACACCTTTTGCGCTTGCGTGAAGACCGTCACTCACGTCTTCCTCCAGCCCCCTCCCCCACGGCTGTCGTCGCTGTTAGCTTCGCGCCTGCGCGCAGCGGGCTTGCTTCCCCCTCCCCTTAGTGCGTCTTGGCCTCCCCACCATTTTGTTCTGTGAGCGCTACGTTAGTTGTGCTATATTCCCCCGTGCGTTCGGGCTCAAAGCGGAATACTGAAGGGGCTTTGATGGCGGAGAGTCAATCAGCGGCCGGGCTGGGGGACTTCACATCCCTTGGTGGGGCCGTGGCTGCCGTCTCAGAACCCGAAACCCGGCGGCTGAGCGAGTTGCGGGTCATCGACCTGCGAGCCGAGCTCAAGCGCCGCAACCTGGACAGCGGCGGCAACAAGAGCGTCCTCATGGAGCGGCTGAGGAAGGTGGGGAGCGAGCCCGGCTGATGAGGAGCGGGGAAGGGTCATCCGGGCCCTTTGTCCCTTACCGGAGAGCCTTCGGCGCATGCGCACTTGGGGCCTGCCGCGGTGCCGAGGGAGGCCCGGAGGGGAGCGAGGCACGGGCGTGTCGTGTCGCGCCCGCCAGCCCTAGGACTGCGTCCCGCGCCGGTCTCCGGGAAGCCATAGGCTGTGCGCCAGCACCGATGCCCCCCTTTCCTCGGCCGTCGCAGAGGCCGCTGCGTGTCATCGTCCCGAGCCGCCCGCGGAGGCCGCGGCGCCCCGTAGCGCCGGGGCAGCCGCCGTTACCTCTGCCTCTTCTTAGGTTTCAGACGTGCTACTTCCCGATTTCACTCCCGAGCGACCGTAGTCTTTCCTCCACCCTGTGTCCTTGGTGCGCATACATCCTTCCCTGAAATCCTGCACACACACACGCGGTGTCCTTCCACTGATCGTGTGTTTGCTGCCCTGTGTGCACACTTGCCTGGCTTTATTTCTCCGACCTTTCCTGAATGCGGTCATTGACTTCTTTGAGGCTGATACAATGCAGTTGCTCCTGCTCCTTTTGAGTTGTATTAGGCCTGCACACTGAGAAGAAAGTGTTGCCGCATGTGCTTGAGTTCCCATAGTGCTCGCTCTTTGGTTTTGTACAGATGAAATGGTCATCCCCTGAACAGGAAGCTATCTCTACAGATTGGGGGGGGGGGGCTCAGTCCTAACTGTAACCTGGTCTGGCTGCGGGAGAGTGCTGTGTCAGACCTTATTGGTCCCTGTTGCTGATGGATCATTGCGCTGACTGGCTCTCTGACCTGCAGGAGGGTGAGACTGTAATAATGTTTCCATCTGACAAATCCTTAAAAATTCATAGAAAAAAAAAATCATGGACACAATGCTGCTGTCTCCAATAGGCCATTGAAGATGAAGGAGGAGATCCTGATGAAATTCCTATGGCTTCAGAAATGACCAACAAGAGAATGCCAAAAAGAACTAGCAAAGGTACAGAGTCCAGACAAATGCAGTTTCTTGATTTACAAATAGCTGGGACTTAGAGTACAATGTTGATTTATTCTATTTCACTAAAATAATAAAAAAAAAACTTCGCATTTTCTCTGTTTTTTTTTCTTTTTCTTTTTTTCCTTCAAGGAAAACTGTAAAACTTCGTTGCATTAGTCAGTGAGGGCAATTTTAAAACAATAATATAACACAAGCATACTTCTGCTAACTTATTTTGAAACCTGTAGGCAAGCCCTTAAGTTGCAAGCGTATTTTTAGTACTTATGACTCTTGAGTGCCAAGCACAGAGCAAGCAGCTGCAGTGTAAGCTCCCATGGAAAGCTCTGCCAGTACATATTAATCCTGATTTACAGCACCCTGATTACTAACTCCCTCACCATAACTGTTTATATGTTTTTCATTTTTCATAGAAGCCCTTGAGCCTGCATCATCACTGGGCTACAATTTAAAATACAAGGAATTATGGTGCTCTGGAAATAAGAAGAATCATTGTTGCACAAATACAAATGCATATAATATTTGTTAGTGTCATATTTTATATTATTACTGTCTGTTATTTTGAAAATAAACTGTTCTGTATAGTTTGTTAGTCATTGAAATATGTTTTGCTTCAAAAACTTGACATAATGATGTGGACCCAGCTAGACATGATTTGTTTTAATTGTTCATAGCTGGTTCTTCAAAGACACTTTTGGAAATTTGTTTTTAAGCCGTTTCCCTTTGAGATGATATATAGTATATATATTAAATAAAGCTATTTGTGGAAATTTATTTCTAAGTTATTTCCTTGGAGATAATACAGTAAAAGTACAGAAAGGGCAGTTTTTGAAGTCATTATGAGTTTGCTGTTTATAAATGTGACTAAATCTGATTTGCGTGTGCAAGGTCTTAAACCTGAAGACTAATTCTACGTCACTAGCTGCATAGACTGCATGAAGCATGGAGATAGACATCATATGCTGCCAATATTCATTCAATTTTGCATAATAAATAGACTTAAGAGGGAGATTTTTGTGGCAATCATTATAAGGTCGTTCTTTTAAGTGGAACATCTTGCTAGAGAGTGTTATCTTTTTATGTACTGCAGTGTTGTGGAATGAGAGGAACATAGGTATTGAAAAATATAGCTGCTCACCTAAATGTGCTATTTCTAGTTCATACTCATGCCATTTACCTTCACTGGTAAGTCATTCTCACTTATCTACAGACGTAACTGGACTTCTGAATCAGGGCCGTAATGGTTATTTCTTGAAACATACTCAGCCTTGAATCACTAATTTTTGCTAATTAAGCAAAGAGTATAGATAGTATGATATGTAGTGCTATTCTCACTTCAGTAATACTATTTCTAGGAAGAAAACTAGAAGAAGAAGGTGTTGAAGACAATGGACTGGAAGAAAATTCTAGAGATGGGCAAGTAAGTGATACCATGACTGCAGTTACTAAGCGCATGCATCATTTAAACCGGAATAAATATACATGTACCTTTCTCTTTCTGTAGGAAGATATTGAAGCAAGCCTGGATACCTTGCAGGATATTGACATGATGGATATTAGTGTATTAGATGAAGCTGAAATAGATAATGGCAGTGCTGTAGACTGCGGAGAAGACTATAGTCCTGATAATATTCTTGATTCACTGTCAGATCATAAAGACAGTGCTGATGCAGAAGTGAAAGAACTTCCAGATCAGCTAACAGAAAATGAAGTAAGTGATTAGAAGTGTCTACAATTTTGAGACGGTAATTAATAAGGATATGGCCACACAAAGTTACTTCAGTGTAATATAGGACATGAATTTAATGTGGATTCTGTTTCACATTAAGAGCTCTTGTGTCCTACTCTTTGAAGGGTAAGCACTCAGGCATCTATTAGAGGTTTGAAATGTTCACAATAGCAGGGTCACAGTATGCTTTACTTTGCACTAATTTATTTGTTTGCTGAGAAAGAGATGCTGGTGGTCTGGAATTGAAAGTAATATGTTTTTCTTCCCATTTATATATGTTCTGAGGTGTGTACATACACAGATATCCTTCCATCTATATCTATCTATCTATCTATCTATCTATCTATATCTCTGGATGAAAAATATACTTCTTTATATAATGTGGACGTCTTTTCTGCAAAAGTAGTGTCCCAAATGAAGGTGTTTAGGTTGTACAGTTTTCTAGCAGAGACTATTATAACATGAAAATCTTTATGTACTGTATTTCCCCTATTCTGACAATATCAGTCTTTTAACTTGGTTGGAGAACAGTGTGAAATGCTTTTTTATGGTAGAGTCGCCTGCTACTAAGTGAACAGAGTAACTAGCTGTTACCGCCTCCTTACTTTTTTTATTTTGGACATATCTTGACTGTCCCAACTTTTTACTCTTTACTGTATGAAGTACAATCTCATTGCAACAATGTCCAGTTAACCTAAAAGGCAAATCCTTAGTATTCTGTAAACTCAAGCTGTTGTGAACCATGTAATTGAGTTTTGAGCCTTAAAATCACATCTTAAGGAAAGAGAACTTTTGGGATGTGTTTTGTTCTCAGAGAAATGGAAATCTAAGTCATCGTTGTTTCTAACTTTTTTTTTTTTCAGTTAGAAACTAAAGAAGGAAAAAAGTGAGAAGTTATATAATGTCACCAAAGAAACATACATTAACATATTTCCTCTCTAAATCAGCATAGCTTTAAAGTTGACAACATCATTTTGAAATTAAAAGGTTATTGGAAAAAGATACTCCGTTGCTAATACCATCAAGATTTGTCATTTCTCATTCTTGAGTAACATTCTCAAGTAGGAAATGAGATCTTTGGGATATTGGAAAATATTTCTTATATTATTCCTAGGGAAAATTGAATACAGTAATATTTCTCAGTAAGCTAAATTACTTTTTTTTCTGTAAGGAATGCTATAATTCCTCTCTTACTCTTAGGAAGATAACGATGAAATTGAAAACAATTTAGATGCCTCTTCGGATCTAATTGAAATGAAGGTAAACTGAAAATATACCTATATTTCAGACTAATGATATTCACTCTGTTCGTACTACAAAAGAGAAAATATGTCCAAATACGATATTTTACCAGAATTTAGCACCTAACTGATCGTACTCAGATCTGCTTCTGCTAAATGAAAATGTTACCTGCTTGTAGTCTTTAGTTTGCTAGTAAGACTTCCTCCTGCTCCACATCTGCTGCAAATAAGAATGTTCTTGTATATAGAATGAAAGCTGTACCCCAAAACAAATATTTCAAAAGTATTCTGATGCTTTTCCTTACTTGTGAAAAGTCACATAGGTTTGATTTTTCAAAAATCGTTTCATCTTTTTCCTGCTAATTATATCAAGTAGTACAAATAAGCAGTATGGTGGATTCTTTTGTTTCCTCTGTGTAGTTGATGTGGTACCGAATTGCTTTATTGCTCTGTTTCTTTAACATTCCACATCAGCTATGAGGACGCAATTGCGGTTGTAATTTTGATTTGGCTTCAGTTTGCAAAAAACCCCATTTCTGTAAAATGCTCAGTTCAAGTGGACTGTGAAAACCAGAGTGAGTTTTGTAGGTGAAATGGTGCAGACTTAAATCTGCTGGGCGGGGTGGGGGGGATTATTATTCTATATTGCAATATACATTTATAAAATCTTGATTCTGTGTTCATTTTCCCATACAGAAAATGGAGAAACTACGCCTGGAGCCAGGTACTGTTAAAGGAAAACATATTCCTGTCTTTTCAACTAATACTTTTTAAACCATTAACGATAAAAAAAAATTGCATTATTTTTATGATGAACAATCCAGATCATGCAGGGTCATAGAGATTGGAAACCCAATCATATCCCCAGATCTGTGAAGTAATGCTTGTCATCTTTGAAATATTTTCAGTGAAATGAAATGGTTTAAAAACCTGTTAAACTACATAAATGGATTTAGAGGAGTTAATCACAGTCTAAAAGCTAAAGATTCTACTTGTAAACAGATCTTGTGATATCGCATACACCTTAACTCTGTAACTGAGTAGAGGGCAGTGAAAACAGTAAAAAGATATTGTAGGACATTAAAATTTAAAGATTAGTTACCGGATACAGAAGAAAGAAGAGAGTTTCTTCCTGGAAATTCCATACAGATACTTTTCACTTTATGGACTGCAAACACACTCATGCACCATCAGAAGATGCCCAGTTTTCATGTTGGACTGTCTGCTAAAAGAATTTCACAGAAATTAGGAAATTGAACTTTCAATGCATTGATATATTCAGTTAAGCATCTTGGACTTTGGAAGCTAAATAGAGAAGAAACAGACCTGAACGATTTCATGAAGAATATCAAGGATCAGCCAGAAGGTTTTTGTTAAATCTGTGGGGGCATTTTTCTACCCTGTAACATTTTAGGGTTGATACAGTAGGTTGTCAGACTACAGTTAGCATAGTAGTTTTAACACTGTGTACACTAGGGTTTTCCAATCTCTGTGTAGCTTAGAGGTTCTCTTGGTGTTGGTGTGGCAGCCATGCCAGTTCCACATTTGTGATTGCTGTATTTCCCTGGTGATTAAATCTTGTGCCATTCTATTCCTGTTAAATCCGTAGAAAATGAGAAAATACTCGACATTTTGGGGGAAACTTGTAAATCTGAACTACTTAACGAAGAAACTTCCGAAGTGGAGCAGCCACATGCACAGGAAGCAAGTAACGTGGTGCCAGGCAAGAGGCTAGCCGGGGAAGAGGACGCTCTTGCTGCCGCTCAGTTGGAGGAAGATGCTTTAGATTTGGACAGCAAATCGGCACAAGCTTTGGCAAGGAAGGAAGCAAAGCGTTTAGTTGTAGCAAAAGGGGAGACAAGTGAACAGACAATAGAGGAAGAGAAACTGGACTCTGAATCTTTAGTAGTAGAGACCCTAAGTGATCAGAGTAGCAAACGATCCCAAGGCCCGGAAGTCTCTAGTGGGGAAACAGCGGAAAATGGCGCAGGTCCCGAAGCCAAAGATAGCAAAGAAGATGCCAAGAGAACAGAAGACAAAGCTATTTCTGAGGAATCCCCTGCTACTAAAGAGTCCTCAGCCAGTGAGGGCGGTGATCAGAAAAAGAGGTTTGTTTTTTCTCCGTTCTAGACCAGATGCTATCTTTTTTTCATTGGTCATTAAGTGATGCGAATAAGCTGTTTCCTTCAATTGGCCACCAAGACTGATGAAATTGTAGCTTATTCCTAAAGAATCTGTTTTATTTCTCCTTGTACAGATCTTTTGTAAGCACAGAGGGTTTGTTTTCTTTCCTTCCTCAACCTTCAAAGGTTGTTTTCTTAAATTACTCTTATTTTTAACTTCTTCCATATATAAATCTGTTTAAGAACCTGACTTCCCTTGTTTCTTGTTAGATTTCTTAAATCAAGCATAGAAAGGTGTGGTTTCTGTTTGCAACATTTTTTCTGGTAGGTATTTAATGTTAGCATTTTCATAATTTAGTTAGTCATTTTTCTTTCTGACTTGAATAACATGATCTTTTGTCTCTAGCCCTGTTGAGGATGCAGATACAAAGATAATCTCAAAAGATGAGAAAGGTATGTTTCTTTTTAAAAATGAAGGTTAAAAAAGAATCTAACAATTGTTTAAAGAAACACTTTTTTTGTATTAGGAGCTGTACTTTAGCAACAAAGTGTTGGAATTTTTGTAGTTTTAAATATCCAGTATTGCCCTCCTCTTTCTGGATAATATTTATTTATTTATGCAAAGGAAAAAAGCGTAAGTACAGATAGCTAGACTGAAACCTGCTTCGTGCAGTTTGTGAAAGTCTGGAACTGAACCCTATTAAGACAAATAAAAGGACAGTAAAGGTACTCCAAAGGAGACTGGAAACAGTATCCCAACGTAAGTGCTTCAAATTGACAAGCAAATGCTAAAATGTAAGAAAATCAGAACCTTTAGGAAATAGATAAAGATTCTTCCCTGATTTTACTCTAGTACATTTCTCGGTAAAAGAGAACTCATCTGGGAATTAGTGAAACTATGGAGGAGCTGGTTGGACTTGCTTGTCACAGCAGAGTTCATTGAGATGAGCTGAAGTCAATTATTCAGTGCAGTTTGCCAGCAGCTGGCACCTATTCTCTTTCCCTCAAGCATCAGAGATGTAGTGTATGAGCAACCTGCTTGTACTGCCTAAGAACTAATAGTGCTTTAGAGATTTGTGTGTCGGTGTTTGAGTTCAGCTTGAACTCTTACTAGTAACTGGGCTTTGGATTTTCAGATTTTACAAGTTCTCAAGCATTTATTAAAAAAAAAAAATCCTTGTTCAGATGCCAGATTGGGAGTTCTGCAATTCTTATGTAGTTAAATTAAACCAGGACTTTTTTTGACTCCCTTAACTGAAGTGATGGGTGAACTCTTAGTATGCAGTTGGAATCTATGTGAGCAAAAATTTAGAGAGATTTTCATGCTTTCTTTATGGTGAATGCCATTCCTTGAGAGTTACAGTTAATCTGCATCCCATCATCACTCCTCTGGAGTCCTGGAGGTAAGGCGGGCAAGATATGCGCATGCAAAGGTGCTACCGCAGTTCTGCAGACCTTGCAGGTCTTCAGCATTTTTCTGCAAGTGAAGAGTTATTGGGATGTATCCAAAAACATTCTGAAGAGCCACAGTTACTCCAAGTAACAAACTGTTTGGACTGAGGTACCTCTGAAAAATGGCATATTTCTGTCGTACCTATCAAAGTTTGTAGTTTCACCTTAAAAATTTTGGACTTCAATAATAATTGCCTTTAGGAATATGAAACATTGGAGGGGAATATTACATACATGTTACCCTACATTTGCTCTGTGATTTAAAATGTGCAAGATTTGTGGAACTGCTTCTTTTTGATTTAGAAATAGTTGCTGAAATAATCAGGTGTTTGGATTTTTGTTTTGTTTTCCTTCTAATTAGGCCGCAATGCCAGCAGTTCGAGTAGAAACTTTTGGGTGAGTGGACTTGCCTCCACTACCAGAGCTACAGATTTGAAGAATCTGTTTAGCAAATATGGAAAGGTAAGTCTTCCAGTATTTTCAGTTGAATCTGTCTTAATAAAACTTCCTATGTTTCTACCACTGAGAATACTATTGAAAAGAGCAGCATTATCCAAAAATGCTGTGGAACAAGAAAAAAGTTGGACAAGTTCGTACTGTATGACTGCCTAAGCTTTTTTAATTGTATCTTTCTCTGCTAAATAAAAGAAATAATCCATTTCCAGTCCTTTATTTGAAACAGCTAGTGGCTTCTGTGCTGTACTATCATAATTTCTTCACTCATCAGGAATTCACAGTAAACAGTTTAATGCTGTTTATTAAAGGCATTTTAGGACTAAGTAAAATATACAGTAAATGTTGAAACGTGTTGTGGAGCATTTAAGAATTGTCACAGTACATGATCTATTTTTGTCTCAAGATGGCACCATTGCTTAAAAAAAACACCTTTCTGGATGTTCTAGTGCAGTTACTAGAGACAGAAAAATGGCAAATTACATCTCCCTATCAGTTGGGAAGTTGAAAGAGCTAGTTTAATAGAAGGTGCCAGAATTAGTAACTTGTACTTACAAGAGTTGTAATAACTCTTGTACTGAGATGATTATTTAGTATTTTTCTGAAAACCTTAAAACATATTTAGAGATGATTAAGTTATAGTTAGAGAAAGCTGTATGTGCTAGCAATGAATTACTGAATGTTTAGCTGAAGAAATACTGTAGAACTTAAACCTTGCAATAAACACAAAAACAAATTAAGTGTAGTACAGCTATGAGATTGTTTGAATGTCGTGCGACTATTGCTTTTTGCAAATGAAATCAAACTTTTTTTTTTCCCTGCGTATCAGGGGATGCAGTATTTGTCTTCCATTTATCTGTTCAAAATTCCATCTGGTAAGCTGGAGTGTATTGACCATAAAGAAATAACACAATGTAAAACATAATTAAAAAAATATGTGGCAGCTACCTTAGCATTTGCCTCCGCCTAGGTGCCTTAGTACCACTTAGTCGTTTAAAATAAAATTACTGTTCATCTTTTTGGAGTATTAACAGAGGCAGAGCTTCCGAGAGGTAAAAATATATCTGCAGTAAATACAGTTCTCAAAAGTATGGGTTTTTATTGGCCTTTTGAAGCTATTTTTTGAGGGAAAAGTTTGTTCCTTAAACAGGATTACAGATAACTTACTGTGCCTCTTAGCAGTGACTCAAAAAGCGACATTTTTTTGAAGGGGAGATGGGACTTAGCAGTTTGTTGACCAAGTGTTAGCGTGTGGGTGGAGGTTTTCTTAACAGATTTGTGCTAGGCCCTTGTTCCCTTTGTTGCTCTTCAACAAAATAATGTTGATGTAAAGGTAACTCCCCCTCCACCCCCCCACCCCAAAACCAGAGTTTACTCTTTGAGTGCCCTCTGTTCATTCAGCTTTTGCAGTGTTGCATTGGCAACAAAAGAATGTTTGGCTCCAAAAAAATATTTCTTTTGTGTTTGTTTATCTATTAAAAGTAGTCATCTCATAAATGATGATGGACAGGAATAAAGCAGAGTAGAAATGCAGCTTGTACTTCTTGCTGTTAAATTGTGCGTACTCATTACAATGAGGTTAATACATCTTTCTTTCTTTTGGAAAGGTGATTGGTGCAAAAGTGGTCACCAATGCTCGTAGTCCTGGTGCTCGCTGTTACGGCTTTGTTACAATGTCTACAGCTGAGGAAGCAACAAAATGTATTACTCATCTCCACAAGACAGAATTGCATGGGAAAATAATTTCTGTTGAAAAAGTGAGTACTGTTCCCCAAGGATACCTTGTTAGCATTAGATTGTACAACCAGCTGAGACCACATTTGCAGTTGTTGATATGCAAAATAAATTACAGGCAAAAAATGAACCTGCTGGGAAGAAGCCAATAGAAAAAAAAGAGGATGAAGTGAAGAAAGAAACGGTCAATGAGAGGTATTGTTTTACAAATTCTGTGTCTGTAGATGTTTTGCTATTCTTCAACTTAGGTGGATTTATCAGGAAAAACAAAGTTACGTTAAGAAATCTCTGTGGCAAGCATCAAGAAGTGTTCATCTTTCCAACTTTTACTACAAAATATGCTGCTGTTGACATTCAACCCCTTACTTTTATGTATCCATTATGTGTTTTAATCTAGTCAGTGGAATCTTGCATTTTCAAGCCTGCCCTTTAATTTAGCTATATTTGTTTTTCAGAAGAGATTGTGGTACTCTATTGCCATAAATCTATGGAAAAAGGCATTTGAGAATTTTGATCAATGTGTCACTCTTTCTTCTTTAAATCCTGCTCATGAGAACAGAGCTTTCTCATGTTGATGCCATCACAGTGAAAGATCAGTTTTCCAAGATCCTTTTCCTAGAACATGTTCTTCTATAGAACTATACTTTTTTTCCACTTTATTATTAGTAAAAGTAGCTGAAAGACAGTAAATCCTTTGCTTTAATTATTTTTCTCTTATAATAATACCTATTAAATGCTGTTCCCTCACAAACTTTGCCTGTATTTCATCTAGTGTTCAGAAAGGCTTGCCTGGTTACTGTGTAATATTAACTTCCTTATGTTTGACAGCAGCACCACAAAATGTTTCACATGAGCATTGCACTTCATAAATTGTCATGTCGTCTTACAAGAATCTTTGTGGGCGTTAGCCCATGGTGGTATAGATTTTTTTCATTCTGCATATTCTTGAATTATCTGAATCTCAGCCAAGTTTTTATGAAAAACACATAGTTTGATTGTATTATATTATAGCAGAAGAGGTTATAGAAGTAAATCTTTAGAAGTCTAATTATGACTCTTTTAGTACATCAGAACTGTACTTTGTTATTATGTTGCTAGCATTTTTTTTCTCTCCCTCATTTTTCTTTTCTCTTGCTCTGTATCACTCTAATGTGTATCAATATGTGTCTGTAGGGCTGGCAGTGTTAAAAGAGATGAGAAATCTGACCAAAAAGATGATTCTAAAAAAACAGAAGACAAAGATGAAAAAGAAAGAAAAGATAAAGATGAACTGAAACCTGGTTCATCGGATCAACCTAAAACTACCAAATCAGGTAATTTGACTACTGTTTTTTCTAAGCGTAAAACACGGATAAATGTGAACAATTGATAGGAGTTATTTATGTTCAAATCTTCCAGTGTTTTGGGAATGTGTTGAGGTTCTTGAGTGGAAATCCAAATAGTGCAGTTTCAGGGGATGGCCAGGGAGACGTTATTTCGTCCTTAACAGAAGTACTTGGAATAATTGTGGATGATTAAATGTTTTGTGAAGAGAGGATTAAATGCCTATTTCACATTTTAGAGGAGGTGACTTCTAGCACTGGGAGATGACTTCTAGCACCGAAAGGAATGGCCTGTGTACTAGTTCTTTTTTTTTCCTTCTTTTTTTTTCTTTTTTTTTCTTACCATCTCTTCCTGTTCAACCTCCAATTTATTTAGGAAGTAAAGGAACAGAGAGAACAGTAGTAATGGATAAATCTAAAGGAGAACCTGTTATTAGTGTGAAAACATCAACTACATCGAAAGACAGAGTAAGTAATTTTTTTTGCAGAGAAACACTATGTATAAGTTTTACTTAGATACTGAATCCTGACAAGCTACATATAACCTACACTTTGTCTGATGAGAGTTTCTATAATATGGATTTATATCTTAATTACTAAAATATTTTTCATATGGCTAATATCATACTCAGCAATGGAGTCCAGCCAAACTAAATGAGGGAACTTAAGTCTTCTGTGTTAATATGTGATGTTTCTGCAATGTTAAAAATGCACAACTTTTTTAATGCAAGACCAAGCTTTGACACACATGTATGGATGGAAATATTGCTTAGAGTATTGTTTGTTACAGTTTTATTTTTGTAAATATACTCCGTTAAGATTTTCTATTTCAATATTAAATACAGAGTATTAAGAGTCAGGATCGCAAATCAGAAAGCAGAGAAAGACAAGGCATTGTGCCATTTGACAAAATTAAAGCACAACGAAAAATGAGAGAGGCAGAACAACGCCGGTAAGAACAACAGTGTTTGTTTTTCTAGAATGAAGATAATTTTCTTTTAACTAATTAAAAAATGAAGAGTTTTCTAATTTGTCTTCTATTTGTAGTTAATTATGTTTGTCGGTCAGAAACCTATTGAACTGGAAAAGCGCTTATTGTTGGCATTACTCATTTTGAATATTGAGATTGAAATTATTTGATCTTTTTTTCATTTTGTAGATGCTGATTTTTAGATTGGTTAAATATGCTGCTTTCCTTAGCAGAGAATACATTTTAGTAGAGAAATGATAATTCTCAACTCCCTGCACTCAAATACACTGAGAAAGGCCAGGAGAAGGGTTATCTTTCTCAAAATAAGACCTTGCCTTGTCACAGTATTCAAAGTCTCCATAGCATTTGAAATTAAATACAAAATTTAATTATTTATTTAATTCAAAATACAAATATTCATGTTGTTTTAATACATTGTGTCTGTAGAGAAATTGTGGGATTTTTCAACAACCTTTCAAAGTTTCCACTTTGGATCCTTTTAGTTAAGATCCTAATTCAGGTACTTACATTTGAGTTTTTTTCTTTTCATGATATCTTGCATTCCTCCTAGATAAGCTCAGGAGGTTTGGGTTAGCTGAGTGGACAGTGAGGTGGATTGAGAACTGGCTGAAAGGCAGAGCTCAGAGGGTCGTCATCAGTGGCACGGAGTCTAGTTGGAGGCCTGTGGCTAGTGGCGTCCCGCAGGGCTCAGTGCTGGGTCCCGTCTTGTTCAACTTTTTCATCAATGACCTGGATGAGGGGACAGAGTGCCTCCTCAGCAAGTTTGCTGGTGATACCAAGCTGGGAAGAGTGGCTGAGACACCTGAGGGCTGTGCTGCCATTCAGAGAGACCTGGACAGGCTGGAGAGCTGGGCAGAGAGGAACCTCCTGAGGTTCAACAAGGGCATGTGCAGAGTCCTGCACCTAGGGAGAAATAACTCTATGCACCAGTACAAGCTGGGGGCTGACCTTCTGGAGAGCAGCTCTGCAGAGAAAGACCTGGGAGTGCTGGTGGATGACAAGTTGACCATGAGCGAGCAACATGCCCTTACGGCCAGGAAGGCCAATGATATCCTGGGGTGCATCAGGAGGACTATTGCCAGCAGGTTGAGGGAGGTGATCCTGCCCCTCTAGTCAGCCCTGGTGAGGCCTCATCTCGAGTACTGTGTCCAGTTCTGGGCTCTCCAGTACAAGAGAGACATGGAGCTACTGGAGAGAGTACAGCGTAGGGCTGCGAGGATGATCAGAGGGCTGGAGCACCTGCCCTATGAGGAACGGCTGCGAGAGCTGGGCCTGTTTAGCCTGGGGAGCGAAGACTGAGGGGGGATCTTAATCTTATCAATGTGTATAAGTATCTGAAGGGAGGGTGTCAAGGGGACAAGGACAAACTCTTTTCAGTTGTCCTGTGTGACAGGACAAGAGGCAATGGGCAGAAATTGAAACACAGGAAGTTCTGCCTGAATATGAGGAAGAATTTCTTCACTGTGAGAGTGGCAGAGCACTGGAGCAGGTTGCCCAGAGAGGCTGTGGAGTCTCCTTCTCTGGAGATCTTCAAAGCCTGCCTGGATGCAACCCTGTCTAACGTGCTGTAGATGACCCTGCTGAGCAGGGCGGTTGGACTAGATGATCTCCAGAGATCCCTTCCAACCTTACTGATTCTATGATCTCATACAAGATAAAGGTAGTAATGGCTATGCTTCAAATTCCTTGCTAAAGCTGTGATCTGAATTCCATGCTGAGACATTTCCCAGTTATTACGGAACTTTGTAACTTATCTAAGAAGACTGAATCGGATAGGGGGAAATGCTTTCATCGTTCTAATTGGAGACGGAAGAAAAGCTTATCTATCCTAAGTGGATTTCTGAGCTGTAGTGGGGTCATATTACCCAGCTCACCTTTCCTGCTTCTTTAGAGTTGGATGTTATATTTGAGTAGAACAAAAGAGCTTGGAGCATTTGGATTCAAATTCTTATGACCATATAGGATTATTTGTCCCTCACAGGTGGATACTTTGGGAGCAATACAGTCAGTCTCTGAATAGAGTAATTCATGAGTGTTTGCCCTCCCTGCCCCCCTCTCCTATGTCTAATTTAGAGGAGTTAAACTGACAACAATTGCAAAGTTGGGTTAATCTTCTTTTCTCTTTAACTTCATTTATTTGTTGAAGTAATAGATCTATAATGTTTAATTTCTCTTAAAATAGCACGCGTGAGCGTCGGGAAAGACAACAGCACCTGCAGACTATCCGGGAACGAGAAGAAAGGGAGAGGCTTGAGATTGCTCGTGAGAGACTGGAAATTGAAAGACAGCGTCTTGAACGAGAACGAATGGAAAGAGAAAGACTGGAAAGAGAAAGAATGCACATAGAACATGAAAGGAGAAGAGAACAAGATCGCATTCAGCGAGAAAGAGAAGAACTGCGACGCCAGCATGAGCAATTGCGCTATGAACAGGAACGTCGATCTGCAATGAGAAGACCATATGATATAGATGGCAGGTAAAGCCAGCAAATACAAGTGGGGTACGTGTTGCTCCTAGGTTCTGTCTTGTCAGGCTGCACTATGAAAAGCTATCTTTCTCCTTCCATACACTCTCAGATTCCAGTATTCTGCACTGATAGGTTGCATTGAGATAATCATGTTTAATAGCCCCAGCAACTTACCTCTCTGAATTTGTCTAATCCCTTTTCAAACTTACTTACATGCTTCTAGCTTGCATTGTTTGGAGGCAGAGAACAATTTGAAAAATCACTATCATCTCAGCTAAAATGAATATGCTCTTTCTCACAGGAGAGATGACCCGTACTGGCCAGAAGCAAAGCGAATGGCAGTGAATGATAGGTACCATTCAGATTTCAGTCGCCAGGATCGCTTCCATGACTTTGATCATCGGGATCGTGGCCGTTATCAAGACCATTCAATAGACAGGTGGGTGTTCTATCTTCACTGTGTTGCCTGAAACTAAAAGGCAAAAATATATTTAATATTGCATTTTGCTGCTTTTCTGTACTATGTGTTTGTTTTGCACTTCGTTTTTTCTGTGTGGCTTAGTGGCTGTGGACTTTCTTTTAAAATCTTGCATAACCCTGAAGAGATCTGCATTATGCCCTGAGTTAAACCTTTTGTCAGACTTGTTCAGAGTGTTTTGCTTGTGATGCTATTTCACACTTCTTTTTGGTAGGATTCTGAAAAAAAATCTAAATAATACTGTAGACACCTAGCATTTTCCACCAAGAACCTATCTAAACCAAGAATATTCTGCTTTATACCATAGGACTGATTATGTTTTCCGGAAAGATACATGGAAATCATGACAGAATTTATTCCAGCTATTTGTTGGCACTACCTGGAAGCATGATTTTTTCATCTGTGAAAGTCCCACACTGATTGGGTTGTTACAGACTACTGTATATTTTACTAACAAAATCTGATTTGAATTGACTATTTGTAGGAGAGATGGATCAAGAACAATGATGGGAGATCGAGATGGACAAGTGAGTTGCTTTTAGATACTTGCTTTATAAATCTACAAAATGTCTATTTTATTTTATAACCTAATTTCATAGTGTGTGTCAGATTAAATTTCAGTAGTTAGCAAGTAAATTATGTAAACTGAAATAAATATACATCCATTGTAAGATTGTCCTTTTCTCTTTAGTAGGTAAGGATGAATAGTACTTGTTCTTTATAAAAGTCAGATATAGTTATTTTGACATGCTATAAACAAAACAAGTAAAGTATGCCAAAAGAGGTAGAATATTGCAAGAGAAAATGCAGAAGTACAAAATACCTATGGAACTGAGTAAGCAGGTCACTAAGGAAGCTTCACTCTACTGGGTCATTTGGAAATAACAGCAAATAACAGATGAAGACGTTTGCAGGTTTTTGAGTGGGTGGGGGGGGAAGGAGAAGATTATCAGGGCAGATTCAAGCAATGAGAGATTATTTTTGTGGAGTCTTGGAATCCTCAAATGCCCTTTGCTGATGGCTAAGCTATGAGATTGAATAATTGCAGCTAAGCTACTTTTAACAACTATAGAGTCAGATTGGGGCATTCGTGTAAACATTCTTTGTCTTCTAGCATTATCCAGATGACCGCCACGGAGGACCAGACCGTCATTCACGGGACTCTCGGGAGAGTTGGGGTAGTTACGGATCTGACAGAAGAATGAGTGAAAGTAGAGGGGTACCCCCACAGTCCCGGTTAGTATACATGAGAATTTTTTCATGTGCACCTAATGAATATTTTCATATGTAAAAGTTTGATGCAGTTTTGGAAGCACAGTTTTACTTTATCCAGGTTTTACCCCGAGTCTGTCCTCTGCTCAATGGACTACAAATGAATAGTTCTTTTGATGTATACAAATATCTTAAGGGACGGTGTTAAGAGCGTGGGGCCAGACTCTTTTCAGTGGTGCCCAGCAACAGGACAAGAGGCAACAGACACAAACAGAAACACAGGAAGTTCTATCTGAGGAAAAACTTCTTTATTGTGAGGGTAACAGAGCACTGGAACAAGTTGCCCAGAGAGGTTGTGGAATCTCCTTCTCTGGAGATGCTCAAAAGCCACCTGGATGCCATCCTGTCCAACAAGCTGTAGGTGACCCTACTTGAGCAGGGTGGGTTGGAGTAGATGATCTCCAGGGGTTCCTTCCAACCTCAACCAGTCTGTGATTTCAATTGCCTTTGCATCAAAACATGTATCTTGCCATGATACTTCTTTAAACAATTTCAGATCTGAAAGTCCTTCTGGTTTCAATTAACTTTTGCTTATGTTTCTGTTGAGGCTTCATATTTTCATGGTAGTCTTTCTTCCCTGGTTTGTAATTTGCGGTTGTTGGCAGGACCATCCTGTCAGCCTTTGGAAGGAAAACAAGTCAGTAAAAGATTTGCACTATTTATTTATTTATTTATTTAATCCTATGAGTAAGCCAGCCTACAGAACAGACCAAAAATAATTTGATGGTCGAAACAGGAAGCTGGGATATTTGGAGAAAGAATCAGGGGCATCAATGTAGTGTGAACTGGATTAAGAAAATCTTGTTTTCTTATGTCATGGTAGGGAGATCGTGCAGAAGGCTAATTACTAAGATTTGACTAAATAGATGTCCAGTATAAATACAGGATAGGCATGCATCTTGGTGAATACTTTGAATATGTTTATGACTGTGGCATTCTATTTGAATCTATTTTGTGTGCTCCATCTAACATAAAATCACATGAATTTAATCCCTTTGTAGGGATGGACGTGACTGGGGAGATCATAGTCGGAAGTTTGAAGGACATCAAGATCGTTCATGGCAAAGCAATGTGGATGGAGGAATGATAGGACGGGATCATGAGAGATGGCAAGGTATGCTTTTTGCACAAGAGCTCATTAGGTGTGCTACCTCTAGCAGAAATTACAGGCATTATTAGCCTTGGAGATGAAGTAAAACTGTTTCTGTGGATATAAAGGAAGCATTTGAACTTTTTTAGGTGGAGGTAGAGGCAGACCTGGCCATGTGCTGCATCGTGGAGGCATGTCAGGGTAAGAATGTTATGAGGAGCAAAGCATTTGTTCTTGCTCTAGTTTCCCTTCCCCTTAAAGGACATCTGTTGTATTTAAATTAACCCTCCCCAAATATTTTTTGATTTGTTATTTAGATGCTAGGGAATAATAAAATATTCCCATCACTTTTATCTAATATATCTTACTGAAGAGTAAAAAGTCATACAGGAAGTGTAAACAATATGCATTTTCTCAGCATGACGGCCAGAGTCACAAGAGGAAAATTAACATGTCTGAATCATTTTTTTTAGGCGTGGAGGTTTCATGCAAAGTGGCAACCAGAGCCAGATGATGCATGGAGGAGGAATGCAAGGAGAAGGATTTGCAGGCCAGGAGAGAGCAAACAGACCCAATGATCCCCGTTTCAACCGTCGTTACTGAATGTGTTTTGATTTTTAATGCAAGATGACAACAGAAATGAACCTGTTACCCAGGGTTACCATTAATTGTAACTTATGGGTTACTGTACGTGTAATTTTTTTAAGCTGCTGCCATATTATATCCTCAAGCCAATGTGAACTCATTTGTTTTGTAATGTGTTGTTCATATCCCATTTAAAATGTTTGTTAATGAAGCATTCCATTTTCCATAAATAAAAAACAGTTTACAGTTAATTGCTTTGTTTCAACAGTCACCAGAAGAGGTTTTTTGATAACAAGGTAAACTCAGCTATATGTTAAATTGTGTAACTTTTTTTCAAAGATGGAGTATGAAAATTCTATATAGGTCTCCTTTTGTGTTACAGTAAGAGTTCCCAGAAATACACTGACATATTTTGTTACTTTAGAAATCTTAAAATTAACATGCAAATGCAAAAGCACGCAAGAATGTTAGTAGACTGCAAATGTCATATCCTGCAAAATGTGACTTATGATCCTGTAGGACAAGTGGTGAAGACTTTTCTCGCTATCTCGTGTTGGGAGATACTATGCACCATAATGCTGAAAATTTGGTTTACTCTTCACTCTGTGGAAAGTGTTATCTACTGATTTACCAGCAGAGGTTCTGTAAGAGAATATACAGGTAGTGGTGGAAGTAATGACTTGCCTCTGCAAGTCAGAATCATTTCTGCTTAGCTTCTAAAGTGTCGAGGTAGTCCAAAACTTGGTTTCAAGCCATTAAGAGTGTATTTACCTAGCAACCTGTAATTTCTTCGAAGTAGATCACATACAGCCATTAGCTGTGCTTTGGTATAATTTTCAGAATGTGCTGAGAACTAATACAATGGGGACTGGTGCAGAGTTGTGTCACTTTGTCACACCCAAGTTATAATTTATCTTTGTTTACTAATCTCTGGATCAGCATGACCTAACCTACCCACTGAGCTACTTTTCGTTGATGCCGTAGGAGCACTGTGAAGGCACTGAGAGATGTAAAACCTGTCACCCTTTATTAGAAGTTCTCTTACTTTCACCAGTATGGTCACTGCTCTTTTTCTTTTCCCCATCTTTAGAGAGTTTTTTTTTCCCCCACAGTTGCCTGAAGAAATTTCACTTCAGTTGTTAAAGGCTGCATTGTTACAGAAATGAAACAGAAATGACTTTATGTCCCACAGTGGAGAAGGTTTGCAGTGGACAAACCCACTGAATTCTAAAAGGCTGCTTTGATTTCAGTTGCCCAAGGCAGTCTGGATTCAGACTCACTAACTTCAGCCTCAGTATAGAAGTTGTAGTTGTTTTTGTTTTAATGGTGAAGCTACGGTCTGGAAAGACTGAGCACATAAACCAGGAATACCACCAGAAAGAACTGATTCCTAGGCTTTCTTATAACAACTCTCTATAATAATTATGTAGTCAGGCTAGAATCTAATGCCTCCTTGCTTTAATCTTTAGAGATACATGTCTGAGTTGGAGACAGAAAATGAGAATGGGAATTCCCAGGCCTGCTCTGCATTGCTTTTAAGCATGAGGACAAGTGACTCACTCCTGTAGAAATGTCCTCTGCCTGTTCCTATTCTGTCTGGAGTTTCTCTGCAGGAATTGATGGAAGTGTAAAAGCTCCAGCACTGCCGGCCCATCCATTCAGCTTTAAAAGGACAGCATCTGCCTGTCTTCAGAGGTCACGTAGCATCCTTGAAGGAATATGAGATTTCCCCTCCACACAGAGAAGGTTCTATTTAAGGCAGCACACATTCATTAGAGGACATCTCCACCTTCTCACTATTTGAGAAGTCTATGACCCTGATCATTATGTTGACAACATACCTTGAGGTCGATGCAAAAGGAGTGTAGTTTATCATCTGGGGAGACAACTGTTCTGATAAAAGAACTCTTTTGACCCCTAAGAAAAAAGAAAAACCTATGTTGGGACTTCCCTGATGTCGTTTCCCTTTACATCCCCTTATTATGTTTACTGTCTCTGAAAATCAGAGTTACTTAACTTAGGAAAAAGGAAGGGCTTCTTTCCTTTCCTCTAGGCTTTTAACCAAACTGCATTTACCTCTAATCTTACTAGATGGCCACATCGAGCACATGCATGTTTCTAAAAATGATGACGGCTAGTCACTTAACCATTGACATGAATCAGTGGCTCTGGTATCTGTCTTCATTAAATCCAGTGAAAGAAAATGACTTGACATACTCTGCACTGTTTTTTTGTTTTTTTGTTTTTGTTTTTTTGCTTGGTGCAAAGATTTCCATAGATTATCAAAACCATATCCATGCATGATATATAGAGACAAAGCTAAATAGCTGTCCTCTTCCCCAGTTCCAGTAAACTCAGGATAGACAATGGGACCAAACCTCAGCAGAACCCCAGAATGACAATTACTGTAGGCAAGTTGCTACTTTTCAAAACCTGCGTGGGTGCAACCCTGTCTAATATACGCTAGATGACCCTGCTTGAGCAGGGAAGTTGGACTAGATGAGCTCCAGAGGTTCCTTCCAACCTTACTGATTCTGTGATTCTGTAGTTAATTATGCTTTTATATGCAGCATGTTTATTCAACTTCTTAAAGGCACCTGCACTAGAAGACAGATGATGGAGTATTTGCTCTTTGACTTGCATAGTATAGAAATCTGCATGTTTTAGCTAGCCAAGAATGGCATTAAAAAAAAAAAAAAAAAAAAAAAAAAAAAAAAAAAAAAAAAAAAAGTATCTTCAAAGGTTTTGCAAAACTATAAAAGAGCTGCTAATACATAAATTCATTCAGATTTCTTCCTCCTGGTTGTTGTTGATTGTGCCAGTTTAGATAGCTATATAGATGTCTATGCAATATCTAGAAAGATGTTGGTTCTTTTTTCTGTTCCTAGATATTGCTGTAACATGTAAAGCCACAATAAAACTTCTTAAATATACTGATTAAACAAGGTTTGGATAGGTTTGTTCAAACAGCAAATGTGAGTTCTCTGAGTTTAAGACACCCTCATTCATCTAACTTTCACAGGTTAGAATCTTCCAAAGTAGTTCTAATAAATGTCCCAAAATCATTCAGATGTTTTTTTAAAAACATGCCTGTTAAATGTGTTTATGACTCAAAAAAAAAAAAAAAAAAAAAAAAACGGGTTGAAAACAAGTTAGAGTAGCTTTCCCAGCATCTTACACTGATGAGAGCCCATGGTCCCTGACTATGAACTAGTAAAAAAAAAAAAAAAAAAAAAAAAATTTTTTTTAATGCTACTTATGCCTGCTTTATTCATCAACCTTACTGACTCTGCAAACCTCTATGGGCATTAGTAATGGAAGGACAACTTCCAGGCCAGTTCTAGCTTTTCCCGTTCTTAAAATTGTCAAGGGAAGCATGCAAACTCTGTGATGAGGAAATCAAAGTGACTGCATTCAAAGCAGGTGGAATAATCCTATTAATTGAGAAGCAAAAGCCAAGTGTGTTTTAACACTCCAGGTACTGGGACTAATGTTAATCTCACAATCATTTCAAGCTGATACACCAAACTGTGTACCTGCTCCACAAATGCATTTTTTGTGTGTGTGTGATGTTAGTGTGTCTGTGCAAGCAAAATCCTGGGCAACTGTCTATTTTCAACTTAATTGCCCTCCAAAGAGAGATCTAGCTAGCACAGCGCAGTGGAGTGAGTTGCTTGCTCTACCATGTTTGTGCCTCAGTACTTTGGTTTAGTGTTATGCAGCGTTGCTTCATAGCCTCAGCCGGTAGTTCCGGTGAGAATATTTTTGCTGATTTTTCTTTGTCTGATCTCTGACAGCTATGGCAATGTGAAGAGTTGCTCTTACTTAGGATATCCACTGCAGCTGTGTTTGCAAAGTCAGGCGAACTCTAGTGGGGCTATTTAACTGTGTCACCTAACAGTTCTGTACAGAGAAGAAAAACAATCTTTGTGTGGGGGTTTGAGATCGACCTGGTACTCCCATAACACGGAATGAATGGTCTATGCTGCTAGGATAGAGGGACTCTTGCAGCATCTGGCTTTTAAATAGCTTAGCTAGTGAGTCTCTACGAGAAGCCTAGCCTCTCTTTATCGTCAGTGGAGGGAAACAATTTCTGACTGGTGTGGAGGCTTTCACTGACTTTGTGTAACTAACTGATACCATAGTTTGATGGCACAGACCCTCCTCCATAATTCACTTCTACTTCATAAACATAGTATAGCTGCTAATGGCATAGAGTACCCATGCTCCTTGGGAACTGCACTGGAACGATACACTGCAGGAACTGTGAGGATGGGGAGAGGTACCTCATTGCAACACTGTAGCCTTGAGATGAAAATTGAAGCCTTTTCACAAGCAAAACTGGGGCTTTTTGTAAGTGTTAACCTACAACAAAAGATGTATTCACTTGTATGTAACATCCTCTTTCCTTCTAGTAAATAATTTGAATTATTTAAGATTATTCATAAAATACCATGAGAAAATGCATTATGACGTAGAAGCTTTAGGAAAGAATCAAAGGGCAAAAAGATGTGTGGAAGATCATGAGAGTATCTGAGCTAGCACATATGTATAGCCATTTCTGGTCCACACAGGCTGCAGTGCAGATGACCTGGAGACATTCGTGAGAAGAAAGCCATCATCATCTGCTTCAATCAGGCCACGTCAATCTTTATTTAGCTTTAATTGGCTCCTCAACAAGGACACTTCTAAGCAAAGCAGGCCTGGGAATTCCCACTTCCAATGTTTAAAAGCACTTTCCATTCATTTGCAGCAAAATAAATAAGAAAATAACTTTATGCCTTTATGCAGCATGGCATTAATCTGGAAAAAGAACTTAATTGTTACCAGCAGAACAAATTATATTGAAAAAATCACAAGGACACATTCACGTCAGTTTCTTCAATGAAGACTCTAAGCTGGGTAAGTCACAGTGAAACAGTACTGCAGTTCCACAATATAGACCTAGATACTAGGACTAGCAGCGCTCATAGGGTGAATAGATTGGGGGTAAAAGTTTTCCTATAGTTTTTGTTAGCACTCTGCTAGCCACCAGCAAGAAGTACTGTAACTAGCACTGGCAATTCCCAGTTCTGTGACAAGTCACAGACAATAAATACTCATATAAATAATGTGCTCTTTGTCCAATAGGAACTTCTTCCTCAGGTAGCTTGAAGACAATCACAGAATTGGTAAGATTGGAAGGGATCTCTGGAGATCATCTAGTCCAACCGCCCTGCTCAGCAGGGTCATCTACAGCACGTTAGACAGGGTTGCATCCAGGCAGGCTTTGAAGATCTCCAGAGAAGGAGACTCCACAGCCTCTCTGGGCAACCTGCTCCAGTGCTCTGCCACTCTCACAGTGAAGAAATTCTTCCTCATATTCAGGCAGAACTTCCTGTGTTTCAATTTCTGCCCATTGCCTCTTGTCCTGTCACACAGGACAACTGAAAAGAGTTTGTCCTTGTCCCCTTGACACCCTCCCTTCAGATACTTATACACATTGATAAGATTAAGATCCCCCCTCAGTCTTCGCTCCCCAGGCTAAACAGGCCCAGCTCTCGCAGCCGTTCCTCATAGGGCAGGTGCTCCAGCCCTCTGATCATCCTCGCAGCCCTACGCTGTACTCTCTCCAGTAGCTCCATGTCTCTCTTGTACTGGAGAGCCCAGAACTGGACACAGTACTCGAGATGAGGCCTCACCAGGGCTGACTAGAGGGGCAGGATCACCTCCCTCAACCTGCTGGCAATAGTCCTCCTGATGCACCCCAGGATATCATTGGCCTTCCTGGCCGTAAGGGCATGTTGCTCGCTCATGGTCAACTTGTCATCCACCAGCACTCCCAGGTCTTTCTCTGCAGAGCTGCTCTCCAGAAGGTCAGCCCCCAGCTTGTACTGGTGCATAGAGTTATTTCTCCCTAGGTGCAGGACTCTGCACATGCCCTTGTTGAACCTCAGGAGGTTCCTCTCTGCCCAGCTCTCCAGCCTGTCCAGGTCTCTCTGAATGGCAGCACAGCCCTCAGGTGTCTCAGCCACTCTTCCCAGCTTGGTATCACCAGCAAACTTGCTGAGGAGGCACTCTGTCCCCTCATCCAGGTCATTGATGAAAAAGTTGAACAAGACGGGACCCAGCACTGAGCCCTGCGGGATGCCACTAGCCACAGGCCTCCAACTAGACTCTGTGCCACTGATGACGACCCTCTGAGCTCTGCCTTTCAGCCAGTTCTCAATCCACCTCACTGTCCACTCAGCTAACCCACACTTCCTGAGCTTATCTAGGAGGATGTTATGGGAGACAGTGTCAAAAGCCTTGCTGAAGTCAAGGTATACAATGTCCACTGCTCTCTCCTCATCTACACAGTCAGTCAGTCCATCACAAAGGTCTATCAGGTTCATTAAACATGATTTCCCCATGGTGAATCCAGGCTGACTACTCCTGATCACCTTCTTTACCTCCATATTCTTAGAGATGACATCTAGGATGAGCTGTTCCATCACCTTTCCAGGGATGGAGGTGAGGCTGACTGGCCTATAGTTGCCTGGGTCCTCCTTCTTGCCCTTTTTGAAGACTGGAGTGACAGTGGCTTTCTTCCAGTCCTCAGGCACCTCTCTAGTTCTCTATGACCTTCCAAAGATGATGGAGAGCAGCCTGGCAACAACATCTGCCAGTTCCCTCAGTACCCGTGGATGCATCCCATCTGGGCCTGTGGATTTGTGAACGTCAAGCTTGCCCAAATCATCTCTAATTTTACCCTCCTCAGCCAAAGGAAAGTCTTCCTTTCTCCAGACTTTCTCCCTTGTCTCCAGGCTCTGGAATTCTTGAGGGTTGCCCTTATCAGTAAAGATCGAAGCAAAGAAGGCATTCAGTAATTCTGTCTTCTCTGTATTCTAAAGTGCTTTGTCTTCAAAACACATCTTCTATTGCTATCTTTGGATTTGTTAATTCCTTTAGACTCATTTTGAATTAGATGGCATTCACCTTCAAGATCAAATCAGATTCAGAAACATTTGTTTAGATGGTAAGTTTGGAATCTTTAGAACAGGGGCTATATCTCAGCATACAGCCATCACTTCAGTAAACCTTATCCATGATCTCTGCTGAAGTCTCTAATCACTAGTACGACGCAAAACAATGATTGTAGTCTGCGAGCTAAAACCAACCCAAATACAAAGGGAAGTTCCAACATCTTTTATTATAGCCCTTGCATGGCTGAGCTGCCCTTTAGAGGGATGGACTATGCAGCATCCCAAAGACAAGATAACATGGAGACAACCGTGAACCCTGGAGAATGTGTTCATTTGACAAGTTCCTTCACGTACTTCCAGCCTTCCACAGTGTATTCACAGGCCCTGGTGGGAGCTATGGATAAGGCAGACATGATTGTCTGCACTCCTGCAAGGAAAGCAAAGGAGAGTTATCCTAAGAGCATAATTCAAGACAAATTTACTAATGTTACTCTAGCATCATGGATCTCTGTAAACACAGAGAAAATCTAGCTTTATCCCAAAGCCTTCAAACACATTGAACCTTGAAAGATCCTTGATTTTTTTTGTCTCAGTAAACCCTAAAACAGAGAGATTCCAACTTCATGACCCATATAAGGATAGAGAATTACATGATTAAAACAAAAACCTGAAACTTGTCTAAGTTTCATATTATTCCTGGCCCTGCCACAGACTATGGATGGTTTTGGACAAGTCACAATATTTGTGGACTGTGTTTCCCCTTAATTAAATGAGAACTATTTGCTGCACCATAAACATTCTCAATTAACTTACTAGGCATTTATAACATGCTTTGTCCTTCATACAGGTTCTCTAAAATGCTAGCAGTAACAGGAACACTCATCTCTTCTGAAGAGATCAGAGGCTGAATTCATATATATATATACTACTAGTATTAAGAATTTATACACTCTTCAGCCTTCTCAGAAATAAGTGATCATTTCTTTTTACGCTCTAGTTTCCCTGATCAATATCTGCAAAGATGAACTTACCCTACAGGTGCATAAACTGTATCTAGTTCTTATGGGACCACAAACACTTTACTGAAACATTGTCTCGAATTGTGGTACAGTGTAGGCCTGCCTGTCTTGGGGCACATGTAAACAGGTTTTGTATGGACAAGAAACATCAGCTCCTCCAGTCAGAAAAGGCAAGACAGGTTTATGGGAACATATCATCCTCCTCACTTCATAGTTGGAAATCAAGGCATCAAGAAATGAAGCAAATTGGCCAAAGTCACCCAGTGGGCTAATGGCAGAACCAGGAGCAGAATACACTTCTTTAGTCTCAGCCCAGTATCCTTTCATCAGATTATAGTATCTACCACACCTTCTTCACCATTCAGTTTAGGAGGACAGTATCAAAACAAGATTTCAGGATAAGATCAATTTTAGCTTTTACCTTTATTCCAGGAGTCAGAGGGAGAAAAGTCAAATTTTGGAGTGGGTGGAAGCTATAAAAAGAAACAGAGACAAAATATCAGCACTGGGGAGAGAGGGGAGGTCAGTTATAACACAGTCCATATCACCTTGGAGAAATCTCTCGAACTCAGATCTCAAAGACATTTAGATGCCTAGTCTCCCTAATCCTCAAAAGCAATCAGACCTGTGGTTTAAAGTCTCAACTTAATCTTTCCCACAGCATAAAGTAGGGGCAGAAGGTAGTATTCATCCTTTGGGTGCTCTTGAACAAGCATCCACACAATTACCTAAGCAGCTATCTCCTTAAGGTTGTCTAATAGTTTATGAGAGTCTCCAACATGGAAAATAACCTTCAAACCTTCAAAAGCTTCTCCTATTCTGAGGATTTTAAAAACTAAGAATTATTCAAACAGAAGGGACTATTGAAATAATCTGCACTCAACTTGACTGCTAGGAGCTTGACAAAGCAGTTCCTTAAGGAAGAGAATATTTTTATTAATTTTTGAAAAGCCTGCAGGATACTCCAATAAAAAGCTTAGGAATACTACTACAGTGAAATATCCCTGCATAGACTTTCTAGCTCTTCTTTCAAATAAGACCTATAACCAATTGCTCTCCCCTGTTTCAAATTTTATCCTTCTTCCATTTCAATCTTCCCCAAAATATTCCCAGTGTAAAATTCAGATTCAACAGCAAAACTCCTGTCAACATAATTGGAACCGGAATACCTTCCCAGTACTTTCATTAAGAGAATGTGTTTGGTTTGCTAACTATATTCATCTGCATAGCCCTTACCTCCCAGCCTATGTAATTTGTCCATTCTTGAATAGCTGGAGGAAGTGATTCCTGAGCTTTTTTGAGGGCTTCAGCACCTTGTGTGCCATTGCCCAGCAGCCCCTGATCATATGCCATGTATACAGCAGCTCCAGCCAGGCTTCCTTTGATGACAAACCTAAAAGAATCAAAAGCAATAACAGTTCAGTTCACATTATGTACATTAGCACACCTTTCCCAGTAGGTTGTGACACTCAAAGGAATGGGGTTGATAGAGCAGTCAGAGGGTCACAAATGTTTTAATCTAAAGTTTTATACTATCAAAAAACAGCAGAAAGATATCTAGCTACCCTTCCTTTCTTCCTAGATCAAATATTCCCTGTCAGCCCCTTGAAACCATACACAATTCCCATTATTATCAGTGATATTAAAAAAAAAAAGTTAAAGTGTCAAAATTCTCTAAATATGGCAAACTCCTGAAAAAAGGGGAATAAAGGATTTAGCTCTGGGTAAGAAATCCATGTTTACGATGGTTCTCGCCTGATTAATAACCACTCAGATTAACTTGACAGATACCAATCTTTTCTTAAAATCATTGCAGTCTAAACATCTGGCCATGTCAGTTCCTGCACTGTTTATGCTTTAAAAGGTTCCCAGTAGAGTGCATGGTGCAAAAAGACCAGCAGCAGTTTGCAAAATGCAAGAGAATACTTGACTGTAATTTATTTTTTCACTGCAGATAAGAAATCTAGGAGACAACATTTTTCAAAATATTCACAGGGAAGAGAGTGTTTCCCCATTTTAGAAAACAGCATTACACACCTGGCAAAAAAAAAAAAAAAAAAAAAAAAAAGAACTTGGCAAAGAACAGTACCACAACACCAGAGTATGTAAAACTACAGCTACTAAAAGAGGAAGGGGCAAATAGATAAATCTGTGTATTTACACGTATATGGAAGACTTCTTTGTTAAAGATGTATTGCTTGCTCCCAAACCCTTCCACAACTTCTCCCAGTGGGCGGTATATCCAGACATAAAAGGATTCCCTCAGCAAGCAAGTATCCCCAGAAGCTTTCCGTGGGTTTATTTTATGTGGTTATGCTCACAACGGGAACGTCTTCAGGCTCCTGCCAGGCGTCTGGAGACGCACCAGGCAGCGACCGGACGAAGGGCGAAGCTGGGGCAGGGCAGGACCAAGGACAACGAGCTGCGAGGCGAGGCACGGACAGGGCCGCGACGGACCTGGAACAGCCGGGCGACCCTGCACGGAGCAAGGCGGCAGCCGGGCCGGACCAGCAAGCGGTAAAGGGAGAGCAGGGGCGCGAGTGAGACGAGGAGGTGGCAGCCGCGCGCAGGGACTCACTTGACGATGGGAAGCAGCCTGGCGGCCATCACTCCGCCAAGGGCAGCGCGCGCTCGCCGCTGCGCGCCGCAGAGGCCTTCGGGAATCGGTCACGTGGCCAGGTGGGCACGGCATCGTTACCGAGGCGGGTGGTGGTCTTTCTCGCCCGCCATCTGTCTCCCTCTGCGACAGAGGACGCAGCTCTAGTGCAGAGGACGGTTAAAGAGGAGCACTTAGTTGCGCTCCCTTTCGTCCTGCCTCCTCAGACCAGGAGGGAAAGCACTTCCGCCTCGGCAGCTGTCATGGCGGCAGGGGCGGCCCCGCGGCCGCGGAGGCGGGGTCCCGCGGGGCGGGCTGCGGGGAGGGGGGAACGCTGTAATGCCTAAATCAAAACACAGAGTGCAGAGGACTAACTGTATTGCTTGCTTTTGTTTTTAATAATTTATCTGAAAAAACTGCAGAATTTTCCCTGTGCGTCTCGGGGAAGTACAGAATCGGGTAAGGGCAAAACACTCGCGTTCCGGCCGTGCGGAGGAGATGGGACCTTGTGCTGTATTTTTTACTCTAACCGAGGTCTTAGTGCCCATTCAACGATCGAGTTTTAAAGCAGACATTAGCAGCTTTATTTGCTGTACTAGATATATGTGTGCCTGATGATCCAACAGCAGGACCTGAGCTGTAAGAATAGCCTCCTTGCGTCCTTGTGGCACTTCCCTGGGGTATGGAATTATATGTCATCTGGCCATAAGAGCAGGCATATGTCCATATTAATAAATACGTGTCATTATAGTTGTGAGGATTTTGATTAGGCAGCTATGCCTCAAAATGAGGATCACGCTACAAAGTCCAAAGGCTCGCATTTCCCCATGTGAATTTTAATCATCACATTGTTCACTGTTTAAGGTGAGAGCGAACGAAGAGAAATATTGAGCACTAATTTTCTTTTTTTTCCCCCAAAGTTGTTTATCTGTTCTAATTTTTCATGTCATCTTTTCTTATGTCTGCCAGAGTTTTTCACAAAAGAACAGAGGAGAAGGGAAGCTAGTTTTAAACATGTTTGCAGAGCTGTGGAAATTGATGAAGTGAGTTTAGCAGAAGGGCAGCTTCTGGAACTCCTGAAAACTTTTTAATTCCTCCTGTGTTCATTGTGTCTAACTGCTTTGGCTGCAAAAGAATTTTTAAAGACAGAAATAGAACTCAGAAAATATAGAGAAATGCTAATTGTCTAATGATACTCAGCCTGGTAAGTGAGTCTTGTTAGTATTTAGTAAGTGCCAATGCTGATTTAAGTTTTGAACTTTCCTTTTGCAGGACAGTTTCTAAAGAGAGAGAATTACAGAAATAAATCCCCATGGCTTTTTTTTCCCTGCTTTGTGTATCGCTTTACATATAGCTGACGTGCTGGGATCCCTAAGCATGGAAAAGAACATTTAAATGTAAGTTTTCAGTGTGGTTTCGTTTCTGTGTTAAACTTGTGTTGGACAGCTGCAGATGATTTATGGTGTTGGGGAAAAAGATGATTGTTTAATTCATTTTGCATTTCAATTTGATGCATTTTTATATCAAATATGTCTGTAAGAATATGAAATAGAATGCAGCAGTGCAAATTGCAGAAGGCATTTATTCTAAAATTAGACTTTCAAGTCAGAGTTTAAATGAGAAATCTGTGCTGACCCCACACAAAGTTTTGGGGAGTGTTCCATTAGAGACAGACACTTTAAAAATAATTCCTTTAAAAATAATTCCTTCTTTCCAGTCCATTTAGAACAGACAGACAGATGAGATGCCCTGGAGCAAATGAATGGCTGGGAAAACAGTAGCTGAGAAAGGCTGAGAAAGACCTATTTTCTGCCATCTCTAGCTCCTGTCCTCCCTTATGAGAGCAGACATCATTGCCTCCAGCCCTACAGCTTTACTGTTTCCATCCTGCCAGTGTTACTCCCTCTGAACAGGGAGTTCTACTGCTTGGCATAACCAAGCCTTAACCTTTGCTAGGTGAATGTGAACCGTTCACAGGACTGTGGCGTCCCCGTTCTTCAGTAGAGGAAAAACAATGGCTTTGCAGCTCCTTATCAAAGGACTGAGAGCCCACGTCTTTCCCCCTCTTCCAGTCTTGCCAAAGATTACTTTAGTTCTCAGTGGAGAGATTTGTCAGGCAAAGTCTCATGACTGTCCCTGGTTCTACCCAGCATCTCACATATGTGCAAGACAGAAAGACTTCACGTACCTCATGCAAGTTGGCTTGCAGCATCAGAAGAAGGAGATCACAGCATTTTGTCTGAGGCGCTCAGCTGCAAGATTCAACTTTGTTCTTTTCCTTCACAACTTGAAGGGATATGAAGGCAATTGGAAAAGTGTTTTGTGCTGCAGGAATTGTAGCTGCACTTCTGGCTTTCTTCTGGAAAGACACTTTTGATCCAGGTAGGCTTACAAGCTCAAGCTAGAATGTAAGCATGTAAGAGAAGAGAATTTCCAAACTCTGCCTAGTCATCTTGTTCCTTGTGGTCTTACCGAAGTTCTTAGCCCCAAAGTACTGTGTTGTTCCCAGGACCAGAGAAAGGTTTGGTACACAAGAGAAGACAGAATGGTCTAACAGCATTTACAAGGGAAGCTGCTGACTGTGTAGGGAAAAAATGGCATGTACTTTGCCACTGCCTTCCCGTTTTTTGTTTTAGTTGCAAACTTGATGAGGACAGAGTCCATCCCCTTAGGTGTGTAGTGCTCAGCACAAAAGGGCTGATGTTACTGCAAACTGATGACAAAGAATAAATGATAAGTAGAATGCAGGAGGCGCCGAGCCTGGTTTTATATTATGCAGCTTTCTGTAACTGTTGAAAATTGACTTAATCCTTGAAAGAAATTGATCTAGGAACCTGAATAAAGAGTACGTGACTCAGCTGTGTTACATAAATATGTTGTTACTCCTTGGCAATAATAGCCCAGGCATTATATCCAAAACAAACAGATGCAGTAATAAAACAATACTGCTCTCAGGCAATTGGGCCCGGGAGGTTGTTTCATGATAACTGAGCCATGCCAGTCACATGCTTTCATTTAATTCCAGCTTCCATGGAAGAATGTTGAGCTGGGGAGGAGGGACTGGCTAGTTAACCAAGGCTGGGCTATTTGATTTCCAGCATGCCAGCTACTCTGTAAGCTAAGAGGCTGATCCTCCTACCACATGACTGAATTGTGAACCTCGATTTGACAAACTGACTGCTGCATAATAGAGGAGACAAGTCTTAAGACTGCTCTGTGCCTGGGCTTGTCGGGCTAACCAAGTTCTGTGACCCAGGTCAAAACAGACTGATACGACTGGCTACTTAAAATGAGGTAGCAGCCATATCAATGACTAACCCGTGTGTTAGAAGGGAAAAGGAGCCCATTCTTCGAAAGTAGATGATTTCTCATTATTTTCCATCTAACTAGAATGAGGAGGCATTATTAATCTCATGCCTATTCAGATCAATTCTGCCTCTTCACTGATTCTGAAGAAGCATCAAGACTTGTGAAGACTTGCGCTTTTTGACGTTAGAGCCCTGACGGTAGCTAAGGGCAACTTCTCCACTTCTTCCTTCGCTTGTTTTTTCATCTGTTTTTCTCTCACAAATAAGAGAGCCTGTCTGGTGCCCGCATTCTCCTCACTGGAGCCAGTGCTGGGATTGGGGAGCAGATGGCATACCATTATGCCGGCTTTGGTGCTGAAATTGTTCTGACTGCTAGAAGGGAAGCTGTGCTGCAGAAGGTAAGAACTGCCTTGTATGAGGGAAGATGTAAAGGATTTGGGCAGAGAGAGAGAGAAAGTTAGTTAGTTGGTGGAATAATACGTTTTTCCTTCAGAAATGTTAAGCCAAAACAGCTGAATTATTATTGACTTTAAGAATTGCTTTATACTTTCTGAAGAAAGATGGAACACATCAGCAGCATGTTTGAGCCTGACTTGCTGGTAGAGTATTGTGTGCAGCCATTCTCCTCTACAACTGATCTCCTGGATGGACTGCCTTGTCTGTGTTGTCACATACCAGTGCTGGCTGCAATATACCTCTCTTTTACCGGAAAGAAAGAACACTGCATACTGTGGAGATGTAGTGAAGAAGGGTGCTTGTCCTATAGAGGAAGAGGGGTACAGTGCCTGAACTACAATTTCCATGAGATATGTCGATTTCCAGAGTCCAAACAATTCTATTTGCCGCTGAAGTCTTCCGTTAGACTTCAGCCTTTCTGTAAGTCAAATTTTTTGACCAGCTCAAATAGATTAGATCAGACTCCTTTATCTGTAGAGTATAAAACAGGGCAATATTTAGAGAAGGTACCTCTGAAACTGTGGAGAGAGGTGACTTTCAGGGAAAGTTCTGTACTAGAAAGTGCGGCAAAAGGAGGGATTTGGGGGTAGCGAGTGTAAGGATACTTCCTAGGGATATTTCAGCAGATAGCTAACTGTGTATTATTACAAGACACCTTCACATACTCAGCATAGCAAAGAAACTATGAAGGATGAGTCCTGTCAGATCTTCACCAGATGTTTTAGAACAAAGAAAAAAATAAACATAAAGCATAATCCTGATTCCAGAAGGATTCTGAAAAAGATTGCCTTTTCCTGGTGAATCTTAATCCTTTTCCAAGGCAGGTTGAATCTGCCTTTTGCTGAGAGTTACCTTGAATTAACTGGTCTAGTTAAACAAATTCTTGATGTAAAATGAAGCTCTCCAAGGGCTGAATAGAGGTAGATTTTAAATAAAAGTATGTATCCTTGTCCAGAATTGACTCTTGCTAACTGTAGTATTAAAAAAAAAAAATATATATATATATAAAAAAAACCACACACAGCAAAGCAGTGCCTTATAGTGCCTTTATTACCATTCTCTTCCTCCTAGCCCATATAGTATAATCTTTGGGGGGTTGTTTTGTTTTGTTTTTTTTCTAAAGGTGATGAAGAAATGCATGAAGCTTGGAGCAAAGAAAGTCTTTTATATCCCTGCAGATATGTCTTCCTCTTCAGAACCTGAAAACGTGGTCCAGTTTGCTGTCCAAAAACCGGGTAAGCAGAAAAAAAAGAGGCAGGTGCTGAAGAGAGAGAACAAATTTTGTTGGTCATTCCAGTTTATACTGTGCTGCTTGGTTCAGAAAAGGTTCAGATCATACCTGGTCTGGTCACCCTTCAGAGGTGATAGTTCTCAAGCTATATCACACCTCATGCTGACAAACAAGTTTTAGGCAAGTTACCAGAAAGAAGTCTGATAACATAGTTCTCATCCCAGTTCCTGTAGCCCTGCCAATCCTGGCCCCTCTGTGGTAACCCTGGTATTCAAAGATGTGCTGGAAAGCTGAGCAGCAAGGAAGCCAGAGATCTCCAGACTTTCCTTTACTCTGTTGTTTCCTTCAGTGGATTTTTGAAATTTACCTGAGTTCAGGGGACTGTGAATAGAGAGCTATCTCTGACTTTTGAGATACTCACTGCTTGCTGTGTAACTCTGGTCAGAGCCAGGTGAGCAGAGCCAAGGGGAAGAGGCTTGGAGTCTGATCTCAGTTCTCTTCATCTTGGGCAACTCTGACTTTCAGATATATATAGACAGTTCTTAATCCAGTTTCCAGCTTCTTGTTTCAGTTTCTCCATTTCTGTCACTGAAGAGTGTATTCAGGAAAGGAGAGTCTGTGGTTTGTAAATACCAGTTGGGAGGTCGCTGTCTTTCCAGCTGCCTTTCTTGGAGAGGGGATCAGGCAACATGACACATGTATTTTCCTAGAGGAGAAAAGTACTCAAAAATATGATACGACATGCAGATGTGTGTCAGCCATGCTGCACACAACCAACCCTGAAGAGGCATCTTGTCTTTGGTTGAGAGAGGGGGAAACAGAGTTCTGAAAGCAGTAGCCAGCCCCTATAGCAAAGCTCAATTCAAATCCTTATAGAAGGGGAAGGTGATCTTACCTTAACCAAAACTGACTCACTCTATTCCCACCCCTCTCTCACAGATTCACGTTCACTCATTCTTTTGTACTCACAAGCAACAAGATGTGTAGAACCAAGCAGACTGGCCAGGGTAGTGGTGTGAATGACAGCTGTTGAGTCCTTGTCATGTCTTCTGGGTTGTTCCTTTTTGGTGATGACGTGCTGGTTTTTTGATGTGTCTTTTGTGCCCCATAGGAGATGACATTGATTATGGCCTTTTTGCATCTCCAACCTGTCCCACTGGGGTCAGACTGTCATTAGGCAGCATTTTTGATTATACTCTATATCCTTTTGTCCATTATTTCAGTGTCTAAATTACTTCATGTGTTCTTTGTTTTCTGGAGCTGGGGGGTTGAAAGCAACTGTATGCAAGTATGCTGTGATATTGGTGATCTGCCAGTCTAGGAGTGTTCAACACATGCCATTATTTTAACCCTTCTTCTAACATTTCTTCTAGTGATTTCACACATACACATTCCCATACCAATCTTGATTTTACCTATTACAAATCTGTACGCCTATAGATTCTAATATAGAGTGTGCCAACAGAACTATGTGCCCAGTCTTCATTACCTTGAAACGTGGATTGAGAACTGGCTGAAAGGCAGAGCTCAGAGGGTCGTCATCAGTGGCACGGAGTCTAGTTGGAGGCCTGTGGCTAGTGGCGTCCCGCAGGGCTCAGTGCTGGGTCCCGTCTTGTTCAACTTTTTCATCAATGACCTGGATGAGGGGACAGAGTGCCTCCTCAGCAAGTTTGCTGGTGATACCAAGCTGGGAAGAGTGGCTGAGACACCTGAGGGCTGTGCTGCCATTCAGAGAGACCTGGACAGGCTGGAGAGCTGGGCAGAGAGGAACCTCCTGAGGTTCAACAAGGGCATGTGCAGAGTCCTACACCTAGGAAGAAATAACCCTAGGCACCAGTACAAGCTGGGGGCTAACCTGTTTAGCCTGGGGAGCGAAGACTGAGGGGGGATCTTAATCTTATCAATGTGTATAAGTATCTGAAGGGAGGGTGTCAAGGGGACAAGGACAAACTCTTTTCAGTTGTCCCATGTGACAGGACAAGAGGCAATGGGCAGAAATTGAAACACAGGAAGTTCTGCCTGAATATGAAGAAGAATTTCTTCACTGTGAGAGTGGCAGAGCACTGGAGCAGGTTGCCCGGAGAGGCTGCGGAGTCTCCTTCTCTGGAGATAGTCAAAACCCGCCTGGATGCAACCCTGTCTAACGTGCTGTAGATGACCCTGCTGAGCAGGGCGGTTGGACTAGATGATCTCCAGAGGTCCCTTCCAACCTTACTGATTCTATGATCATTTTGGAGAGCTGCCAACAGAGAAGAACAGCTTTCCTTCTATTTCTACTCTTGAGAAGCAGGCAGAGCTGTTCTCAACTAGACATATTTCATGTTTCTTGGTGGTGAAGCGCTTCCCAGCCTTCTGAGGGATGGGCTAGTTGGTTCAGCCACCCTTCTGCTGGCATTTCTCAGTTCCTCAGTAAGTGGTTAGGGGATGGCCCCTTTATTTGACTGCTTTCTTTTCCTGTCCACAGGGGGACTCGATTACTTGGTGCTGAACCACATTGGCATGACCCCTTTCCAGATGTGGGATGGAGATGTGGAACATATCCGTTGGCTCATGCAGGTGAGGTTTCCCAGCAGGGAGAGCTCACCTGGGATGGGGTGGGTCTGACTTCTCCTAGGACAGCTTTGGGAGACTTGAGGGCAAATTCAAGCCTACAGCAGTAGTTGAGACTAAATCTTTTATTTCACTCATATTTCAAGTAAAATGGATTGGAAGCTTTATTACTGGACTAGGTGCCTTGCTCAGATATTTTGGTGAATATGTGTGCAGAGGAATGTCTGGGAAGAAATCCTTCCCTCCTTCCTTCTGCTCATCTTACCTCCCAGTAGCCTGGGACTGTCAGGGATCAGTAGAGTAGTTGTGGGAAGTTGTGCCGTATGTGTTTAATTCAGAAAGGGCAATAGACTAAGATTAAATACCTCCCAGTAGTCCATAGCAGATGCATATGTCATTGCAGAACACAATAAGGTTGTTTGAAATGCTGTTTGCTCCTGTGTCTCTGTTCACAGGTACGGAGTTCTCCTGTAGAATCACTTTGGTGTCAGGTTTTGGGACCACTGAGATGAAGAGATATTTTCTTGATTGTTTGCATAGTCAGATTAGGTAGGCCTTACTAGTTCTACTTCATGTTGGAAACTTGTTTGCTGGAGAATAGGGAACCAGAGATCATAAGTAGAAAAATTTCCTGCAAGTTACAGTGCAGTCAAGCTCAGAAGAGAGGCTGAGTATTAGACTTCATTGTAGTCTGAGTTCACAGTCAAAAGAAACTTAGAAGGGGAGTAAATCAAGATGCTACTGCTATCCTTATTGCAGGATAGGTGTTGCAGAGTAAACACTAGCATATAGAGAAATCAGAGACAATTAATTGTCTCATTACAAATATGGAATCAAGAAATTTGTATGGTAAAGCTTAGGAATAACTTTAGCTCTGACTCTTCTCCATTAGCTTATTCTGGAATCTGAAAGGCCAAAGGATGCAATATCCCCAGAGATATGATCCTTTTCTCTCAAAGTTTGAAAAAGCAAGTCCAGGCTATGCTGTTTTTTATTTCTGACAACTATATTGGCTTTCTGGCTCATACTGACCTTCTTTCCAAACCCTCCTGCTCCTTCCATGATTTGTTTGTCATTCCAGGTGAATTTCTTCAGTTATGTGGCACTAGCAACAGCAGCTCTTCCCACCCTGGAGGAAAATAAAGGCTCTCTGGTAGTGGTTTCTTCCCTCACAGGTTAGTGTTTATTACTGGTGGAAGTGCTGGCCTTGTGGAAACCATGGTTTTCCAGCTCATTGTATTTTTATGCATCCTTGAACACACTTTCAAGCAGTGCTTTTTATAGCAGTAAGCAGGAATGGTGCTTGGCTGAGCAACTTGCTTTCTGGAAGACCTTTTCTGTGTTGAATCATTTTGCATTCCCTTGGAACTTTGCTCTTTACTCATGAAGTGGCCATATCTGCTTGCTTGACTCCCATCCTTCACACCCAGGCTCATCCCTCCCACAGCTTTGAGACATTTCTCCCACTCTTCAAAGCCATTCTGGCTTTGGTCATCTTGAAGAGCAGGTTGGTGCATATAACTGTACCTACTGTGTGGGATGGAAGGGCAGGAGAAAGGCTTCAGGGTGTGCTCAAGGGAGCTGCATTCACCATATGAAAGTTCATACTATGGCCCTTTTCTACCTTGTGATCTAATGTGCTTTGGAAATGGAACTGCCACTGGACTGATGCATCACCATTGTGACCCTATGCATGTAGTTACACATGACAGATGGCGATGGTAGCAGGTAGGCCATCACACTAGGCTATTTAGCTCAGCATGTGACCTGGTTACTGCGTAGATTAAAGGATGTTTCTTCCTCTTACCCACATCTGTGCTTATTTTCCTGGAACATGCAGACATAAGGTGGTGTCATTTTCTGAAGTGCCTGAGGCTGAATGGAAATAGAGAGAAGGAAACGCATCCGAAAAGAACAATGAGTTGATGTAGCATGGCAAAGCCTCCGTCTTTGTTCAGATTCTTCTTCCGTGGCACTGTTCTGCTTATAGCTACTTCCTAGTGTTTCCCATTCTCTCCTTTTCTTTTCCAGGGAAAATTCCTACTCCCTTCACCACTTCTTATTCTGCCACCAAGTTTGCACTGGATGGATTCTTCAGCTCTCTGCGCCATGAATTCACCATGCAGAAGAAAAACATCTTCATCACACTCTGCATCCTGGGCCTGATTGACACTGACATGGCATTAGAGAAGACCAGGTGTGTATTTGGAGGAGGATGCAGGAGTCTGGGAGGGAGTGTGTTTGCAGGAATGTATCTTTTTTTGAGAGTGTACAGAGACAAATGTGTTGAAGATAGTTTGGGCATCCAAGTGTGCAAGAAAATTAATGTGAAGAGTGCATCTGCTTGCGTATATCATGAGGGTTGTGCATGTCTTCCACCTCTGTGTGCAACACGAGCATGCAGAACCCTGTGGTAGTCAGTGTGCATAGTTAAGACCACAACAAGGATTGACTGGCTTGAGTGATCCTCTGACTGGTTTCCTTCCAGGGGTAAAGTGTACATAGCTGCTTCTCCTGCTGCCGAAGCTGCACTTGCCATCACCCGAGGAGGTGCCACCCGGGTGCAAGAGGTTTTCTACCCTTGGTGGCTGGAATACGTATGCCGTTTCCGAGATTGGTTCCCCAGCCAGCGGGACCAGGTTTTACAGAGCTACTATAACTACAGCAGCCCCTGAGGGATGCCTGATCTCCTTCCTCTCTGCCAGCTACAGTCCCTCCTCTTCCACTATGCATCACTTTGTCATTGATATCAGCAGGAGCAAGGCAGTAGGTGGTGACAAAGTAACCTTAACTCTCTTCCTAAGACTCTTCCTGGGCTTGCTCTAATCCTGCTTCAGCCATAATTCTGATTTTTTTTTTCCTATCCTGCAGTCAAAGATCTTTCCCACTGCTGACTTTCAGCCTTCCTTCCATCTCCCCTCTTTCAGTCTTACCGCTCTGCTCTTACCACCTCGAGTTTTTCCTCAGGTCCAGCCGTAACCTGTCAAGATTCAAGATGATCTCTGCATCACATTCTCTTCCCAGAAGCAAGCTTATAGTCAGCAAAGTCTCCAGGAGGAATAAAATCTTGAGAACCTCAGTCTGTACTAAGGGATGGTGCTGTGTATGGGACCAAAACTGTGGTAGGTAGGGCCCTGCTTGGGAAGGATGGACTTGTATTGAAATGGATGTTTCCCTCTCACTTCCTCATTGACTGGTTGTTTTCCCTCTTGCTGACTTAGAGTTTAATGTAGAGTACTACTCTATCTCTGGCTGCTGCCTTTAGGGGAATGGACTCCTCTTCCCTTGTTGGTCAGTGAATACATGGTGTGCTAAAACAAGAGTCGTCATTCTGCTGTGTTCTTTCCCTCTCTCCACAGCCAGTTCTCCAGTATGGATAAGGAAGAAGGGATTTTCCTGGACAGGAAAGGGGAGATTCTTTCTTCTTCATGGCTGTGGGAATGAGAAGCAGAACTGTCACTTCCAGCTCTCTTTTCCCCAAAAAGCCTGTTCTTCCCACTCTTTTCTGGCCTTCCTTTCCTTAGCATACCTCTCATCCTTTGGGTTTCTTCCTCTCTGATTTTACATATTCAGTCTCCTTATTAGGATCAGCTTGTCTCTGACTTGCTTGAGAGTACCATCAGTATGTAGACAGGTGCAGCTCTATGAAAATAGGTTTGAATAATGGGGTTAACAGTATCACAACCTGCAGCTTTCACAAACCCGTCAGCATGGTTCTGGGAGAAGGGGAACCAGGGTCTTCACAGCCCTTGCTCCAAGCCTGCCTTCTAAGGCTGGTCACCTGGGTGAGGATGTTTTGGGGATATAAGTAGAATGGCCAACACAGTAGCATGAAGGCTGCTGTGTTTTATGGAGCAGTTGTGAAGTTCATGAAGGAACAACAAACTTGATTTAAACCTCATATTCTCTTTCAGATACTCTCTCTGAATAGGAGGGTATGTGAATAATTAACATGTATGTACATGTGTGGGCATGCAACAATAAAAGGACTTTGCCATGTTTTGGTCTCTGCAGCAAAGGGGTTTATTAATTGACGAGTAATATTTTACTCCTGATTCTCCCATAGAAGAGAAACAGCCATGTCTAAGAGCCAGACAAAGCTGGTTACTATTTAATTTGGAATAAAACTTATAGAGTTTTCCTTGTCTGCTTCACTAAATCAGATATGGATTGTCTAATACTAATATGCCAAGCAATCTTTGGTGTTGAAGAGCTATTGCATTCCACTGTAGAGGTGGCAGCACTGGAGTGCTGCAAGTGTTGCTGAGGCCAGTAGGTGTGGTGTTTGAACCGCAGCAGGGAAAGCGCATTAGGATGTCTCCCCTCCCTCCACCCCTGCTCCCTGTCCCGCACCTCAAACAGCAGATCTAAGCTAGGAGTGCTGTCAGATTTATAGCTACTCAGTATGTAGGGAGATGCTCAGAGAAGCAAATCTCATTGTGCTCTAGTCAGCTGCACCTTTACTTGGTGTGCTGCGATGAGAGCATGAGTCACATGCAAGTAGATGAAATGGAGTAGCATGCAAGCGGAAAGCTTTCAGAGTTGGGCTCAATAGTCTAATACAAAGAGAGACTTACAAAAGGCCCCATTCCTGCTGTTCCCTCCTCCTCCCACCTTCTCATCCACCCAAATGCTTTCCCAAGCCTATGACCCAATCAGTCAGATTCCTGCAGCTGCCTTTCATAGCCAGCTCCCAGAGGTGAAGATAAAGTACCAGGGGATAGAACTGGGGGCACCATAATCCAGCTCCTGCCACTCAGCCAGCCAAGGCAAGTAAATGATTTATTATTCCTCTTTGCCATCTGCAAGTCACCTACCCTCTGAAGCTCCAAAACTTTTCAGTGTACTCTGCAATGAAAAGGTGTGTGATTACAGTCAGTGTCTGGTAAATGCCTTGCTTGCCCCCAGGGTTGGGTTCCCTCCCCACACCCAGTCCTTTCTTATTTACAAAGGAGAGAAAAAAAAAAGTGTATTTGAAGGGTGGTGGTGGTAGGGATTTTGTTGAGATTTTGCGTCTCTCGGACTTTTTGGAGCAGAGGACAGAAGAAAGTCTGTGAGGGTCTCCTCAAGGAGGAAATTGCTGTGGTTGCTTCTAGCGCCTGAACCTGGGAGGGATAGGGCCCAGTTCTGGGAACTTACAGAAAGCAGCTACATAGGAGCTTGCAGGGAAATCAAAGAACATAGAATGAGAAGTATGTTGCCATTCACAAGAGCTCATCAGGAAGAGGTTCTTCCATTTTTGTGTTCTTCGCTCACGGCCAGCATGCAGCACAGGTCAGCAAACACACAAGCACTGATGCAGCATATGCACTGCTAGAGCAATGGCACGTGTGGTAATACCCACCAAACAGATTTGTGTTCTCACATACTAATAGCAAATGTGCAATGCAAAGGCACGTGCCAATTCCATCAGAGTCTTTGTTGCAGCGCAGCAGCTACTCTTCCTGCTGTTCATGGCTGTTCATGTTCATGGGCAGTGTAACACATCTACATGCACTGTTGCCATGTACTCTCTCTCACTCTCACTCCTCAGCTTCCCCAGCCCCAGGATTCATTTCTGAAGCCTCTGGTTTTGGAAAAAGATGAGCAGTGGCAGGATAAAAGACATAGAATTAAAGCCAAAGACCTGGAAAGAAGTCACAGGGAAGAGGGTCAGAAAACATGTATGTAACACTGTTCCCTGTGTCCCCAGGCAACTGAGACTTTTCTGTCCTTTCTGCCTTGGGTCCTCCTGCATCCCAGCTGCTTGCATCACAGCCCTAACTTGCCTCCCAGCTTTTGTTGAGAGCTCACACCTACCAAAAACACATTCAGCAACTGGGTTGTAAAGAAATAAAACGTTCAAGCCAGGATTCCTATAAAGGGACAAGTTTTGTCCCTCTAATTGTCTGTAAAGCAGGGTTTGGTACTGCTAACGTGTTCGAGTTTGAGGCACTTGTTCAGTGCTGTAGCCTCACATTGGCTGATTACATGTCTCTCATTGTCAGTTCCTATTACCCCTGAACAGGGAAGGCTGCCAGCATTAATTGTTAGCCTCTTGGCTTTCCTGTCTAGGGAGCTGTACACCTCAGGCAACAACTTGCCTAAATTAAGGCATGTATCCCCACACATATATGCCTGTGCACACATACACAAAGACATACATTCTTCACACAGCACATGTTGCATTCCCTCTGCCTGCCCTGTAACCAATGAACCCTGTCCATGCAGCATACATCGTAGATAAAGGCATTCACCATGCATAAGACACCTACCTGTATATATCATCCCACATGCACAGATATATTCAATGCATACAGTCCCATCCTAAAATGAGGTACCTTCACCACACATATGTACACAAACACAGCTCAGCATTGTGGGACAACAGCATGGGCATTTGGGTACAATTTCCCATTGTTCCCCTCAGTGACAACCATGGCCTCTAACCGTCTTCAAGGTTGGCATGGAAATGAGAAATCACAATGGCTCTGTTGAGATGGCCATTGCTGGAGGCTCTGGTAACAGCCATTGTCTAGGAGTAAACATTGCTGGGAAGCACATGTTTGGAGGAATTCAAAAGGAGCTTTCCACAGAAATGTACAGATATGGAGCCACTGTTTAGTTGCACTAGCCATCAGCCCAAGACCTAGAGTCATAGCTAGGAGCAGGGGGCTAAAGTCAGGATGCACCTGTACAGATAAGAATGCAGGGGCTTGGTGTGTACTCAGTTTGTCTGCTGTAAACAGCAGCACAAGACCTTTGGCCTTTAATTCAAGCTGTAGCATACATATCAACAGGGACTTGCAAGAAGGGACTAGAAAGAAAAAAGACTTGAAAGAAAAGGAATAAGCCAGTCACAAAGGGTTTCTGGGCAAAACCTGTTTTCCCTTGTTGCCCCCTACTTAATGAAGCTAAGAGTAGAGACTGCATTTCCAGCAGAGGCTGTAATGTTTTTGCCCCTTAGTGCAATCCACCTTCCCTTTCCAAAGCTATACATACAAAGAAAGCATAAAGGGCCCCATTTATCCTGCACACATTGCACCCACCAGCAATACGCACAGCACCCACGCCAGCAGGCTGTCCCACTACCTGCCGAGCCCGCGGCCATGCAGATCGCCCCGCTCTGGAGCGCTTCCTATTGGCCGGAGGTTTACGAATGCGGCCGCGAAGAGGGCCGCTTCGCCTCTTCTCACTGGCTGATGGATCTTCACTCTGCAGAACGCGGCGGCTTTATTCCGCTTCTCATTGGCGGCGTTTTAATTAATATGCAAAACGGGGCGGTTTTGTGCACAGCGGGGTGCTATGGGCCCTGTTGGGGGGCGGCTGCAGCCGCACTTTCTCGCGGGCCGGCGGTGGGGCGAGTGCCGCGGCCAGGCTGGGGCGGCGGCACTGGGGGCTGATGGCGGGATGGGCGTGCGGCCCCAGAGCCTCGTCCCGCTGCCGGTAGTGCCACCTCTGGGGCGGTGGCGGCTGCTCGGCATGATGCTGCTGGTGTCGATGTGCTGCTGTGTGCCCGCGCCCGCAGGTAGCGGGGCCGGGGCGGCCCGCTCGGGGCGGAGGGCCTGACGCGGGGGAGCTCCGGGCGGCGGGGGCGCCGTGAGGGCCCGGCAGTGGCGGGAGCCTTGAGGGGGCTGGGGCCAGGCGGTTTGTTTATGGGAGAAGGTCGGCTGCGCAGCTTCGCCAAGAAAAACGGCGGCGGCGGCGACACAGAGGCGCCCGGCGGCGGCGGGGTCGGGCTGGCCGCAAGGAGCCCGCGACTGGGGCCAGGACCAGTGGTGGCAGGGCAGGTGAGCGAGAGAGGGGCTTTCCTGAGGTATGGGTATCTCAGACGCTTTGTTCTGGATCTTAAGCTTCTGTTTGTTCCCGTGAAAGCTCGGCTCAGACTTGGAATTTTTCTCTGGGTGCCTTATTTTTGAAAGATCCCCAACCCTCCTGTGCCCTGACTGGCCCAGGCACATAGGCGAAGGTCTGCAGGTAAGCACGGATGGAGAGAGTTGAAGGGCAAAGGAGGTAGACAAGGCTGAGGAGGCAGCGAGCTGCTCCCTTTGCAGCCTGTTCCTCATGCAGCTTCGGAAATTGTGAGGGGAAGGGGTAGTTTTTCACAGTTTGCAGATTGGCACTCAAGGACATCAAGGACAGGTGCTGGATCTCTCTGTTTTTTCCCTACTCTACAGTCTGAAATCTGAAATGGTATTTTTGTTCATACAAGTAAGATTTTGGGCATCTTGTGCACCTGAATTTAACACATGACATGAGCCTTGGGCTGGGAATCCTTGCTCAAGGAGGCTGAAGTTCACAGCTAAACTGAGAACCCCAGCTCACGCCAGGGCTGCTGGACAAATTGTTTATTCTGGTCACCACTAAACTGCGCTGTAATGATGGAAGGCAACTGTTACCTTTGCTGAGTTAGGGATGATGAGGTGCAGGAGCAGGCTTAGCATGTAGGAGTTAAAAACTAACTGAATACATCAACACAAGTTTCCTACAGTGATGTATGAAATGCAGAGAAACAGATACCAGGGTCGGCAGCTGGTCGGCATAGATTTGCACGCTAGGTTTCATTGATGCATTGCTAATACATATCCCTGGGGAAAACTGCATTGATTTGTGTGTTGTGTGTGTTGGGTTTTTTTAAGCTTGAACAATCTGGTTTTGGCTTAAGATATCAAAGGATGCATGTTAGTCAGCATGCCCACACATACCCACACTGTAGAGTTTGTAGAGTTCTTACAAACTAGTGCAATCTCAGTAGAGTGACAGTGAACTAGCTCTTCTTTTGGGCTAGAAATTAACTTATAATGCATGACAAGAAAAGTATTTGAGTTTACTTTTTTAATCCTATCAGTAAAAATTGGGGTTTGGTCTTGTGACTTGGCAAATTTCAGTGGCTCTTACCCAACATTTTAAAGTCAGCTTTTACAATATCAGCATGATTATGGACTTATGCTGTCCTGACTACATGTACATAGTACTGAAGTGTGTGTGGTATCCATAAGATGAAGAACTTCCAAATGTTTGCTCTTCCTTTTCCTGTGTTGATGGAATTTGTTTAAATAGGACACTTCCCCTGTTCTCCCCCACACACCCTGCCAAAACCCTGTAAGCTTATGTGAAAAAAAAAGAAAAGGTCTTTCCAAGGAGAGAGAAAGCAGGTTGGGAGTTGGCAGTGTGACTGCATCCCCTCTCAAGGAGAGGCAATGTTCTAGTTTGTGTGAGGCTGTTTTCTGGGAAAGGGATACTATATGCCCCCTGCTTCCCTGCTCTATTGACTACGAAGTGCTAGATTCAGTGCAATCCTGTTCTAAGCTAAACAAAAATTTTGTTCCCACAAGAGATGTCAGTGTGGCATGAGTTCTTGCTCTGGTAACATCTATGATCTGAAGTGGGAGTGGTGTGTGGTGCTTTTACTTGCAAGTATGTTTTATTCACAGCATAGGAGCAGGCACCAGCTGGATGTATTGCTGCTTCTGTCCATGTCATGGACCTTGGATTTTGACTTGACAAAGCTTTCTGTAGACTTGCATGGAATTAGTAGGAACTTGCTGCAATTCACTTCCCCTCTGGAGTTTGAATCTACCCCTCCTAAATGTACGCATACATCTGCTAGCTCCTGATGTTTGCAGTAAACTCTATAGTCCAGGCACTACAAAACTGTGTTGGTGCAGGCAGAAGGGGGCATCAAAAGTTGAGGTAATCCTAGATTTCATTTTCTACTCATGTTCTGCTTTTCTCTAGCACTGTTAGATAAGGCTTTTGAAGCACCTTCTCGGAAAAGTCTCAGGAAAATTGGTGCTTTTGCAGCAATGTACGGACATGGCAAACAGCATTAGTTCCCTTCTAGCCCCAGTGTGCTCCTTGCTTGCAGCACAGAGAAAGGGAGTTTGTGCAGTTGCTCTCCATTTTGCTGGGCTGGGCGATGTGTTTTTTTTTTTTTTTTTTTTTTTAATTCCCTTTCTCTCTTCCCCCTGCTCCCCTCACAATACTGTTGAGAGAACCTGTTCTGTTCTCCCAGTAAAGACAAAATACGTAGGAGTTTTTTAAGAAGCCGTGAATCTGCACACAAGAGCTGTGCCTGGTTTGTGTTTTGCTCTGCTAGAGTTGGGCTGGTGAAGTTACCTGTTGCAATTGGGCAAATATAACAAACTTGCATTTTGGGGGTCAGTTCTATGACTGGAATTAAAATTCAAAGATAGCTGTTTTAGAGACCTGGGACGCTGTGGTGTACAGAGTAAGACAGGGTTGTATTTTATTGGACTCAAGCTCAGTCATCCATACTTCTGTGAAATGCTTAATTGATTGCGTAAGTGATTTGCTGAATGGAAGCAGACGTTCCTCACCTCCAGTCTTTGATTGTCTTAAAGTGTAAGCACTATATAAAAGCAGATGCAACTAACACATGAAATAACCCCCCAAGTTACTTAGCAAGTAAAACTTTTATTAAATAAATTTAAGATTTTTTTAGACCAGAGCGAGGAATTTGACATTGACGAAGCTTGTATCTCACCTGTAACATTGTACAGTCACATCAGTAACTGTGATGGAAGAAACTGATTGTAAATGCTTATTTTAAACCAACTTGACCTAGAATTTCCAAAGTCCTTTTTTTCCCATTTTGCATCTGTTGGTCATTTTCTCTTTTGTTCAAAATTAGATGAAGTTTAAACTTCATGAAATTACTTATAGCAGAAATAAAATACATTATACAAATCACGTACATAATAGATGTTAAGTATAAAAATGGTATTTACAATCAGTAAACATGGACTATAGAAACACACAGACTTCCACTGCTTCATTCATCTCTCATAAACTCTCAGCATCAGATACAGAGGGGTGGTTGAGGAGATGTAAATGTACTTAAAGGACTGGGCCACAGACATTTGAACAAAGGAAAACTGGAGGAGAATGAGAAGTGGCTGAGGTCCTCTGAAGTCCTCAGATCTCTCCTTAGTATCAGTTGCATCAGTCTTTCTCCACCAACCCTCTGTTCATATTTACACACACACACAGACACACAGAGGAATGTTCTTGGTACCTTATCAAACTCTGTAATATTGAAACTATAATTATTCAGAAGATTTTTCTTTTTTTCTGTATTTTGGTAGAAACTTAAAGGGACTGTTTCAAGTTGTTAAATGGATGCGCCTTGTCAGTAAGACCCCCCACTCTAGGGATCTTTGTTAAATCAAACTCTGAACTATGTTCTGTGCTTAAGTGTACATATATATATGTATATATGCTGCATATTGTATAATCTGCCCTTTGGAGGGGAAGGTGGAAGGAAAAAACAGAACAACAGCCCTCTATCATCATACTAACCTCCTTGTATCTGCTTGGAAAAGCTTTGCAGAGGGTATAAGAGGCAAGTCCCTGTATTAAATTCTCTGGGAGAAAATGTCCTGTTTGGAGGTTGGAAATGCCTGCTAACCAACTTTAGGTTATTTCTGACACATGGAGGCAGCGTGTAGTTCCTGGGAGGTTTCTGTGACTCTGTTCTGGAGAAGACGTTTGCTCGCATTCTCTCATCTTCTCTTGCTTTGATCAAGAAAATTCACTGTTACCATGGAGAGCTATGAAACATGGGTCTGTGCCATGCATGCGGAGGCAGTACAGTTCCTGTAGGTAAAGGGATTTCTTGTGCTTTCAGCCTAATCCGTGAGCATTCAGGATAGGCTTTGGCACCAAATTCCAGGAGCTTGGTCTGCAGAAGCCCTTGGAAGGTTAAGACTGAGAACTGTTGAGATCCTTAACCAAGCTGGTGCTAAGGTTGGTGGGTGAGTGACTCTTGAGCTGAGTAGCTGGCTGTGCCCCAATCCTGGAGGTATGTAGTTCTTTCTCCTTGCTTCTTGCTAATTTTGAGCAGAGAGATGTGCTCTCCCTTGCTCTTTGTCCATCCTCTCAAATGTTCAGGCCTATTTGCAGTGCCTGCTGAGGAGACACTGTTGCAGAGGTAAACCCTTTGCTTCCAACCCCTCTTGCAAGGAGTCAGTCTCTAAATGGAAAAGTTTGGTCCTGTGAGTCACTCTAAAAAAAATAGAGACTGTGTGTATATATATATGTGTGTGTGTGTGTGTTTTTATATATATATATATATAAAATATATATATATTTATCTATGAAAGGTATAGGAGATGGAGTGGGGGTGACTAAGGTCCCATACACCACTGCAGTAACCTAGAGACACACCACTAGGTTTTCTTGGTCTGCATACTCCAGGCTTATCCCGAGAGGAAGAGCTTCAGGTCCCCAGGGTCTGCTGGTTTTCTGGTCCCTTTGCTATGCACCACATTAGCAGCAAATATGACAGTCCATCGTGGCAAGAATCTTCCTGCTGGATAGATATTGAGCCTTCCTTTCAATTTCATGTTTTTGAGGAGGTGGGCTGAAGGCAGATGGGGTGGGTAGGTGAGGAGCAGAGGAAGAAAAGGGGTGATGTCAAAAGAGTTTATAAGTTTACTGGCCTCTGTAAATCAACCTGAAGCAGAAATTCTTCCTCTGGACTTTCCCTTCACCTGAACAGAAAGGGGTGGGGGGATTGGGAGATTAGGAGGACATATGTGCAAACCTCAGGCTTTGAGCTGCTCTCTTAAATGTGGAGGAATATGGCCTCATTTAGAAGGGATGAAGAGCAGCCAAGGCTCAGCTGATGCAGTAATAAGCATTCTGAGTACAACTGTGTAGGCATGGTGACAAGCTCTGCAGACCCCAATACAGATTTTGCTGAGCTCTTTGCTCCAAACCCTTCCTTGGGCCTGCTGTGACAAAACCCTTTAGCACAGGGAAGCCGAGCAAGGAGGAGCCAGCTGTCAGGAAGGACACTGAACCATTTCCGGCCATAGCCCTTCCTTGCCCTTCTTCCAACAGATTGGCCCCATCTGAAGAGGGGGTTGCTTGCTATCTCTGTGTTGAGTTGCTGTAACAAGACTGCCCAGAAAAAAGCAGGAGGACACCCTCATGTGACTACACTGAGGGCTAATTTTATTCTAATCTGCTTTTCTATGATTATTGTGAATCATGTGATTGCTCTTTCTTAGCTTAGAAGCATTCTCCACAGACTAATTCCAGGGCACATGCCCCAGCTAAAAACAAAACTATTTGGTTTTAAAGCCTTGTTAGGAAGATGAACAAATGTGGGAAGGGGTTGGAAAACAATGGGTGAAGCCTCCTTAGATGACAGGCAGGTAATCTGAGCCCTTCTGGCTGTTGAGGCCTTCAGTCCCTGCCTGAGCTATGTTGTAGGAGTACTGATCTTCAGCTGAGCCACAGCCATGCAGTGCCTGGCTATGGATATTATTGATTTGGACCTCGACCCAATGAGTTGACTTCCTGGCTTGACATCAGACCAGTCTCATCACTATGGATTTGCCTGGCAATCACTGGATTATGTTTGACCCTAGTTACCCTCACCAGACCTGATCCTGACCTGCAGATTGACTTCCTGACTTGATGTTGGACCTTCCCCATTTCCACAAAATTGCCTGATGATCTGGACTCTTGGTTGAATCTGGCTACCATCTCCAGGCCTGCCCTGGTCACTTTCCTTGGTTACTGTGAGCCTGGTCTTTTGCTAGCAAGGCCCCTGCCCTGCCATCTGCGTTACTGTGTTTGGCTCCGCATCCCTTCAGGGAGCAGCTAGCCTTGCTGCTCCCTGACCTTGAACAACACACAGAAACAGTGCTGTGAGGGTGCCAGCTTTACCTGTGCTGCAGAAATGATTCCTGCTTGCTTGCTGCTGTCAGTAGGTGTGGTTGGCATCCTTGGGTCGTTTTAACTGGACCTTCAAACGTTTCATGCCAATCTGGAAGCCATTCATGGCCTGGATAGCAGTCTGTGCACTGGATGGGTTGTCAAAGCTTACAAAACCTGAAGGACAGGACACAGGCATGGCCAGTAACTCTTGGCTCCATGCCATATGCATGAGTGTACTAGTTATCTGCCATGCTCTCCTGCCTGGGGGCATCAGCACTCACCAAAACACTTGCTCTGGTTGGTGGCACGATCCATGAACACCTTGGAGGAGATGATATTGCCAAAGGGTAGGAACATCTGCATCAACTCATTGTCTCCAAACTCCTGAGGGAGATGGTAGATGAAGAGATTGCAGCCTTCAGGACCTGTAGGCATGGGGGCAATGGGCAAGGACCAAGCACAGACAGCCCCCAGAGGAAAGAGGAAAAATGCACTTAGCTCAGAACACAGTGTTACAGAAGAACCCCAGCACTACCTCCATCTGTCTCAACCTCCCCTTGCTGGCCTCTTTCAATCACTGGTTGAAGGAAAAGGGCTCTAAGGACTGTCCAAGAGTATCCAGGAGGCAATATGCAGAACTAGAAGTTACTGAGAGTAGATACGGCTATCTCAGCTTTTCTGGTTCCCACTTGGGGTGCTGGGAATGACAACTCTCTAGCAATGTCTGTTCTTTCCAGCTGTTGTGCTGGAAAGAAATCAGCTGAAGCGATGGCTTTTCTTCATAGCTCCCCCCCCTTCTGATCAGCACTGCCCAGAGCAGCAAACACCTCTACATGGAAGCTGCAGAGGTAGCCTTCCCTCCCCACAGCCATGCAGTGGTTGCACTTGACCCACAAGCCACAGCCCCAACTGGAAATGTCCTGAATTGTCATACATCCTACTTCTTATGGGCTGACTTGGTCCTGCCAAGTTCTTCATCTGGTCCCTGTGAACCTGATAAGCACAGGGAGCTGTCTCTTTCCTGGCACCTGCTGTGTGAAGCAGGAACAAACAGATTCCTTTAGCTCCAAGTTCTGTCCAGATGAATTTGGAAATAAGCTGCAAAACAAACCCTGAGGCTGGGAAAGTTGAAGAGAGAAGAGAGTGCCTTGGAGAGGCTGGTTTCACTCTTACCAGTGTGTCTCTAGCATCAGTAAAGAGGAGGAGAAGGTGCTCTTCTCCCCAGCCTGCATAGGGAAGGCCTTGACTCTACACTCTTTGATGTCCAAGCTTCATGTTATGCTGACTGCTGTCAGCTTTGCTCTAGGCGGCATCTGACCAGTGATGAGCTCTGGCGGTTTGCATGACCAGCATCTTCTGGCTCCTTACAGTTTGCTCACTGCAAAGCCAAGGTTGGTTCCATAACTCAGCTCCAATACAAAGGATCAGAGTGGACAAGGATTGGTGCTGCCCCCTCTCCATCGACTCTATGGTGCAGAAGAACTCCATGAGCTACCCCTTCCTCTCCCCCCTACTGCTGTGTTTCCACCCTGATTCTCACCTTCTCGTTGCTGCTGCTGCAGGAGGGGAGGTGGTTGAGGAATGCTCTGCGCAATTGGAGTGATGGTGGCAGTTGGATACACAGCTGTGTTACAATGAGACAGAACAAACTGTTTACCTGAGAAGCCAGGCAGCCACATGAGGAACGAGAGAGGAGGGAAGCTGTTACCTGCGTACTGCTGAACACCTGCAAAGGCTGGGTGCAAAGTCTCTGCTACTGAAGGGCTCTGGGCTGCAAAGAAGAGGAATGGAGTCAGAAGCACAGCAAAGGGAATTGTGCACACACGTTCCAGTGATTCTCCAGGCCTGCCTGATAGAGGGCTAGGAAAAGTTGTCTCTGTGGGGATCCAGGAAAAAAAAATGCAGTTCCTGAAGTCTCTGGGTGTTTTCTTCCAGCTATCCATACCTGAGTATGGCACAAGGCCATTGGTGTAAACAGTGTCCAAGGTCGGATGGCCATTTGGGTATGGCACCACTCCAGTGAATCCATTTGAAATGGGTGCTACCAGCCCTGGCATGGCTGCTGTTCCCAGGAGAGGGGGTGAATGTAGCCCTGCAGAGCAAGAAGAAAAGGGGATCCTGCATGAGTCAAGGTTCCATGAAGCTACTACTCCCTCCATCTGTCTGTCTGTCATGAGCCTGATGAGGTACAGGGAGCTGTTTTCTCTGTATGAGCACTGTGCTGAGTATGGGGGCAAGGGGTTCATTGGTTGTGAAGGACTCACTGTGTCCTGGCCCATACCAGGCCCTCACCTGATGCTGGAGCAATCGGAGTGGCTGGCAGCCCGTTGAGACTGACGGCACCGATCTGCTGGATGTGGCAAGGGGAAAAGGCGACGCCAGGGCTCAGGTAGCTGCCGTGGGAGGTGGAGAGAAGCGTTGTCTGCTGCTGCATCAGCTGCAATGCAGGGTCACACTCTGTCAGGGCCACGCGCAGTCAGGATCACATGTGGCTCAGGGCCACAGACAGTCAAGGCCCCGGGAGGGTGGCTGAGCCTGGGGTTGGGGCTGGCTCCTGTGGTGGGCCTGGAGCTCCCTGTAGTGATGTCCTCCTCTAGGGCTACCTGCTGCAATGGGCCAGCCAGCAAGGGCTGAGGCCAGCTTGACAGACCCAAGGAGTGGGGCACAGCTGCCACTGGTGGGGAAGCCTCTTGGTTTGGGGGTCTCTTGCAAAAGCTGGAGCCACAGAGTGGTGCCCTCCACCCACCCCAGACTCTCTCCTCATGCCAGAAGCCATCAGCCTTAGAGGATTCCTGCTTCCTCTTGGCCTCAAGCTGGGCCTTTCATGAGAGCAGCAGAATGGTGCTGGAGACCCTTCCTGCACAAAAGACTCCTGCAGTGGATATGGGGCAGGGAAAGGGGCCTGCCAAAAGGGCTTCTAAAGACCATTCTTTCTAGCCACAGCCCCATTACAAAGCCTTGCCCCATTTCCTGGTTGCCACCTAGCATGCCACCTTAACCCTGGTGAGGCCTCGAGTACTGTGTCCAGTTCTGGGCTCCCTAGTACAAGAGAGACATGGAGCTACTGGAGAGAGTCCAGCGTAGGGCTACAAAGATGATCAGAGGGCTGGAGCATCTGCCCTATGAGGAACGGCTGCGAGAGCTGGGCCTGTTTAGCCTGGGGAAGCGAAGACTTGGGGGGGGGGGGTGGATCTTATCAATGTGTATAAGTACCTGAAGGGAGGGTGTCAAGGGGATAAGGCCAAACTCTTTTCAGTTGTCCCGTGTGACAGGACAAGAGGCAAGGGGCAGAAATTGAAGCACAGGAAGTTCCGTCTGAACGTGAGGGGGGAATTTCTTCACTGTGAGAGTGACATAGCACTGGAACAGGTTGCCCAGAGAGGGCGTGGAGTCTTCCTCTCTGGAGATCTTCAAGGCCCACCTGGATGCAACCCTGTCTACCATGCTCTAAGTGACCCTGCTGAGCAGGGGGGGTTGGACTAGATGATCTATGATTCTATGGCATTAAACAACCCAAGCAAGCAGTTCTCCATTGGGGAATGCACCTTTCACCCAGCCCCCTCAAGGAGACCAGGCTGCTGCTGGGCTCAGTCAAGACACTATGCCCCACTGCATATCTGGAGTCTGTCCAGACTCAGCGCACATTTCAGGTGATGCTCCCCAAGGTCACACTGGGATTCCCTTAGCCCTGTCTTGCCCTAGGCAGTGGCCTGCAACCTGACCAGATGATTGTGGCTCCTTTTGGTCCCCCAACACGCCTACCTAGGAAGAGTGACACATGGTAGAAAGGGGATGAAGCTGGGAGGAGGATTAGAGGAAAGAAGGAAGAAAACCACCTCCTTGCCCCCTTTGATTGTCAATAATAAGTGCTCTGGAGCATAAGATTAAATTAGAGTGCTCTCAAAATGCACTAGCAACAAGGGTTTAGTTCTGGATGCAAAATTATCTAGCTCCTTTGTAAGCCTTGTCCTCACCATCAAGCAGGAAAAGCAAGAGAGGCATGGACACAGCGGCCTGGAAATTGCAATTCTACAGGAGGAGATTGGGAGGGCCCAGCAAAACCCAGGTTCTCTTTTTGTTCACTACAGTGTCTGTCTCACTGTCCCTGTTGCACCACATCTGCATTGCACCAGGTACCCTGCCTTGTCCGCAACATGTTGAGTCAGTAAGCTAATTTGGCCCAGGTCTCAGCCAGGGGAGCTGGTAACTCCAAAATGCACACATCTCACTGAATCCCTTCACCTTGAAGTTAATCATTGCTGTTACTTAAAAAAGAAGAGGGATTGCCTAACTCCATGGCATGGCTGTTTCTGTTGGCTGGTTCAAATAGAGCAGCACTGGCTCTGTGTGGCAGTGCTGGGAACGCTGAGGCTGATGGGACTGCAGGGCTGTGGAACACGCTGGACATTCCACACCACAGGAGTCAGGCTGCTGCTGGAGCCAGCACACAAGTGCTCTGACTTAATTTCATCTGTTCACCTTCCATTTGTCTCCGTAGCAGTTTCTTGCTGGAGTGGGGCTGGCTGACCCTGAGCTAGGGTTATAGCAACACATGGCCTTCCAGAAAGCGCAGAAGTCCTGCTAAGGTGATGTCCCTGTTACAAACCATGTACAAACCATAAGACTTCCAATCTTCACAGTTTTCCCATTTCAAGATGCAGGGACCAATGCATTTCTTGCTTACCAAATGAATATTATTTATTTATTTATTCCTTCTACTTGTTTTTGCCAGTATCTAGCTGGAGAAAGACTGATATTTTACTGCAAATATATAAGCATAGCATTCTGAAATTGTTTTTGTAGTTAAATAAAAATCTTGTAATCATGAATAATAAGAACAGAAGAAAAGGGTGGGGGGGTGAACAAAATATGCTTGGTGTTTAAAACTAATTTATGAAACAAAAGAAATATTCAAGCATTATATATATAGCTAGTAAATTGCACTGGCTGTTTCTTTAAGATTCTAAGCCTTTTTTGTATTGTCAGATTTATTTTTTTCAGCACCCATTCAGTTCTATGATTTCAGCTGAACTAATCACTAAATTCAACTTGTTGAATAAACTAAAAATGAAGGAAATATAGTCTTTTTTCTCACTTGCAGAAGAGGCACCTGGGATCAAAGCTTTGTTTAGCAGTTAAATAATCTGGTTCCAGATGCTTAGCCAGTCATATTTCCAAACTAAGGATGAGAATTTTTGTTTCAAAGTATATCAGATAACAAGTATTGTTTGGTTATTTTTCAATTAATCCATTTTATCTGAATAGTTCAGGATAACTTTAGACCTAATATAGCTTCTCCTTATTTTACATTTAGTTTTTTTTT
>NW_028186620.1:154653-188113 GCF_003343005.1 Rhea americana | reverse complement strand
GGTCCCAAACTTTTTCTTCTTTCCTGTCCCAGGCAGGGTACTATCAGCGTCCTTGTGACATCTCTCGGACTGCATTGACTTGGAGAGGCAAAAAAATCCCATGGGGACAGCAAGAGAAAAATGATGGCACATTAAAACGTAATCATAAAAGACAGTGCCTGTAATGCACCAGTTCATTGTAACGGCACTCTCTCCTTTCAGTCTAATCCAGCCACATAACTGTTAGGTGCATCTCCTGGACCTGTGAGCAACTTGGGGGGAGGGGGGGCAGCATCTCCTACTCCCAGCCCTGCACTCTGAAAGCATGAGCTATGTCAGAGATGCCCTGAGCCCTATCTCCTCAGGGATCCCAGCTCCTAGGAGAGCCCATGACAGGACATCTGGAGAAGCTGTAAGGACAGTTGGTAGTGAAAAGCCTCCCTTCTGCCCCCCACTTCCAAGGATCCTAGGTGGCCTTTCAAAGGGTTGGTACTGGCTTCCTCTGATGGCAATACTGAACACATATGAAAACTTTCCAGGATGCCTCCTCCAGAGGACAGGAAACTGAAGACTGGGATAAGACAGGAGAAGAAACAATGCAGATGTGAGATTGGTGTCTCGGAAGAAGGAAAAGGAACCAAAATCAGTGGAAAGTAAGGGGGAAAGGAGAAAGAAAACTGAAGGGGTGAGAGACAAGCTGAGCCCTGAGTCAAGGGGAAAACCAAATTAAAGTGCTGAAGCAGGAAGGGCAAAAGGACAGGCTAGAATTGCAGAGGAGGCGACAAATCTAGAGACACAACTAAGGAGAAAGAAGATGCCCTCAAGAGGAGTTTCAGAAGATTGGAGGGGTGAGGCAGGCTCTTAAAGTCTAAGTCTAGATGGTCTTGCTGCTCTCCTTCATGAGACATCCCAGGCCATGAGCTAATAAGGTACTTTCTGCCATCATGACCTCACTGCACAACCCATTTCTGCCTCCTTCCTCATCACTTGCACAAGTCAGTGCTATCTCCAGAGCAGCAGAAAAATACACCAGAACAATCATGTCTTGGTTGAGCCAGTGAGCCAACAAACTCAGACCTCCGGTGCAGCTGGCTCATGGATGTCAGGGCTGGACAGAAGTGACTGGCCCTGGCAAAAGATACTGTCATCTGTTCAGAAAGGGCTCTTACCACTATATCATGCTTCTGCTGGCAGCCTTACTGCTTAGAATGGTATAACCATTCTCACCCGCTTTCACCAGAAAAATCAAATAGTCTACTGGACAGATGCTACCCTTGTTTGCCCAAATTCCCCACCAGTACAGGCCTTCATATTCACTGCCTATTTTCTCTTGCTAGTCTATGCTCTTGCTACATACATAGTGATGAGTGTTTCTGGGGGTTCTTTGTGATGAAATGGCCAATAGTTGAGGGACAGTTTCTCTTCTGTCTTGGAGATTCAGCAGAGGAACACCAAGTTGCCCCTGGAGCCAGAGGTAAAAGCCGTGTCCACAGATATATGGGAAAAATAGGTTTGTTTTGCCCTCCAGGAAAGGACCTTGAAGTTCCTTCTTTTGACACAAGGATTTCTTATGGCCTTGAGCAATTACCATTTTCCATGGGCTTAATTTTGGCAGCAGAGAGACTTGAAGGTGACGACAGTCACTGAGACAACCCAGAAGATAGTGCTTTCTTCACTGAGAAGGGCCTTCTTGAGTTTGGGATTGGCCTCAAACATCAATGGGAATCACCATTATCACCCCCAAGACAATGAAGTTCCCTCATTAAGACTGAAGGCACAGACAGCTTTACCAAACAAGGCACCAGATAAAACATCTGCAACCTTCTGCCACCCACAACTCCCTCTCCAACATCTGGCAAACCACACAGTCACACTAGCTGAAAGATAAAACCTCGGGAGCCAAGGACAGCAATGGGGACTAGGTCCTTCCTGAGAAGTGCAGCAGAGAAAGAAATGTGAAGCTGGGCCCAGAGTTCTCATGGTGGTCCAGAAGCAGAGAAATGCGTTTGTGCCATGGACACAAAAGAGCTCACAAGTTGACAGATTGCCATGTCTGGCAGACATCACTGAGGAATCGTGGCTCTGTGCTGTCCACAAAACAAGACAGAAAAACACTGGTCATGCTTGACTTGTTCCCAGACACCTCCGCCAGTCTACGTCACATCAGAGAAATCCAGCCTCACTTTGAGAAGGTCTCAGCTCTCCCCTGCCAACCCTTCCAGGAGAGAAATGTGCAGGGACTGAGCTGCTGATTGAGAAACTGAAGCCAGGAATGACTCCCAGGTGCCAGGATGCTTTCACGTTTGCTACAGAGACCCCATCTGTGGTCTCCCAGCCCAGTACAGTCTCGCCCCATAGCCAAGAGGGCAACCTTTCCCCACACACATGCATGATACTCACAGCCTGCGCATAGGCGCTGTATGGGCTGAACGGCAACGTGAGAGATGGTGTGAATATCCCCAGCTGCCCCACCATTTGCTGCATACGACGGAGGGTCCTCTCTTTATCTGTGTCAGCAAACTTCACCACTAAACTGGAGGAGGCGCCCTAGGCACAGAGAGAGGAGACAGAGAGAGGAGGCGGGGGGGAGAGGAGGCCATGGGACAGCCGGAGAGTCGCAGTCAGGCAGGGTGGGACGGGGCAGAACAGACAGCAGAGAGGAGTGGGAAGAGGAGCAGAAAACTGTTGGAGGGAAAGTGCTCAGGAGCTGCCTGGAATATGGCCTGTTCCCTTTCCCATCCATTCATCTCTTTCCCTTCCCACCCTGCCCTCACACACAGGGGGTCTGGCACAGCTGCACAAGTATGTGCATATATGCCTGGCTGTATTTACCAAGTGGCAGGATGGGGGCTGCCAGGAATACCCAGGCAATGGTCAGACGCAGGCACTATCTTTCCACTACCATGAGGCTGGCTGGACAGGCAAAGCAGGTCCTGGCAGCTGCAAATACCCTTGCTGCAGCAACTCACTGTCCTGCCCACAAACTACTGCAATCCAGGTTAGAGATTGTGAGAGACAGATCACAACTGCACCTCCGCTTGCACAAGAGGGCACAACTGCAGCTGCACCCCACACAATGCACAAGGCATTCCCTCCCACACCCAGCCTGCCCCACAAACCTCTGGCACCCCCTAGATAACAAGGCTGGGGAGTATGCACAGGCACTGGAGCACTCACTGTCCATATTGCTGGATTGTTAGCTTGCACCCTGCTCTATTTTGAACTATTCCAGATAGCTGTCTCCAAGATAGATACATGGCCCAGTCCTTGGCTCTCTCTTTTTTTAGCCTTTATAAACATAAATGCTGTCCCTACCAGTTTGGACAGACATAGACACAAATACCCAGCCCAAGAGACAGGATGGTTCCCAAAGACAAGAGCATGGATATAATCCCCCCACCCCCACCCCCCCAACACACTCCTCCCACGCTCTCATCAACCAAACCAGGTAGAAACTGTAGCTGAATCTGTGGTTTTTGAACAGTGCTGAGTGTTCCCTTCTAAAAGGTGATGGGAAAGAGGATTGAGAAAAGGTTAGGTGCCCTGGCCTCATACTCACGGGCATTGTCTGGCTGCCGTGGAGTGCGTGGATTGCTGCCTGAGCCTCTGTGTGGGATGAGAACTTTACAAAAGCACAGCCTAGAAAGGGACAGAAAGAGCACAGAAGACTGCAGTGACAGGGATGCTGTGAAGCTGCCACCTGCAGAGCCAGGCAGGACACAGTATTTGGATCTCAGATAGGGCAAAGGAGGGCCACCCTGAGGATGTGCAGGACAAAAAGGCTGATTCATCCCAAATACCCTAGCCTGGAAAAACAAAGGCACTCAGTGATACACTCTGTAGATGATGTCACCATCTCTACTTTTACCCCACATTACCCCCTTTCCCCAAACTCTTCATGCACTCCTAATTGTGGATGAAAACATTTCAAATTGCAGATCCAGATTGAGCCAGCAGGCTCACTAGTGAGCCTAGTAACTCAGCTACTCGTCCTCTGCTTCCCATTCTGTCAGCCAGGTCTCATCCCAACTTCCCCAATCTGTCCTTGCAGCAGATAACTCTCCCTGCCCTACTCCCCATGTCTGGCTGGAATGCAGGTTCCTCTAGCCCATCTCCAAAGGATAGTGTAGGGGATGAGTGCTTCAGAGCAAGGTGGAAGGCACAGGCAGCAAGGCAGGTGAGCATGATCTGAAGAGCAGGGAGAAAGGGGCACAACACACAGAGGGGTTCACACCTTTGCTGTTACCATCGGGTCCGCGGAGCACTGTACATTCATCAATGACCCCAAAGGGTTCAAAGAGCTGGAGCACATCTTCCTCAGACTGTTGCTTATTTAACATGCCCACAAAGAGCTTCCTGTCCCCTGGGGGAAACACAAAAACATCAACCTTCTGTGAGGCTCACAGTCCAAAGCAGGAGGATAGGGCCACCTCAGCACACAACCATCTGGTAATGAAAACATGCCTGGCATGGAAATGATTTGCTTTTGGCTGCAATGCATCCCTGGGGTCAGTCTGCAGGGTCTCCCTGAGCCACTCACACCTGCAAAGTTTTCTGTGCCCTCTTCTGTCATGCAAAGCCTTCACATCCCAAAGGAAAGTGAAGGCTTAATATTTTTTTTTGCTATTAATTATCCTTTTCTTTTGAATGATCCAGTTCATGTGGTAATAAAAGTGCCTAGGCAATTACACTGCTCTTGAACAGTAACTAAGGAAACAGAAGATACCCCAGGAAACACAGAAGGAGAAACACAGGGTGAATAGCTACCCAAGACCATCAACTCTGCAGCTGCTATGGAACAAGTGTCTTAGGTCCCATTTGCTCTTCCCTGATCCAGTGCAACCAGTATATCTACCAAGCTCTCTGCCATGGTCTGTAATAAACACTGGTATTCTGGGTCCCAGTTTGCCTCACAACAAGATCAGCCAAATGCCAAGGCAGTTGTGTGAGAGCCAGTAGAGCTCCCTGGTTACCCCTCTCCCATCTCAGAAGGCATTTTGTGCCATGTCTAACTGTGGTCAAGGGGAGAGGCCAGCCAGTGCCTCCTGGATGTGGGGCCAGGTCCTGTGGGGTTCAGGCAAGCAAAGGCAGGATAAGGTACACAATGCTGCCTCCTGCCATCCTAGGCCACAGAAGCACCTAGCGGACCTGCAGCATATAGCCAGATACCTCCCAGCCCAGCAGAAATGTGGTTACTACTGCTGTGACCAGCTATTCATGCAGCATCAATACCTCAGTCTCAGTGCCAGCCTGACCCCCTCATTTTGCAAGGAGGTGGTCATGTCAATTAAAGAGTTAATCCTTTCCTCCCACCCCAAACACGACCTGCAGGAGCAACCACGTCAGGATGCAGCTCAGGAGGAGCAGAAGGACGATTCCTTATTGTCAGCGACAGGATCAGAGGGGCTGGCTTCAAACAAAGCCAATGTAATGTGACGCATGTCAGGGAAAATAGCAAGAAACTGCTATCCATTTGAGAGTGCAGTGACCTGAAAAACAACAGGTCCGCAAGCTATAGCAGTACAGAGGACTGCAGGGGTGGTAGTGTGTATATGGCAGGGATGGTTGACACACAAAACAGTCACATTGCAGGCATCTTCTTTGGCTCAGAGGTTGGCTCCCACCCAGGTGAGCGTGCATGCTGCCTTTTCCCCACATGCACACAAACATACTTGGGATCATCCACCCGTTCCAGGGCTCCCTTGCAGAACAGTGCATGCATAGCACTCATGGACAAGCACCAGAGCACAGAAGACTCGTGCATGCACATGAATGCACATTGACCACCCCCCCCCATACCCAGCAGGTGCCCTCAGAAACTTGTTTCCTCAAATTAAAAGAGGGTGATAGTCTGAGCCACACATCCACCATGCAGGTAGCACAGGGAGATGTGCTGCATGGCTGGACCACTCCTGGAGGCATAGCACACCACTAGACACCAGAACTGTCCAAGCAACTTTGTCAGCTGCCACCTTCCTCCACCAGAGCTCAAAGATTACAAATGCTGAGGCTAAGGCTGATTGCTCTTACCCAGTCCCAAACTACTGCTCCTGATTTACATCACGGGAAGTGGATGAAATATATGCCTCAGGTATTTTTAAAAGATCAAATTTCCTGGTTTCACATTTGCACAATTCTCTGGATAATTAAACCTATGGAAATCTCATCCCCTTCCATTTTCCTTGCTATACTGTCTGCAGTTCTCCCTGTGCCCACATGACAAGGGTTGCATCTTGGAGACACTAGTTCAGCTGATTGGGTCCATCCAGAATGTAGTGCTCCAGCAATGCCCAGGAAGCCCCAGTTTAGTCACAGGAGCTGAAAAGCTGGGTGCTATATAGCTGTACTAGCAGTAAGACAGAGTTTGACCCACTCAAGGACCAGCTTGGAAATGCAAGAGTGGGGAAACCAGCCAAAGAAATGGCATGGCGAGAAGGAGCAAAACTGACTAAAGGGGAGTGGAGAAAATGGAACTGGTCAAGAGAAGATTTACTGGAAGGTGGAGGGGAGAAGGAAACTAAAGGAGCAGCAGCTCTCCATTAACATCACTTGGTGCTGTATGTGATCCCCATTTGGCAATGGGGAGGATGCCCGAGTTTTACAATGTTATGCCTTCCCCTGCCCTGAATTATCTGTATTGTCCCCATGTCAGATAGGTGCACCATTCCGCAGCCTTTCAACCACAAGTATAGCAGGAGAAATACATCAACAAATGAGAGAAACATATGGGGAAATATTTGTACTATCTTTGGGTTCTGTAAAAAAATATTCTGTTCTTTCAACTAACAAGCAAGTGTGGACTGAGATGTACAGTTACAAATGCATGTGATGGTCTTGCCTTGCTCTGCAGTGACCCTTGCAGCCTTTCTAGCTGCTAGGGTGGGAGAGTGGTCTCAAAACACCTGGGAAAGGTGATTATACAAGAAAAAAAAAAAAGCTAGAGTTGTAGTGAGGTGGAGCACAGCTACACAGAAGTATTGTCATTTTTGTGCAGCATTAGCCTTTTTTGGTTCTAGTTCTGATTTTTGTATAACTTGAGGCATTTGCAGATAAACAGTGGGTAACCAGTGGAGGGCCATGTAAATGGTTCCAGTTTTGGCTAATGACTAATTTGGCACAAATCCCTGATGGCTACCACCAACACCCAAAGCGTGCATCTTCACCATGCAATAGTCCATTGGATGTGAGAGGCCACAGCTTCACAGTGATGGCACTTCCAAAAAGCAACCTTGTCAACTTTCAACCAAACCAACATTAAAGCATGAGTTGCTAGTTGCTTTTTGTCTTCTGAGAGACTTGGAATGTCCTGGATAATTTTTGTGGTTTCCTCCTAACATTATTTCAGTTGGATCTAAAGTATTATTCTTTCCTTTTCCAAACAGTGTATGTCATTTTCAGTTCTTGCAGATTTCCTGCAAGTCTTTTACTGTTTGACAGGGCTTCCTAAGCAAAAGTTCCAGAAAAGTCCTGTGTTTATCTGGGAATTTTAGATTTCCTTTATTATTTGAATTTGGAAGAAAAAAAAAATGTCAGCCTTTGTGGCTAAGCAGAACAGCTTGAAAATGTGATCTGTTAGGGACTCAGACTGTAAATGCAAATAAGAAGGAAGATACCTATTGGTTTTGAATCACTTGTGAATGCCCAGAATGTCACTATCAGAGGAGGGTGAAGTTAATGACAACATAAGAGAAGGATTTCTTTTTTTATAGTGCTTTTGCTTTCACACAGCCCAAGTCCCCAGATTACAAGGGGCAAAGACTCTGGACATGAGCCCCTGGGATGCCTGTTTGCAGTAACGGGAACATGGTGAAGGCACCGCTGCTGCTGACCTCTCTCATCATGATGGGGCCTAAATCGTACTCCAGTGCCTTCCTCTCTCCTCCACCCCTCTCTCTCAGGGCAGCTTCCAAATCAGTGCCCTCCCCTACCAGTGGCCAGGTTGCCCCATCACGCGGCACCCACGGTGAAAGCCAGCAACCCCTTTTGCTGCTCTCCACTGGGGCACCGCTTCTGGTGCTGTTGATCCCAACTCAGGGGATCCCTCTCCTTGCTGGCACCCTGGCCTAGGCCAGCAGCTCCTGCAGGTGCCCACCACAGTCATCTGCTGCACTGCAGCTCCTTCCCTCTCCCACTGCCTCAGCATCCCCCAAAACTCCTGTCATTTCTCCTCCATTTTCTTTCCAGCTCTTGTTTTTTAACTCTCTGACTGGCAATTTCCCATGCAGTCCAGTAAGCAGGAAAATCACCTCCCATAGCCCACTGTTGAGTTGCCATGGAAACACGCTCTGGGTGCAGTCGGTGGTGCTGGTGGCTGGCAGCAATGCCCCAGGCAGCCTCTGCCCCCATCCCGCCTTCTGCAGACCTTGCTGGGCTTTGAGCAGAGGTGGAAGGAAAAGGAGTGAGCTCAAAGCCTGTGTCGAGACAGGACTCCCCCTGAATTCATGCAGGCAGCGTCTTTGTACTGGTAGTCTCCTTTTGCAGAGCTTAGTAACAATGCACCCAGCTAGTCCCATACCTGGTAACAGCCTTCCCAGGGCACGGCCAGAGCCCAAGCATTAGCATCCCTTAGACCAGGAAACAAATTCCAGTGCTCTAGCTTCACGTATTTAATTCAAAGTGCTTAATTTGAAAGTCTTCAGCCACCGAAGAGGAGAAAGGCGCTCCCCTTCAAGTGTAATGCAGAGCTGAGCGGCACTGCCGCATGCAGCCACCTCCTCCCAGCAGTCCTGCCCTGGGGCAAATCTCCCCTTTGCCCCTTGCTAGTGTGGCTCTGTTGCTACATGCAGTGGCTCTTCCCAGGCCTGTGGATGAGCTTGGCTACTTTGCTGATGAGAGGAGCAGCACAACAGGTGGGATCTATTGCCCTATCTTGTTTCCACAGGCAGTAGCAGCCCGGCCCTGTCAACAGGGCTCTGGACATGGCACAGGACCCCTCCACCTGCCTTTCTCCAGAATGTTGGATGTGCAGGTGCTATAGTCTTCTGGGGCAGCTCCAGGGCTCACAGGCAACTCCCATCACTACCTGTGCTGCAGGGCTGGGGTGTAGTGCAGCATGGAAGCTACTGGGGATGAAAAGAAAGGCTTGGAAAAAAGGAGACTGTTGCCTTTCCACTTTGAGCTACAAAAAGGACTCATATTTGCAAGATTTCAAAAATAATGGATATTTTTGAGATCTTTCACTTGAGAAAATAGCAATCCTTGGAGAGAGAGGGAGGAAGGGGCAAATTTTGCTCAAAAAAAGACCTCCTATGAAAAATCTCAGTAGGTTGGAAGCAGAAAAAGCCTTTTTGGATGAGAAGCAAGTGATGCTGAAAAAAAGTGTGATTTCTTTTTTTATTTTGCATTTTCCTTGAAAGGTGAAAAAAAAAATGCCTTTTTGTGGGAGGCCAAAAAATAAATCTTCCTTTTCAGAACAATGAAATGGAAACACTTTTTCTTTTTAATTAATACGTTTTCTCTACTTGCACAGCTCTGTTAGGTTAGGAAGCATCAAGATACTTTAGGTGAAAGTTACCTATAATATAAGATGATAATAATTAACAAAACACACACTAGTATTTTTTTTTTCTTTTTTAGGAATAAAGCTCATCTCACTGTAGGGAAGGCAAAAATATCTAATGGGCAGATTGAGATCATCTTACTCACGCTGAATAATAGCCTTTCACTAGAGAACTGATTCAGGGAAACTGATGGAGCAAAATATAGAATAACAGGCTACCAGTTTTAAGGAGCAAAATGGGACATTTATTTATTACTATTATTGGATCAGTTATTGCTATATGCTTAGCCTTGTCCCAAGCACAGGCAGATGCACAGTGCTACCTGGAGGGAGTTGGGGGCATCATAGATGCATCCGCAGCCTCAGCTCTGCTGCAGTCCATGCTGGGGCCACCCTCAGAAAGCCCGGAGGGTGGGCTGGGATTGGCAGCAAGGTGTCAGACTGTGGGAATGAGGCCTGGCTGGACTCAGAGGGGTCAGCAGTCCCTGCCAGGTCCCTTGACTGCTTGGCTGCACTGGCAGCATGGCACAGACAGCTGGCGGGGTAGTGGTGAGGCGGCAGCATGGTGGTGCTTGTGGAGGTAACTGTGTGGATGTGTGCGGCAGGGTGCAGGTCTGTGTTTGCAGAGCAGCACACATAGGGGGCATCGGTTTGTAAGGCTCTACCAACATGGAGGTGCAATGGCTTTGTGAGGCTGAGATTTTGGTACTTCTAGCAAAGGCTTTCCTAGTCCCTTGCGCTTTTTCTTTCTTTTTTCTTTTTTTTTCAAAAAAACAATGCTAGGAAACATTAGGAATAAAGGCTGGAGCTGCAAACTTCTCCACCTGGAGGAGGAATCTGAGCTTGCATGAGCCCCCATTACATTAACATAGATTCCTCTGCTCTCAGTCTTCCAGCTCTGAGCTGCTCAGCAGGTGCTGCTCTAACCAAGCTGATCTTCTGCAGGCTGATAGCCTTCATCTCGGGCAGAAACTCAGAATCCTCCCTTTCCCCTCAGATGCTCTTTCTCCACCACATGCTGTTCTCTGCAGCAGCACTTGCCACTGACAGGTGTGATGGGCTTGCTGCAGGACTGAGGGAGGAGGGGCTGAGATGGTCCACAGCGCCAGGGCAGCAAAGGGGTAGGCAGCAAACAGCCTTGAAGCAGCAAGCTGAACAGGTTGAAAAGCTAGTGCTGAGGCAAGGATTTGGCTTTTACAGCATGGCTCAGGCATAGGACCAAGAAAACTTCCTTCCAGCTGCCTGCACTTACCCAGACCCTGTGTTATGCATCATAGCAGATGCCTGCTGCTGTAACTTCCAGGGCCATGCACTGCCAGGCAGTCAGTACCCGGCAGCAGGCAGTTCCATCCTGGCCCCACCCTGCCCAGCTGCAGGGTGCACTCTGCTGCCTGCTGGGCCAAGCCAAAGGCTTCCCATGCACGCCCATACCTAGACTCTCCCCACATGCCTTGCCGACACAAACACCCTTCCACTTAGACAGTGGGAGGAGCAAGACCAGGTCAGGACCTGGGTCTCTTTGCTTGGCCCTGCTCCTAACTGCAAAGCCATCAGCAAATAAGCAAGGAGAGATGACAACTACCTCCACGGCTCTCGCTGTCTGCGGGTTTCACCTGAATCGGGCGTGCCATCTGCAATGAAAGAGAAATGCAGAGGATTAGCACTTGGCCACCTGCTGGGCATGCAGTGGCCAGGGTAGACCCCATCCTGAAAGCTCCTTCCATGCCTGTTCTGACCCAGCACAGTCACGGGCACCTCACTTAACTGAGTCACTTGCTCTCTTCGCAGGAGGGAGGAAATAGCTGCCCTGAGCCTGATTAGAGACAGTGCTGCATGTTGGCATGTCCTGCTCATCCCTGCCAGCCCTTGCACAGCAGCATGGACAGTGTGTGCTGAGGAGGGGCCATGCTGCGCTGCAGCAGTGTCTCCCGGCTGCCTGCAGGAGCTGTGTGCAGGCTGGGAGAACCAAACACTCCCTTCCCTGGGTGCGGATGCTGAGGTGTTTTGGGGAGGAGGCCAGAGTGTTTGGGCAGTGGAGGCCAGGGTGTGGAGGCTGAGCAGGAGAGGCTTGTGGTGCCCAGCAGTGGTACCAGGCCCTGGGCTTGGTGTGGAGCCAGAGGGCAGTTGGCCTCCTCCCTCCCCACCACTCCCACCATGCTGAAATGGCTTTATTTGTACCAGGAAGCAAACGCAGGATTAAGCTAAACAGATGGGGATGGCAATGGAGGGGTAGGCTCAGATCTTGGCTCCTGTGCGAAGCAAATCTGTTTGGGGGAAGGGAGAGGGGAGCACTGCTAGGAAATGGCTGTGCAGCCCCCCAGAGCCCCCATCCCAGCTCCAGCTGCTCCCCCTCCCCCACGGGCTGTTACTCCAGCTCCCAGCACCTTGGGTGAAGGCGCTGTCACCATGGAAACAGCGGTTCACCACATGGAACCTGACATTTGTGGTTGCCATGGAAACCAGCTCTTGGGGGCATTCCCTTCACTTTGCACAAAAGAGACATTTCAATGTGATCTCTGGGGAGGGGGAAGCCCCCCCCATCCATCTGTCCACACCTCCCTTTTCTCCCCTCCTCAAGGCTGGTGTGCTGCATGAGGAGACACACACCAAGAAGGGACACACGATGGGGACATGTGCTACTGTCCACCAAGCTGCCGGGCAGCGCTGGCTGTGTGGGCACCAGCATGCAACCACAGCCAATGCGCAGCCAACACCTCCCCACCCCCCATCGAGGGCTGCCTGGCTCCAAAACCCTTGCAAGCTCCAGTGAGTTTTTTAAAGTGGCCAAAGTGGATGGGGGTAAAGAGGAGAAAACAAGCAACACAGGTGCTGAGGCACAGGGAAGAGCTGCAAGGTCCTCTGGAAGGGGAGGTCTTCCAGCCAGGCAGAGGCAGGCTGGGGCCTCCTTGCCAAGAACTGGAGACAAGGAGGCTCCCACACCTGGGACACCACCACCACATTAATCCTGCTGTCCCATGCTGCCATTAAAGACAAATGAAATACCAAAGTCCTCCTCAAGCAGAAAGGTGAGCCTACAAGCACAGCGAAAGCCCACAGTTGCTTCAGTTCAATGTCCCAGCCTTGCGGCATCCCTGTGAGGTTCTCAGCTCTGTACATAGGTCTTGGATGAAGGGCTCTGTCCCTACAGCAAGGATGGTCTGCCCTTCCCCTCACAGCTGAGGAACGAAGGGAGCAAAGGCACAGGGAGGAGGACATGCACATCAAACTCTGGAAATGCATATTTTTGTGGCCTTCAGACATCAACTGCAGTGTGATCAAAGAACTCATTTAAGTCCAAGAAAGCCATATCTGTACTGGCCCAGGTGGCCCCAGAGCTCCAGACGCAGGGTGTGCATGCCCCAGATCCTGAGCGCCAAGCAGAGGCCCATGCACAGCTTTGCATGCCTCTACCACACATACCCACCCCACACATGTGGTGCAGAGGACTTGAGCCAGTGATTTATGCAGCCCTGCCTTCCTCACTTGCTGAGCTTAATATTCCTCATTAAATTATTTAGCTGAGCATTAAAAATTAACCTATTTGTTCATTTCTGAAGATTTTCCCATTAATGCTTAGCACATCCTATCAGGCCAGCATGGGCCCACCTCCTCCTAGCCCAGGCCCCCTTCCCTGCACTTCTCCATGCTACCTATCTCTTGCTAATGCTCCATGGCCACCGGATGCACAACCTCCCCACCTTGAGCCACATGCAGTGAGAGACATCACTTGAGAGGGGACAGAGATTTCCCCTGCCCTTCTCCACCTTCTCTCCCACACCCAGGTGGGATATATTGCTTCTCTCCAAACACAGCTGTGCTTTCCCTTCACAGTCTCCAGCCTCTCTGCCTGCACTGCTCCCTTTCTCACACAGGCAACCTAGGCAGCTTGCTTTCTCCAAAGTTCTGCTGACCACGGGAGCATTAAAGGCCTTCTGATGCTACTAAGCACAGTGCATCTCCCATGTCCTGCTCAGCAAACAATGAGGAGATCCTCGTGAGAGGAGAGGCAGTGCAGCCTTGAATAACCTCAAGCTTTCCAGGGAAGAGGCAGTGATGAGAGATCTTGCTGGTTAGACAGTGTCTAAATCTCATCCCACCCCATCTCCATGGCCTGATGGGCAGACAGGAAAAAGGCACTGAGTCCAGGCTTCCTCTCTGCTTTGAAGGAAATGGTCCTGCCCTTGTAGCACTCTTCTGATCATGGATCTGCAGGAAAAATTCTGGCCCTGCTGAAGTCAGAGGAAGTTCTGCTATTGACTTCAAGGCTAAGTTTTTCAACCCTGGGGCTCTTCAAACCTGAGTGCCCCAAAAGGGCCAAATTCTAAACATAATTCAAGTGAAATTCCCTATCAGTGTCAGTAAGAGAGAAACATGGACCCAGATGATAGAGGAACAGGTAAGCAGAGAAGAAAGGCTATGTTACAGGTCTGGATTTGGTGCCAGAGTCTACAATACTCTTCACCCAAAATGCAGTGTTTCTATCTTCCCCCCAAAACCTTTTTCTCCATGTTTACGCTGATGCTCTGCATGAACTGTCATCTTAGTCACCCAGAAGCCACAGCCTCCAAGGAGGAGCCGCAACCACTACCTCTTGCCTCCTCAGCTTTCAGACCATGAAGGCTGGAGAGAGGGAGCAAGCCCCCAGGGATGGCAGGGCTTGCTCTCTATTAATTATGTGTAAGTGATGCAGAATGGCCCCTCAGGTGCAAGGCAAGTGAACCTCATAGTGTTAAGTGGGTCAGAGGCACAGAGCATGAAACACACAATGCAGCCTGGCTCCTCTGGGACTTCAGGAACCAAAAGGCATCCAAGGCCATTGGCAGAATGAGGTCCTGCAGTCTTGGGCGCTTCCAGTCATGGGCTGGTTCTCTGCTGGCCACCTTGCCTAGTGGATCACAACCACTCCTAGCTGTGCAGAACACATACATTTAAATGTTGATTTGCACATTTGGATTCTCTTTCTGATCAGAAAGGCAAGCAGTGATGGACTGATGCCAGCCTCAGTGTTCAAGCTTCCTGCTTACATCTTTCCACTGATGTCTCAGAGGGCAGACCTCAGTTCTGTCCAGAAAGACCATCCTTCAGGGTGAAAGGGTAGCTCAGCCTCACACAGGAACATCAGCAACATTATCACCTCGCACCATTTCAGCACAGCTCTAGAAACTGCTTAGGAATTCACCCCCTCGCCCCCATTTTAGAGGAGACAAGGATCATTTTAAGTGCATTTTTCAGGTGGAGAAACCAAGGTACAGGCAGCAGATGAAGGTCACATGGGAGGTCTGCAGCAGAACCTGGATGTGAAGCCAGGAGTCTAAACCACAGGGCTCCTGCCCTATAACTAAGGCCTTCCTTTTCTGTATGAGGGACTGCACTCCATTGCTTTGTATCACTAGGAAAACACCAAATAAACCCCAAACGATTTTACAGGTTTCCTTGGAGGGGTATTCTGCCTTCCCCAGCAGAGAGGACAAACAGGCAGAACGGGGAAGCAACCCCCACACCAACAAAGGTGAGGGCTGCATGAGAGCAGAGCTGCATGCAGGTATCTGCAGACATTCAAGCAGCGTGTGGCCCATGACACACACAGACCAGCTGCTGTGCCTTTCAGGGTCTCTGCTGTCCTGTGTTCCTCCTCCCTTAATGTGCTCCGTCATCTTTGTCCTCATTCCAGCTAGCACGCCCCTGTGAGCAAGGCAAGCATCTTATCACTATGACTCAGAAAGCCTTTGGATCTCTCCAATATCTCTATGGAAGTGACAGTGCCATTACTGTGCATTAACATCAGATAACCAGTGTGGAGGCCAACCCAAAGTAGCAATTAGAGCTCCATCATGTGCATAACTGTTTGGAAGACACATCTCAGGAACTGATGGTCAGTCTGTCCTCACAGGACTCCTTCCTTGATGCTTCAGTGCACAGCACCAAGGAGGACATCAGACGATCTTCCCTGTTGCCCTGATCTCTTCTTGTCACTTGTGTTTTAGTCCCAGTGAAGGTCAAAGAGGATTTAAGGTGAGAAGAGGAAAGGGCCAATTTCCTCTTCTGCAGGCACTAGGACATCACGTATCCCCTGAGGGAAACAGAAAGAAAAATTCTGGGCTAAACTCATGTAAGGACCTTGTTGCTTTCAAGAGGGCTTTTCAGCAGTGCAAGAAGCAGCAGTATATGGCCACGGCAGTATATGGACCCAAACGTCCTCCTGCCTTGCAAGATAGGGCTGAAGGAACAGACAACCCCAAAAGCTCCTTTAGCAAGTTTGTATAGACTACAAGAGTCCATTCTAGCCTTCAGAAAGCCATGCAGCCAAGGACCCAGCATGCTTTGGTACTCAGGCTCTCCCACCCTACATCAGCTGCAGAATCTTGCTTCTTCAAGGACAGAGCCTGAGTTATCTGAGGAGGCCCTAACCACAGCAGCAATTCCCAATCCAGAGCGAGGTGGAAAATGCCTAGCAGGCCTACAGGGAGCAGGCATAAGATGATGTGAGATGGATTATCACATCACTCTGAGCAAGCTGAAGAAGGCTGCAGAGAGGAAGGTTGGAAGTACTGTCAGCAAAACGGGAACAGGAAGCCATGAAGCCCATGCTACCACACTCGCCCTGCTTTCATTTTCCTGCCAGGCCATGCAGAGAAGGAACCCGAAACTCACCCTGTCCTGTGCTCACTGGTGCATCACTGGCCTTGCTTCACGGCATGTCTGGTCCTGCAGCCTCTGGTGCTTTTCCATGCACCGCCCTCACACGATGGAACCTCCAAGGCCCTCTGCAAACTGGGAAAGGGCAGTTCGGCAGTGCAGGGCTGCAGGAAGCCTGAGTTGATGGGGTCTGCAGAGAGCTGGTGCAAATCTCATGCACATCTTCAGAGGTCTCCAAAGCTGCCAGGCTCCTGCTACCTGTGCTCTTGGCTACCTATCTGTGTGGAGGCAGCGAGGGGGAACACCCAGCTGCCTCAGGACTCCGCAGCTTCCTGCAAGCCTCTGCAGTGCCACCGGCTGCCATGAGGGCCCTGGCCATGCTGGGGAGCCTGCCCCAGCTGGGAGATGCCTTGAAGAGCAGCATCTCCAGCCAAGAGGCAGGGGTAAATGGGAGAGGGAAGGGGATGCAGTGGGGACCCCATCCTCTCCTGTGGCATGTGGGGACCAGCCACAGCACAGAGGCATCCACCATTCTCCATGAGCTCTGATCTGAACAACCAGGAGATGCTGGAAGCATTCACAAGGCTGCTGTGCTGCCCTCAGCTCCCTCCCCCAGAGCAGCTTAATTACAGTGACTGGGGATGAAGAGGTCCCTGCTAATTTAATACTCTTTTGCTGCAACAAATCTGGGTGGTGGGGTGGTGGTGCAGTGCTGGGCACTAGGGCTGCACTGGGGACCTCTGCACCAAGCCATCCTGTGTGGCCATGATTAGCTCCCGTTCCCATGGCAACCACTAATGGGCCATGGCTTCCTGACAGCCACAGCCAGAGTTGCCATGCTTTGGGAACAATCAACCTGGCAGCGATGCAAACACCTTTTGCTGTAACAAAAATGCACCCGATGAACATCATGTGAGAACAGGCTGCAGTGCAGCACCACTGTGGCCACAGGGAGGGCAGTGGGTGTTGGTCACCTGGACTTCAGGAAGACCTAAGACCCTAGCTCCAGTAATATCCTCCTAGTCACATTGGTGAGATGTGGTTTGGATTGATGGAACAGCAAGTGGGTGGAAATATGGCTGCACTGCCAAGTCCAAGGGGTGGTGGCCACCACCACCCAGTCCAGCTGGCTACTGGTAGCATCCCTCTGTGGTCATGACTGGGCCAAGATGTTTTAATGTCTTTACTAACAGCCTGGATGAGGGGCTTATGCATGCCCTCAGCAGGTCTGCAGTGGCATCAGATTGCAAGCACTGCCAGAATGCTGCAGGGCAGGACTGATGTTCAGGGGCAACCTCAACAAGTTTGAGAAAGGGACAATAGTAACTTTGTACAGTTAAACAGCTGTAAAGACCAAGTTCTGAGGTTGGGACACAGTAACACTCTGTGAAGATACAAGCTATGCCTGTCCAGCTGGAAAGCAGCTATGCAGGAAAGGACCAAGGGGTCCCAGCGGATAGCACCTCGCGCAGGAGCTGGCCGTGCACTGCACAGTCACTTTCAGCCATGTGGAGCCTTTGGAAAGACAAAGGTCTGTGTGGGTTGGCGTGTGCATGTGCACATGTGTTCATGAGCATAGGTGTGAGTCTGCTCACAAGGAAGCACAGGAAGACAAAAGCCCAAACTCCAGGCTTTGAGGAGATACGAGTACCCCGTTGTGCAACAGGCAATAATTTCTGTGGAGGGAAGGCAGGAGAGAACCTACATGTGTGTTTTTGAGCAACGTGTGGGTACGGGTGCCAATTCTTAATTTTATTATCTTACCAATTCTCTAAGCAGCAGGAGCCAATGTTTGCCTTGGCAGCTTGCTCTCTCTCTGCCTCTTCAGGGTATGTATTTTTCAGGGCTGCTGCCTTGCCTTGCTGTTGATTCTCAGCCCCTTGAGCCAAACTCCCAAAGGAGTAGGTATTTGCAACTTCCTCTGCAGTGAGTGGGCACTTCAGCTGCTGCTTGGCCAGGGGCTGCTCTGGCTCACTACCTTCATGTCCTGCCATTTCCATGAGACAGCCTTAACATGCTCTCTGCAATGCTACCTTCTACTGATGATGTTATATGCCTCTTCTGAACTCACTGATAGCGTCTCTACCAAACCTGCAGGATGGACATGGAAGAAGCTTCTCCACCCTACCCAGCTTCAAGGGCTCAAACCGTAGAGACAACATCAAGGAGAAACAACTGGAGCCCAGCTTCAGCCCCCAACCAAACATCCAAGCCCTCTATTCTGCTCCTCAGCATGTCTTCCAGACCTGCCAGCTGCAACGGTCTGCAGGATTCACACGAAGAAGCTGTTTAAGAAACACTGCCTTGGGCTGGCTGCACACCAGCACTTGTACAGAAGAGGAGGGAAGGGGAGAATGAGATGCTTTAACCTCTCTACCAAACCCCTCCAGTCACTCATGTCCCATCATATCCTGATGAGCCTGATGAATAGCCCATGGACAGCCCCGACTCCTGACAGCACAGAAGACAGCTTGCCCACAGGGTTGCCCTCCACCCAAGCGCTGCTCTATCTCTGCATTAATTCTTGTGCCCAGCCATCTGAGTTACTGCTGCTGCATCTCAACCCCTGGTGCATTCCTAGAGTCTCTCTCTGCTCTAATGCTGCTGCTCTCTGTAATTTTCCATTTCTGTGTCCCTGCATTCCCAAGCCCTCACTGCATCCATGAGTTCTCCCCTCTGATGTAGCTGCATTTCAATACCCCCACTGCTGCTCTTAAACTGCCCATATTCCCAGCTTGGATCAATACCAATTTCTGCCACTTACTTGCCTACCTTTCAGCAAGCCCTTCTTTGTTCTGCATAGAAATAAAACTGTAACTGTATCTTGCCAGAAGAATTACTTTTGAAAAAAAATCTTCCCCTCCCTTCCCTCGCTCTATTCTTCTCCCCCTTCTTCTTCAGGAGCAATTTTATGCAATTTGCAACTGTCTGGCTGCAAATGAAAAGAGACACAAAGCGTTTCTACGAAATATTGAAAAGCTGGCTGCTTTTCCCTCAAATTTCACTCAGCAAGAGGCTTTAACTTGGTGTGTGATCACTGCGTGTCATTAATAACCTCTCCAGTTCCTTTCAGAACCCAGCAAACTGAAGGCACAATCACAAATCAAAGACATGGGTTATTGAGATATAATATCATTTTACCCAGCCAGGGAGGAGCACGCCAGGGAGCAGGGAGGAGGTGAAGCACTGTACCACTGTGCTGGCTTACAGCTGAGGAGGACAAGGGATTCAGGAAGGAGGGTAAGGGCCTGATGTTCTCTCTGCTTCTCAGATCCAAAGATTTTGCCTCTGTTCAGCCTCTCTGCTTTGTACATCTTCCCCCAGCAGTGTGGATGCAGGCAACAGCAGGGATTAGTTTCTGTTTTGTTCCTCGGGCAGATCTACCTCCATCACCGCTGTGTCTTTGGAGCTTGTCAGACTGCTCCAGCAGGACTGAGTCAGATTTGACCATGTACTTCCCCAGCCTGTCCTCATGGAGCGAGGCTAGGGAGCGCAAAACAGGATCTCTGCAGGCTCCTCATCCCCATGGCCACAAGGCAGGGTACCTCCCCTGCTTTCCCCAGCCCTTGACATCAGCAAGGGCATGGATATTTGGTCTTTTCAACTTCTCAGCAAGCCTGGGTGCTTAGACACTGCTGCTTGCTCCCCGAGGATGCCCTTTCTGTCCCCATCCTAGGAAGCTCCATCCTTCCTGCCCAACAGGAAGATCAGTGCACTTGCTACTGCCACACTGGACCAAGAGCAACTCATAAGCTCCGCAGGCAACACAGGTGTTTCGTATATCTGAACACAAGTTCTAGATCTAGAAGAGAGAGTCTTCTCTCTTTTCACCATGAGCATGCCAGCCCTTATGAGAACTCTTTCTCCCCCACTCACTTCTGCTTCCAAAGTCCACTTACGATCTCTATCCACAAAGAAATGCATGGATCCATAGCCTCAGCTCCATGAAAGCCTGACATTGATCTCTGAACCACCATGATGACTTGGCTCCTCTGACACAATGCAGTCTGCAGTCTGGGATGAAACAGAGCAGAGCTGAGACCAGGGCATTCTTGGATGAGGGAACAAATTCCAGTGAGAGATGAAGTGAACCCAAAATCTGTCTACTTTTGGAAAAAGATGCTACACCTTCCTGACTGAAAAAAGCTTTTCTGGGCTTAACTCTTGTAGTCTATTTACCAAGCAGACATCCAACAGCCCTCAATTTAAAAATAAAGAAATGAAGTGAAAATCACAATGCAAAGAGAATTTTGACCACCTAAATGGGAGAACTTGCCAGAAATGCCATAAAAGCCAATAGAAACCATGGTGATTGTACTGATTTAGACAGAAAATCTACAGTAATGAGCAACAATACAAAATCTCAGGACAGCCACACTGCAGGTGCAGCTCTGCAGGAACAGTGTGGCAATGTTTCTGGATACACTGACATCACTAGCATCAGGCACAGAGGGTGTAAGCAACACATCTGCAGGCACAGCGCAACCCAGAGACAGAATTGGACAGGCATCTTGTTCCACTTCATCTGTCTAGTTCCCAATTCACAGCCTGAGGACCTACCAGAAACCATATCAAAGCATTTCCATGAGTCTGACCTTATCAAATCTCCATTCTCAGATATGCAAGCCATTCATCTCTATTTGGATTCATGAACTGTTGAGATCAGCCACTGATCTCTACACTGAGACCAGTGAAGAAGATACTTGTGGCATCTATGGTTGCTTTGCAATATTGTGGCAAGTGCAGTATTACTAACAAAAAACCTTCTATGCTGGCTCCATCCTTTGCTGTCTCTGAAGCTGCCTACCCTCACTGACGTTACGCACATCCTTAAGCCTTCTTACTGCTATTGCTATTTGTAATAAAGAGGTGGTAAATGGCTAAAACAAGCAAGAAAGTGCTTGTTTACCATACTATGGTTCATTTACTTAAACCCCATTGGTCTGGTTCGGTATATTTTGTTCTCTGCCCTGTGCTAGGGTCCTTGTTATATATTTGGTGAGAGGCTTTGCGACTCAGTTCATCACAAGATGGTCTAAATATGAATGTACAAAGGAGAAATTTCATGATGTTGTTCCCCAAAAGAGGGAAACAGAGCTCTTGACTGTGCCTCCTTTCCAGAGTATTCACTTGGGCCACAGGGATCGATGGTGCTACATGAACACAATGACCAAACCAAGTAAAGCAAATAGTGCTTCAAGCTACCTGAGGTCAGCTAGCCCCTTCCATATCAAGATCAACTCTACCCCCTCAGGCTAGAAGTCTGTTTCATTTTGGTGGTAACCATCTGTAAGCAACCACTAAAATGACCAAAGAGAATCCTGCCTTCCTCATCACACAGGGAATTTCCTAGAGAAAAAGTGAATGTGATGAAGTGATATATTGATAGCATGAAGATGCACATCTTCAAGTAAAACACAGCTCATCTCTCTCCTAATCCTGAAACCTAAGAACAGCACATAGTTCATTAACCAGCTGAAGACTACCATGCTTGAAAGCATGTGGCAGCAGACACTCCTTCCTGTTCCCAAGCAGTTTCCTATGCCTCCCTAAACATAAGAAGCCTTTAGATCACCCAATTTCAGATAAATGTGCTTTGCATTGCTTATTTAAACACAACCCGATGCAAATTCTAAATGCAGGAGTACAAATGATAGAGAACAGTGAAACATACAACAGACATCAATGTAGAATGGCAGCAAAATAGCCTTTATCTGCCAAGCCTCACACCAGTAACCTCTGATGGTCTCTCTAGAGGTACTAGAGAGGGATGTGTCTGTCTCCTCTCTACTGTGGTGCAGCGCTGCATCCATTGATACTTCTCCTACACCCTGCAACTTGCTCTTAGGGACTCTGTCAACTCTGCCCCCCTGGACCAATGCACATGGAAGATTACATTGCTTTATCCCAAAAGGTTAACCTTTTCCCTCACAGAAAATTACGTCAAATCATATTTAAGTACCTAGTTACTTGCATTCCTCACCTGCTGCCCTGAGATAACCCAGAACATCCATAGCTGGTAACAGTAAAGATTCCATTAAGTCATAACTAAAACATGAGCAATTTCCTGCCCTCGAATGCCAACAAAGACCTGCACACAAAGGGAGTGCAGGTAAACCAATACGGCAAAGGGCATGCATGGGAAGGTCATGAAGGGTGGTGAGGGAGGTTGTCTGGACGTGGATGGTTAAATGGGAAATGTTATGATTATGAATTCCTGACTCTTCTCCAGACACCTCTGGTCTACAGTAATTAGCTTGCTGCCCTGAGCGCTCCTGGCCTCCTGTGAGCTTCTGTCTACAAGTACCCAACTCCTCTGCCTGCTCTCCTACAAGTGAATCCTTCCAGCATGCATGATGAGGTGCTCAGCACAGCAAGGACCCCATCCATGGGTCAAAGGCTCTTGCACAATACTGCAAGAGATTGGCAGCAACTCAAACCTCCTCTCAGCTCAACAGCAGGTCCCAGGGAGGTAGGAGGCTTCTCTGCAACAAGAGGGCTGATCCGCAGCACCTAGCTCCTGGGATCCTCCAGCGCTTTGCTCCCAGCTCCAGCCATGGAGTACTGTGTCCTGTTCTGGGCTCCCCAGTACAAGAGAGACATGGAGCTACTGGAGAGAGTCCAGCACAGGGCTACAAAGATGATCAGAGGACTGGAGCATCTCCCCTATAAGGAAAGACTGTGAGAGCTAGGACTGTTTATCCTGGAGAAGACAAGACTGAGAGGGGATCTTATCAATGTCTACAAATACCTTAAGGGGGGGTGCCAAGAGAATGGGGACCAACTCTTTTCAGTGGTGTCATGCAACAGGACAAGAAGCAATGGGCACAAACTAAAACACAGAAAGTTCCACCTGAATTTGAGGAAGAACTTCTTTACTGTGAGAGTGACATAGCACTGGAACAGGTTGCACAGAGAGGTTGTGGAGTCTCCTTCTCTGGAGACAGTCAAAATCTGCCTGGGTACAATCCTGTCTAACATGCTCTAAGTGACCCTGCTTGAGCAGGGGAGTTGGACTAGATGATCTCCAGAGGCCCCTTCCAACCTCAACCATTCTGTGATTCCTGGGGGAGGGAAAGAGGATGTGGAGGACCAAGGGATGGCCACAGCTGGCTCAGCACCCTAGTCTCATCTATATAACCCATTTCTCTTCAGACGACGGGACGCACCAAGGGCACTCCTTTTCTGAGAAGCTGGTCCAACTCAGAAACAACACTAAAAATCATTTTGGGTCCTGCACAGAATCACTGAGCAGAGTTGCAGGCACCTGGCAGAGCTAACACAGACAAGAAACTGATGCACCAGGAAGTTCTGCACATCTGGAGGAAAAGAGTCGGGTACCTCATACTGCTTGTTACCACCTTTCGAGTGTGCGGTGAAGCCACATCTCAAGTACTGTGTCCAGTTCTGGGCTCCCGAGTACAAGAGAGACATGGAGCTACTGGAGGGAGTCCAGCATAGGGCTACAAATTAGCCCGGAGAAGAGAAGATTCAGGGGAGATCTTATCAATGTCTATAAGTACCTGAAGGGAGGGTGTCAAGGGGACAGGACTAAACTCTTTTCAGTTGTCCCATGCGACAGGACAAGAGGCAATGGGCACAAACTAAAACACAGAAAGTTCTGCCTGAATATGAGGAAGAATTTCTTCACTGTGAGAGTGGCAGAGCACTGGAGCAGGTTGCCCAGAGAGGTTGTGGAGTCTCCTTCTCTGGAGATAGTTAAAACCTTCCTGCATGCAATCCTGTCTAACATGCTCTAGGTGACCCTGCTGAGCAGGGAGGTTGGACTAGATCTCCAGGGGTCTTTTCCAACCTTACCTACTCTGTGATTATGTGACCACTGCGCAGGCTGGGCCCACACACTTCACCAAGGCACCCCAGCTCCCTAGTGACAGGAGCAGATTGCTGGAGAGGCCATGTCACACCACAGAGGCCAGGGAGCAACACAGAAACTGATTTGGCTGAAGTAACACAGGATAGCCTTGGTAGGATGACGAGAAGAGCAGCACCTCTGCGAGAAGCAGGTCTCTGCTTTGGCCCTACACCTCTGTTCTAATCCCCAAATCACTCTCCTCTTTCACAAACAGGAAAATTAATCTCAGTCAGTGCTCCACCAGCTCTCCCTCCCCCAACAAGGCCCATTTGCCAGCCTGTGGCATGAGCTGCAGACACAATTCACTGCGACTTACCCCTGGCAAAGTCTTTTGTTCATGCAGTGCCGTCTGTGCTTTAATAGCAGAGTCTCTGGCACAGTAGGTGAGGAATGCACAACCTGTGACGGATACAGAAAGCGCCAAGTTAGACACGCAACTGCAGACGAACACCAACCCCATGTTACTACACCGTTAGTAACAGCATGTGCCCCAAGTACATGAACTACATATGCTGGCCTGTTCCAGCAGACCTTTGTCCCAAGCCTTCTGCTCAGATACAGAGGAAACATCCACCAAAGCCCTTGTATGAGACCTGACTTATTATCATTATTTTAGTTAGCATCTTTGTAAATTGCCTGTAAAGACAAAACAGAACAAAACAAAAAGAGAAAAGACTTGCTAATTAAAGGTGTAAATGTTATGAAATCTGGGTGTGTTGCAAACTCTAGGGAAGAAGACAAAGAAACATCATCAAGGGAGTTGTAGGCCCCATCCAAAGTCTGTTGAAGTCATGGAAGGGGGTCCCAGTTAATGAACTAAGTTTGAAACAGGCATTGAGCAAGGTAAGAGAGAGTACAAGAGCAAACTGCAGGCCAACGTTGCCTGTGGAAAAACAGTGCAAAACACAGAGATCAGAGGAAATTGCAGGGACCACTGGGATCAGTGATGACAAAAAAAATAAGGAAGAAGAAAAGCTCTGGGATTTTAGGCTGATAAAGAAGCCCCTTGATCCAGACTCACGGAATCAAGAAAGCTACAGAAAGAGTGGTCTGGTTTTCTGTGCCACATGCACACCCCTACAATGTGCATGAATACACACAAGCATACGCCTGCATGACAAGGGAAGTTCAGAGAACAAAGCACGACGCAGTCAGCAAGGCTGACTGAGAAAGCAAGCTGAAAAACACAAGGAAAAGGCCATACCCTGATGTTCTTGGTCAAGATTTCAGTCAACCTCTTAGCCTAAAACTGGAGCTATGAGAAGAAGGGAGGAATTGTAGCCCCCCCCCCAACCTAAGGAGGAAGAAGGATCAGCTTTGAGTGCTCTGACGCTAAGAATAACCAAATGAAACCGAGCAAAGGAAAAATTTGGCTAGTTATCAAAAAACATTTCCTAGCAGAGAGATTTATTAGACTGTGGCATGATCTCCCAAGGGAAGTGCTGGGAGCTCCATCAGTTGAGTTGTTGCAGATGAAACTGGGCAAGGCATTGGAGAATAGACACAGACATGAGAATGTCTCTGACCCTCTCACTCGCCCCCCCCTCCCCACTATTCCCTGTGGCATTTCACATCCTAAGCAAAGGCAGGACACGTCCCTTCAGCTTGTTAGTGAATGGTAGTGCAGCTGTCACTGCGCTGGGCTGCAGATGTGCGGCTATGGCCCAAGTGGAAGCTTTTGTACCCCCACCTTCTTGTGCCTGGCTCAGGCTGCTCCCTAGCTGTTTCAGCTCCCCATAGCTACAGAGGGGGCTGCAAGGCAGGGCCTGTTTGGGTTGCTCCCCCTGCCCTGGAGCGGTTCATGGTGTGCCACATTTACAGCCCACACAAAGCCAGCTGCCCAGAACAACCCCGATCCAGGGCTGCACAATTACACTGGCCTTCTTCCATCCCAACTCCAGGGATTTGCTGCAGCTAAGTAAAACATCTCTGGCCTTGTAGATCCTGCTAAAAAGAAACACTCCAGTAACACACACACATTAGCCATCTTTAATAAGTAATTTAAAGCTCCTTTTTGCCCAGGTTTTGAACCGAGAATGTCGTACCAGAGGCAAGCAGAGGATCATGAGTTAATTTAACAAATGTAGCGGATCCAGGAAACATGCAGGCCTTTTTTTCCTGTGGCAAAGGCAGCTCTGTAATGGAGAAAGCACCCTTTTGCTTTCCCTCTTCTCCTCTCAGACTGCTGTGATATCAAGTACAGGGCAAAGCCTGAAAAGCACCCATGTGAAGACTTGGAGGTCTGACCACCAATGTCCCAAACATGGATGTTCCCCTGGATCCCACCTGCTGCAGCAGTCTGTAGCTTTGTAGGGCAGATACAAGTCACACAAGATCAATTCTAATATCCTCAGCGTGAGAGTCACCAGGGGAAATTCTAAAGTCAGGACCTGGAAATATGCAATTTATTCCATTGAGAGTTTCAGTACACTGGTACCAAGTGCTTCATGCATGTGCAATGAAGACACCATCCTTGTCTCAGGAGAATTTGCCAACAAATCAGAGAAGACCAAGGGTGGGAGATTAATGGCTTTACATGAGGCTATCTGCAGAGTTAAGGGCTCAGTCCCCATCACTGCATCACAGCCTCAGTGCTCAGTAACATTCCAGCTGTGGTAATGTGCACTGGCAATCTCAAAAACTTCAGCTCATGGGAGTACAAGGACTAAAATGAGTGCTGGACAAAGGTACACCATTTAGGGGAGAAAAAGGAGAGATGTTCCTTGCACAGGGATGGAGAATTACTCTGCAAGGTACTGTCACCATGCCAGAGCCGGGATTCGTACAGCACAGCAACACCTGCACCCACTGGCACCAATCCTGAAAGTGCGATGAACAGTCTCCCCCAGCACCTGCCAGCCCTTCTCTGCCTGCCCCAATGCTGCCCAGCCTCCGTGGCCCCAGGGCCATGGGTGATGAAGGCTTTCAGCAGCCGTGGCCTGGCCTTGGCTCACTCAACCCCTCCCTATGCAGCATGGTGGGGTTTGCTCAGCAGCTTGTTCCAGCTCCCTGCTCCTGGAGCTCAGGGTGGTATCCAGCAGCTTCCAGTGACCCACAGCTGAAGGGTGCAGCAGGCACAGCACAGGCACAGCACAGTCTGCCTGTCTGCTGCTCCCTCCCTGAGCGCCCCAGCACAGTGTATGCTGGGCACACAAGATCTGACCCAGCAAGGACTACAGCTGTGCTCCCTTCTTGCAGTGTTGTGGCACGATAGGGCTTCTGCTCCACTGCAGATGCCAGGCCACCAGGCTCCCAGCCCTTTGCAGGAAGAGCCGGCCACAGCAGCATGAGAAGGCTGGGGGCACACAGCTGTGCCAGGGTCACCCAGGGCTCTTGCCAGCAATGGAGCGACCGCAGCTCCCAGCTCTGTGGCTGAAGAGGGACAGTGCAGCCACAGCTTCCAGAGAAAAGCACTTAAACCAACAGCCATAAGGATTAAATTCTTGCTGGCCATCGGCAGGTGTGGCACATGGCTCCCATGGCCCCGACTCTCACATCTTCCATACTGTCATCAGCCTCCCACCCCCCCTGGAGCCAGCAGGGCATAAGGAAGGATCCTGATTCACTGCAGCAGACATTTTGTTTTCACTTCCCCTGTGTGAGACTGATTTGAGGAGTCTCTCTTCAAAAAGCAGCAGCTCCCTGCTGCAGGGCTGGGTAGAAGCAGGTGCTGCAGGAGGCCCGAGGCCATCCTGGCATGCTCATCCCACTCAGCTGCACGTGATGGCCTTTCACACTCTAACTTTTCCACAGAAGGTGGTTTCCCTCTAGCCATCCCCGTCCCAAATGCCCCAGTCCCAGCCTCTGCAGGGCTGCTACTGCGTTGTGCTTTGTAGCCCAAATCTTCCTGGGTTAGGACCAGTTCCTATATTTAACTTTGGGTAAAGGATACTCTAAAAAGCTACAATAAAATGTTTTCTAAGTTTGTTTGCAATCCAATCAGCTCTCTGGTAATTCTATTTGCAGGAAACAGCAAGCCAGCCCTCCCAAGCAGAGGACTATAGAGACCAAGGGTCACTGGGAGTTTTGCCAATAGCTGTGACAGGAGCAGAATTGTGCCCAGCTAGCAGGGTGAGGGACACTTCAGCCTGGAGGATTTTCAGTATTCAGCAGCATTTGGCCCTGTAGCAGGAGACTTCATCCCCATCATAGTCACCCACTCACCAATAGCCTCCACATTAGGCTGCCCACATACATAGGCCTGTTCCTAACCCTGTCACACCTGGGAAGCTCATTCCTGCCTCCTGAACAGAGGAGTCCGAGAGGCTGCGCTGGCTGTGGCAAGGAGCAGGCTGAAGAGCTCAGCTGTGTCCTTTGGAAAACACAATGACCACCCCTCCCAGCCAGGTGTTTTGAGGGTAGGATGCAGCAGTCAATTCTCTTTGCTCTAGTCAGAAATACAAAAAGGGATGCTGCAGGAACACTATACTCCAAGCCGAATTATGGAAATAAATATTTGTGAAAAGGATCCTCCTCCCTGAAGAGGCATTATTTCTTGCAAACTAACTCATGAACTGCTCCTCGGGACACAGCAAGGAAGCAGATCACTGCCCCCTGCCCCAGCCTTTGCCCCAGTGTCTGAAGCCTACAGAAGGACCAGGAAAGCCACACACCCTAGCTTGGACTAGTGGCCACCATGTGCAGGACCCTGGTACCACATCTTCATTTTTTTCAGGCTTTGAAAACTGTGAGCCTGACATAAGTGCCTGGGAAGGCAGAGGAGAGCTTCCCTCTCTCCAGCACCCTGCTCCATGGAGTGTCAATGTGCACAGGGCTGCAAAAAGGCCTGTGTCACCCACGTGAGGTCTTCTCACTGACATTTCCCACTCTAGTTAACAGCAAACTCAGGGGGACAGGTTTATGCCACTCTGGACACTTCTAGCACCGAGCCCATGAAGCCTGCTGAGATGCGAGATGTAGTGTTAGAAGTGCCCAGGGCTCTTAGGAGCCTTGCCACCAATGTCCTCCAATGTGTGGATGCTGGAGAGAGCAGTAGTGACAGCAGGGGCTACCTTGGCGTCTGAAACTGGGAAATTGCCCCCTACCTGGCCTACTGCGCTGGCCGTAATGGTGCAGACATGGCCATCGTGCCCAAGCCCCACAGCAAGGAAGCAGCCATGCGCAATAACCTTGGCACGGTCAGCAAGGTACCCAGCCTTTCCTGAACACAGCCTAGACCAGCACCAGGAGAGGACACAGCCTGTCGCTCCAGCACCTGCTGCCTTAGAAATGACCGGCAGCTTGACCAATCCCCCATGACTGGGCCAAGTGCTGGCTCATAGTGGGGCCAAGGGGACCTATTGCTGGCACACAGCAGTGCATGACATTGACCAAGACTCTGCTGCCTGCAAGAAGAGGGGGAGCAGAGAGCGCCTGGGTGCTGCCAGCTAGTTTCCCCCCCCCCCCCCAGGAGCAGGAACTGTCCCACAGGACTCCTAAAGATAAAGGCTTTTGGAAGAGCTACTGCCAGGCAATGCCTTTCCCACCCTCCCAGAAGCCAAATACAGGGTAATCAGCTGAAAATTTTAGGCTAGGCTGTCAGCACCCTTCAAAATGAGGAGATGGCACATTGCTATCACACACTGAGACCTCACAGCAAGAGTGTTCACTAATGACAGTGCTTCATTTTGCCGTCCTCTGGCATCTGCCCTCTCAGCTCCTCTGTGCATGTGACCATCCATATTTAGTTCATTAAACATCGCAAAAAGATAAGCAAAGAGGAGGGATGGACTTCACCAGTTTCTGGCCTGTAGAGGCTTGTTTGCCAGCTTGCAGCACAGGAAAGTTCAGAGAAGACAGCAAAAACAGCCAGAAGACGGGATGCCAGAGGAGTTGAACACTGCAGGAGATGGCACAAAAGCTGGCAGGGTACCCACAGACAATCCCCCAAACTGTTCACCTCACTACAGCTCCCCCCAAAGACCTCGTAGGTCTTCCCTAGTTGCCTGCCTAGAAATATCTCTATCACATATCCAAAACTGAAAGTGTTTTCTGTCCCATGAATTACAGTTTCCAATCCGAGACCATGGTGCACATGGGTGTCAGGCCCCCAGAGCAGAGTGATGTGGCACCTGCAAACAATCACTTGCGCTTTGGTCACTTTGGAGGCTGTGTGGTTGGCCTGGCTGCTGCTCCTCAAGAAATGCTTGGGCTTTGGGTGTCCTCAAACCATTACCTGCCCATCTCCTGCCTGCCAGCCCTAGGATTGTTTCCTGATCCCTGTAAACAAAACCCAGCCCCTTTCCATTGGCAAGACCCATTGGCATTGCAGCAAGACAACAATTTCCTGTGCCTGATCCCCCCCCCCCCCCCCCCCCCCCGCAACCCACACATTGACTCTGGAATTTACAGTCCCCTCGGATCCTAAACATTACTCCTGACATTCAGCAGTCTAAAGCTTGAATAAGACCATCAGCCTGCAGATGACAGGGGTCTCTGGATAAAACTTAGCATTAGAGATCTCCTCAAAGGCTTCAGCAGGGCAAACAGGGTGTCAGTGGGGAGCTTATCTACAAACCTGCAGAAGCTGAGTCAAAACGCAGCTGCAAAGAGGCAACGTAGGATGGGGTTGTTACTGTCTCCCTGCCCTTTGGAAAAGCCATCCACCATCCACCTGTCTACACATTGTGTACATCTTCACACAGCCCCTGACATAGTTGTTCCTGCCCCTGACAGTCCCCTGCAGCTCAATTCTGCATCTCAGAGTCTCTTCACTTATCCTCCCATGGGCATTGCTAGGAAATTTACCCAGGATGGATGCCAACGCTCTTGGAGAAACCGCCTTTTGCCTGATCCCAGAACCCAAGGCCAAAGACTTCCACTTGATCCTCTCCCTGCTCAGTCTCCCCCAACCCATTCCCAAAGCTTGTTCAAATACCCCTCTCCTGTTTCTTCCCACGAAAATACCAGTTTTAGGAAAAATACTTCCATTAACACGCAAACCTACCTATGATTAACATAAATAGAAAAACTGCCTCATGAATAACATTAGGGGGCTGGAACAGTATCAACCATCAGTGAGCCGCAAATAATCAAGCACTTAAAAAAACACAAAACAAAAAACAAACAAAAAAACCCACATAATGGTGTTCATGTTTCTACCATGCCTGTGACACCCTCCTCTCTCTGCGGTGAATTTGTGGGTTCCCAGCAATCAAGCAGAACAGCCCATGGGGGCTAACTAGCTCTTGGTCCCTGTAGCCCACCTTGCATCTGCCCACCATGGCAGGTCCTCTCCACTCCCCCTTCCTCCCTGAGGCCAAAGGCAGCTGTTCAGCTCCCTGCATCAAGCTGCAAGAGATTGTTCGAGAAGCCAGCACTACTGGTAAAGCCCAGCACATCCTCTTGCAATCTCTCTTCCCCATTTTGTGGAAGTAAGGAAAAAGAGGATGGAAGTGGTATGTGAGCTGTCAGCTGGATCTCACTATGGATCAGGGAATGTGGGGAGACAAAACTGAATCTGCTCTTACAGCAGCCCCAGAAAGATGATTCCTATACGCTGCAGAGATGGGTGAATAATTACTTGGCTTTGCCAAAGCCTCCCACTAATCAGGTGTCCATGAAACCCTGGACAGTTCCCCTGACTGTGCTTTCCACCTGCCACGGGTTCCGCCACAGGGCTCAGCCATGCAAGCCCTCTGGCATCCTCCAGCCCTGTGGAGGCCAACAGCTGCAGTGGCTCCCCCCAGATTAGCCTTTTCATGGGGTGCAGGACTCAGCTCTTGTGGGAGCAAGCATACGAGGCAGCTGGACCCACTGAGGTGGCCAGGAAAGGCAGAGGTCAGGGCTGGCTGCTAACGCATTCTCTGCACGCTCATCCCCTCCATGGCCTTGTTCAGAAATGCATAATGTCCAGTTCCAAAACAAGCTGAAGGACTGTAAGTAACTCAAGCCATAAGACAAGGAATCCCAATCTTTCCATTTACAAAAAAACAGGGAGGCCAGAAGAAATCAAAGGTGTGAAAATAACTGTACAGTAGCCACCAGAATAACTTGCACATGACTGGCTGTCTCTGGAAAGAACATAGCACCAACAACCCCTAATCAACATCTGCTCAAAAATGTCAAAACCAAAGGGATACATTCATTTTGCTACCTGAATCCTGCATTTCACAGCAAGTTAACGTCACACATATCTGGCTAATACCAGTGCTGCCCCCTCTGATTTCCATATCTGAGCGGCAAATCCATGGAATCTGACCTCCAACCACAGATACAGCCTATATTTAACACGTCAACTGCAATGAAATGTGCCCTTGCTTCTTGCCTGGGGGCCATTCTCCTCTCCCTAGATTTCAAACCTGGCAGCTCTCTGTCAGATTGTAAGAGGTTTGGACTCAGACCCGCGCACACGTAGACATCCAAGTACACAATGGTTTGGTTCTGAAACCCAAGACAAACATACTTTTTTGGCTAGATTCAAACCATCCTGACTCCCATAGCCTTCAATGAGGAACTGTTTCCTTTTAAATTAGGGTTACATTTGGCCTTTTGTTTGGAAATAAATCCATTCTTCTGCTGTCCCTTCTCTTGGTTTAGTCTGGAAATGTTGGACTTGCCATAGCATTCACAGGGTTTTTAAAGTTTTCTCCTAAATCTGAAACTAGAGGTGTCAGGGATGAAGGCAACTCCCACTCCCTCCTGTGTGCACCGCCATGTGACCTCATCACAAATCATTCTGGACACAGAGGGCCAGGCTGAGCACTGAGAGCTTTAAAGGTATTTACTGTAGGTTCCCTACAGGCTTGCTCTACGTGTTCCAGGAAGGGGTGCTCAGCTCACTGTCTCAGATCTCACAGCAAATGTGAATTCCCACCCATTGCAGGAGTAGTGGTGATCATCATTATAAGATCCTAGCCTTAAACACCTGCTGGGGCAGGGCTCTGACTGCTTTGCAGAAGGGAGCAGACACTCAGAACACGTCAGCTTTCCAAGCCACAGCTTTCAAATACAACAACAAATGTAGCCAAACAAGCCTTCTCAAACTTTTTAGTATCCCCTTAAGGCCCTTCAGTAATCAGGGGCTCAAGAAGGCTCTTTATCTATCTATCCTGAATGCCATTGGAAATAGCAGATCTGCATAACAAAGAATACAAGCTGCAAATTTTAAAACTATACCGTTATATTCCAGCCTAGGAAGAGGTCTGAGACCACAGGGAAGGTTGCTGGTCTCTGACTGAGGGCTCCCATTCCAGTCTCTGCAATGAGCTGCCATGGTCTCAGTGCGCTCCGAGCTGCACGTTGATGCCTTTGTCAAATGCCGTGCAACGGCGCGCCCGGCCAGGCCGCGGCGCAGAGCGGGAGTGCGGGGCGCCGGCCGGGCACGTCGGGGCGCCGGCAGGTGGTAGCACAGCCGGCCTGGGGGCTTGCGGCGGCCAGCGGAGCCAATCCCCGCCCGAAAGAGCAGGGGGAGCGGACCCAGTCTGAGGGAGCGGAAGGGGGGCGCGGACCCAGCCCGCCCGGCGGGCCCTGCT
>NW_028186620.1:104265-154486 GCF_003343005.1 Rhea americana | reverse complement strand
CAGCCCCGCGCGGGGGGTCGCGCGAGGGGCGGCGGGCCCCGCCGTGCTTTGTGCGTCCAGGAGCGGAGCGGGCCGCGCGAGGCTGGGCTCACCCTTGTGCATGCCGGTGTAGCGGTCCTTGAGGACGGTGAGCTCGTAGATCTTGCCGAACTGCTCGAAGAGCGGCTTGAGGTCCTTCTCCTCCAGGTTGCGCGGGATCTGCCCCACGAAGAGCTTGATGGCATCCAGGTCCTTCATGCTGTCGGGCTGCGCGGGAGGCTCCGCGCCGCCGCTGCTGCTCATGGGGGAGGTTCGGCGCGGCGGCTGCGGCGGGAGCGGCGGCGGCGGCTGCCTCCTCGCCTCGCCCTGACGGAGTCTGGCCATGCCCCGCGCCCGGCGCGGGCGGGCGGACGGGGGAGGCAGCGGCTGGGAACGGCCCCGCCGCCAGCGCCGCCGCCGCGGCGCCACAAAGGGCCGCTCCGCAGCGACCCCTGCCGGGGCCGGGCCGAGGGCGCGGAGGCCCCCACGAGGGGCGGGACCCCCGCGAGGGGAACGTGCCGGGGGGCGCCTGAAAGGGTCGCAGGGACCTCACGAGGGAGCGCAGGGACCCCACGGGTGGTGAACGTGCCTGGAAGGGGCCGGGAGGGTCACAGGGACCCCACCAAGGGGCCCTGTCCCAGGCAGGGGCACCCTAGTAATGGCCCCGTTATTTGTAGGAGCTGGTGCTTGTCCTGGGAGGGTGAATTGCTAGCAGCTGGAGTGAAATGTGGCCCCGGAGGGTCCCCCAAAACAGGAGCCTATGCCCATACTGCTAACAAAAGACAGGCTGTGACTATCTCCCTCCACATCTGCCTCTGAAATCAGCATTTAGCTCCTTTCACTTTGTTTCCCTGGTGTCTTAGTGCTGGGGCCTGGAGGCAAGGGAATGATTTAAAGCAGAAAATTCCCCAGCACCCTCAAGAGAAAAGAGGGTGGCAACAGGGCTTTGCTCCTTCCACAGCACTAGCCCTGCCCTGAGCCCCCAAAAAGCAGGAGGCTGATGCATACTGTGGAGGGCAGCTGGGCTGGGAGGGGCAGGAAACATGGCCCAGGTCCACGCTGATTCCCAGCCTGGCCTTGTGGGCAGAGCCCCCTCCCTGGCAGCTTGGCTGAGGCTGTTAACATGACTAGCAGAGGTGTCACCAACTCTGTCCTGCCAGGGCTGTGCCAGACAGCACAAGGCCAGCAGTGTATCCATGTCTGTGCAGCAATTAGTGCTCCTAGGGCCAAACCTGCCTCCTTGTCTTCCATCAGCCAGCAGAGGGAAACAGTGGTCTCTGCCCTCATGGCAGCTGGCCCAGATGGGGACATTACCCAGCTCCCACTTCTACTGAGCTTCAGGTGATGCTCTGCACACTCACAGCCAGCAAGCCTCACTCAGGTGCTGCTAGGGCACAGCTGACCCATTCTGCCTCATCCCACAGCTCCTTGCCTTTCCGCAGCATCCCTGCCAACAAGCAGACACCCATGCTCTTGTGCTGGGAGGTCTGCAGAGGATTTCAGCAGAAGTCAAGTGCTTGGCTCTGCTCAGGGCAGCAGGCTCAAGGAATTGCAGAGAAGCACAGCTCTGTTTCTGCTAGGAGCTTTCTGCCATCTCCCAGGACTCTTGCCCTGGATCCTGCAGACAGAGACAGCGAGCAGAGGTGGCACTCTGTTGCTGACGCATACATCTGACATAGGAGCAGGGAGCTGAGGCTAAAAGCAGCAGCAGGACATCCCTCCTGCTCCATGCCCATTCCTGCCTCTCCCCACAGCATCCCACTATCTCCTCTCCTGGAACACTGGCCCAAACATTCTCCCAGTCTGATCTCACATTCACACATGTCCTTCCCCAGCCCTGGCTGTCCCCAGCTTCACATGGAGCTGCCAGACTGCTTGTCAGGGCCAGCAGCTGCAAAAGACCCAAATGAGTTTTGCTTTTTGCTCAATTGGGTTAACAAAAGCTCTCAGCTTGTTGCAGCTCAGCCTGAACCTGGGGCACACCCTTGCAGGATGCCCACTACTCCTAAAATCCACCCTCAAAAATAAAGCTCCCCACCATGGTCACACTCTTTTTCCGTATCTCTCACGAAAGCCGCCAGCACTCTGCCAGCTATTCAGAGGCCACAGATGCATCAGCTGAGAAGTCTGTGACAAGTCAAGCTGATTTTTAACAGCTGCAAACAGATAAGGCAACCTTAAAAACAAGAGACCTTTATCACAACAGCAGCAAACCTTACCTTAGATGAATCATGGCTAAACTGCTCATGTCTTCAAACTCCTTTACATGCCCAGCTTGCTTTTTCATGTCAGCTGCTGCAGCACAGGGTTTTACAGCTCTGGATTTATGTCCAACCCAAGGGACCCAGCATCTCAGGTGGAAAATATCTATCCAGAGGAAAAGACATGTCCAGTCTCTTTTGGAGTCTATGGATGGACATATTATAATCATCCTTGATTGCAGAAGAAAAAAATAGGCAAGAAAATACTGCTGGTAAGTGAAAAATACAGCAGCTGTCAATCAGCGCCTGAGAAGAGTTTGCAGAGCCAGATAGAGAATTATATACTACAGCAACAGGATTAAGGGGCAGATGAAAGATAATCATAGTACGAAGATGGAGCTTCAGAGACAGAGAGACAGCAGGGGAAAATATGGAAATGAAAAAGTGTGTGACAAGGGAGGGAAGGTACTGCAGATCTCCAAGACAGACAGCAAGACCAAAGGAGCCAGGTCACCTCTTCAGATGAAGAGGAAACAGGTCCCATCCATCATGGAGGAGGCTGCAGGGGAGAACTGGCAGTGTGCAACAAAACTCTGATCCATGATCACCAGAGGATGAGGGAACAAACTTGAGAAGCTGCTTCAAAAGGAGCTATTAAAAAATAAAAATTAATAAAAAACAATCTTCCTCCCCTCCCCAAATATTCTGTGCCTGTGAGGTGAGGAGTTTCACTACTGAAGAGAGACATTAGCAAGTAAAAAAGCAAAGTGTTTTCTTTTTTAATCACCTCTATTCCCTCTTGAAGACAGGAAAATATAGGAATGGCTGGATTTAGACAGGAGCAGCTTAAGCCAAAAGGTGAAGAGAGCCAATCCTGTGGCCCAGATTTGGGAAGGGCTCAAGGACAGGGTGCAGGAACTGCGGGGATGCATTTTGCAAAAGAAGGAGCAACTGTTCTTCCCTCTCAGTGCCTTCAGGAGCAGGGAAGGGAGAAAATGCAAACTGGAGCTCTGAATTTCCACATCATCTAGGAGATACAAATCAAGAAAGAACACACACACACTCCACACTGAATCTTTGAAGAATCTTTCAGAACAACTTGTCTCTCTGATCTGTCTGCTCCCCAGACAGGAAGGACCAGTTTGCCAGCCCTGGCAGAAAACCTCCAAGCAGCAGAGTAGGGTCTGAAGAAGGTACCAGTTCCTTCCTGTCATGTGACTGTTTCTGCTCTGAACAAAGGGTTCGGCAGAAAAAATTGCTCCAGAACAAACAGATGAGTGGTTTAAGAGAAAGGCACCCTACCCTCTCTGTGGAAGAGTGCTTAACTTTCTGCTAGAAGCTTTCATTTTCTCTTGCTTACCAAGTACTTGCTGTTTACCTTTCACTGTATATCTGATGAAACAATGAAGATTTTAAATCAGATTTTCAATATTTTAACTTTGCAAAAACCCATAAATTAATGAAGTTTTAAGGCTTGTGATTTTATGAGCAGAAGTTGTCTATAACAGTGGGCAGGTCAAAAATAAACAGACTCCAGATTTCTTTCTGATCAAGAACAGCTGTTCTCTGAGGATTTAAAAATGGATAAATCTTGTTGCCTGCTAAACAAAGCTGCTGCTTGCAAACTGCTTCTTCAAATTCTCAAAAGAAAAGCAGCTAGAAAACAGCAGAACAACCCAGGGTCCTCTCTCAGTTAAACAAAGTCTACTCTTAGCCCTGGAGTCATATAGTATCTATCAAGCTGATCAAGTTCAGCTTGGGCCTGTTTTTAATCAAGACACTTAAGTTCTACTGACCCGATTTTGTGTTTATTCTGTCCCCCTTAGTGATGCTCCTGGAGCAGGCACCATGCATGAAGGTGGTCATTCTGATCACATGCTTTAGAGCAAAGTCCCTCAGGAGAGACCTTAGGGACACAACCAATCCTCCATTTCTGGAGCTGCTTTTGCTACTCCAGTAGCAGTTTGCTCAACAGGTGCCACCACAGCATCAGCAGTCACTGCCAAACCTCAGTTTGCAATGAAGAGCCAGAGCAGCTGTCCTCTCCCTTCCCTAAGCAAGGCCAAGTCTTCCATTAAGCAATTCCCTGCCCTCCAGCCTGCTCTTACCTGTAAGGGCTTTTTCAGCTAGACATCAGTGGCAGCGGGCTACAGCAGCAACACAAACACTGGCAGACTTCAGAGTAGCCCAGGGCTTGCATATAAAGGAGAGAGCATTCCCAATTGCATCATCTTGGGTTCACACCTATACCAAGTGCTTCAGGAGCATGGCACCAGCTTTACCCAGCCAACAAAACACCTCTTCTGCTGCAATAGAAATTGGGTTTTACTGCAGTAAGAGCAGTCTTGCTAACATATCTGCACCTTTGTGGGAACTTCCATCAAGGCTTGACTGTGACAGCTTAGACCAATGGGAGTCAGGGCTGCTGTAGGATGCCATGAGGTGAGGTCTCATCTCTTTGCAGAGCATCTAACAATGCAGAACAGAGAGCTTTAAATTCCAGGTCTTGAGTCCCTTACCATCAGTAGCTTCTCACACTCCTAGCATTGCCTTGGGACTCTCTCTCTTGGATACTTCTCCCATATACACTGTTCCACTCTTACTGGCAAGTTACCTTTTCAGCTCCCCACACACCACCTTTTTTGCACTTCTCTTCCCATTACCTTCAGTCTCTAAACAGCACATTAGGGCATTGTGTTAAGAATACACCAGAGGAATAAGTTTACAGCATGGGTAGCCTGTCTTTGGGACAGAGTTTAATGTCCACATACTCTCTCACCTTCTAGAGCAAAAGTGGCACATGTGGCCAGTCACTAGCTGAACAAAGGATGAAAGGGAAATGCATCAGTTATGGAGCCCATGCGTCTTCCTATCCACTCCCGGCAGCTACAGCACATTGTCTCTTAACTAATCTTTGAAGGGCTGTTTTAAGAGGAAGGATTCCCCCCCCCCCAATTGCTATCCCTAGTGAAAGGCTAATCCATCAGTTATATTTAGCATTTAGGAAATCCCAGATTCTCCATCCCACATCTTCCACACAATCCTGAGCTGTTACAGTCTCTGCACCTCCATAGAGCAAGGGCCTTAGAACCTCCTACTTCACCAAGGTGTCACAAGTGTCAGAGGAATACATTTAAGAGCAGGAAGCATTTAGATACTATGGAAACCAGGGCAAGAGAAAAACTTAAAATAGATGGAAGACGCAAGCTGTTGCAAAGCCTGGAAAAGCCTTGCTGAGGAAAGCTGTGCTTGCTGCAGCTGATAATCCTAAAGTTTGATCCATTTAGATCTCAAACACGAAATATCCTCTTACCACTCCTTCCATAGCCTGTCATTTTTCTCTGCTACAGGGCAAGGAATATTTTCTTTTATACTTAGGCTTTTAAATTCCCCTCTATTTAACAAGCCTCCTAATTACAGACTCTTTTGAATGATTCACATTCTAGCTTGCCCTTCCCATGGCCTGCAGCAGACTACTGTCTGACATCATTTCTGTATAGCAAGATCATTGGGAATATATCATAAGGGAATAAACACTACAGAGCATTCTCCTTCTGAGAGAGAAATCTGACACCAGCCTACAAAGGAGAGAGCCTGAAACAAGGAGTCGAGTTGCCAGCCTGTGGGACACTATGCATTTCCTTTTTGTAATGCAAACACATTTATTGTGCATATTCACCCTCTACAAACCAGCTACCAAATCCCCCCTTTTAATGGAAAAAAAGGAAAAAAAAAAGCAGCCCACCAATACAAAAAAAGTACTTGAAATAGCCAGAACGGCATGTGGAGGAAACACAGAGGCAGCAGATGCCTGCATGAGAGATACCAAACATCTTAGTCAACAGTCAACCAAATGGAAGACAGCAGCAGGCGCAGAGCAGTTAGAGCATGTCACAGTGTAGACTGACAGCCATCCACAGCTGGAAGGTTAGAGTCAGGTTTTCCCATGCCCTGGGCTGCCTAGTGCCCTCACTAGAGAAGACCTCAAGTGTAGAAAGAGGTCAGAGGTGTTGAAGTCTCACTTTACACCACTGGTTCTAGCTCCGCTTGCTCATTACAAGCTGTTACTTGAAAATAAGGAGTCTCTGGCCTTTTCAGCACATCTACCACCTCGATGAGGAAACTCCAACAAGGTGAGGGGGAGGCTGCAGATGGGAATCTTTGGCTTTATGCTTTGCAGTGCACTTAAAGGGGAAAGGAAACAAGTACAAGGTAGCTGACATCCTTCATCTTAGAATTTCTTGACTGCAGCATCGATCTCAGGAATGACCTCCTTCAGCTGGTTCCACTGTTCTGCAGACAGGGCAATCCCTAGAAATAGCAGAAAGAAAGGTTTCAGAGCATGCAGAGGGCAAGCAGCTCCTTCAGGCTGTCTAAATAAGGGAAAGTTGGAATCTGAGGCAGAGCCTGAGGCCAAAAACAGAGGCAGCCTTTTGAGCTCAACAGATCTGTGTCAGCACCTCAGCATCCATGTCAAGAGGTATCACAGAAACACCATATAGTAAGCCTGACTTGCCTTTCAAAAACCCCACAGCCCCTTATAGCCTATTCTCCAACACAAATTACCACCCCCATGAGCTGTGAGGGGATTCTAGGAAAGCCTTACTCCACTCAGTAGTTAGGACACCATCCTTTCAGCTGCCCAAAGAAAATAATGCCAGCTCTAGCTCTACTTACAAAACCTGCTGCTAATAGAGTTTACTAGTGTTGCTTAAACAGTAGAGAAGTGGCTTTTTTTTTTTTTTCCTTCTTCCCAGATCCAGCAGAGATAGGGTCTTGATTTCACTGGCTTCTCTCCCATACAAAATACACACAGTAGTGAAATGGCTGTGCGGGTTCCAGCCAAATAATGTCAAGAAACATTATAAAAACAAAGGCCCAAGCTTTATTAAATTCTCTAGATAAACATCAAGGGCCAATAAGTATGCAGCAAAGGCAGTACTTAGGTGAAAACATTTCTTCATGATCTCTGTTCTAACAGATTTTCTGTCTTACTTTGTAGATGTGTTTAACAGCCTGGAAGGAGTCCACCATACTCCTTCCCTCCTACCCCCAATGGTACAGAAAGGCTTCAAGGCTTTGCTTCCAGCTTTTATTATAGGGTAAGTGGTTCCCTTTAAGTGAGTAATTTATAGTTATAACTTCTCTGAAGGAAGGAAATTAATTTCTTAAAAGTAAACCACACTTAGCAGTTATGAAGCAAACCAAGTTGAAAGAAATTCATCTACCCTGACATAAAATCAATAGCAAGGACTGAAAGGTTCCCCAAGAAATCCCACATCAACTGAATTTCTGCTGAGCACTGCAACACGCAGGGCAAGAGAAAAGTGACTTACAGTTCAGGGCCTGTGAATTTCAACAGTCACTGTCTGAGCCCCTGAGCATACGACCCCATGCTGAACATTGACTCAGCAGTTGAGGAGCTGTGGAAAAAAACATATTTTTCCTTCCCCAGCTGCCTTCTTTGGCATCACCTGCTCAAGCAATGTTGCCATGATGGACCACCCAAGCTGTACCACTATATCACAGCATCGAACGCCTTGCCAGGGGAGCAAGGAACATACTTAACACACTGCATTACAGCCTCAGCAGGCATCCAAAAGGCTCTTAACCTTCCTGTCCCCAGACTAAGAGTGAGTTTACCTCTGGGAGCCTCTCCCTGCCAAGCACAGCTCCACCATTATAGATTAGGAGAAACACATACCATGCTACATTACAGCCCTAACAGCACCCATACCAAGACAAGTTTGTCATTCAGTAGCAGGACACAAGGTGGCAACATCAGAGCTAGCTGGACCACAGAAAGTTCCACCTGAATGTGAGTGGGAATTTCTTTACCGTGAGAGTGACAGAGCACTGGAACAGGTTGCCCAGAGAGGTTGTGGAGTCTTCTTCTCTGGAAATAGTCACAGTCCACCTGGATGCAACCTTGTCTAACATGCTCTAGGTGACCCTGCTGAGCAGGGAGGTCAGACTAGATGATCTCCAGATGTCCCTTCCAACCTTACTGATTCTATGATTCTACCCTTCCTCCACCTTGCAGCTCTGCCCCTAACAACAGTCAGAGAAAGTGCTCTTGATCAAAGATGAAACCAGAGTCCTGTAGAGCAACTTCCTGCTCTACTTCTGAGAGCAGCTACATCCCTGTCAAGCTCCTCAGCAGAAGCTCACACCTGCTTATTCATTGTGCTTTTCTTCAGCTGTTGCCACTCAGACTGAAAAGGTGCTTAACTGGGTCTCTAAGTATGGCATGCACAGGTTTCTTCTCCATGCACACATCAGTCCTGACCCCAAGGCAGGCATTCCCAGCTGGTCGAGCTAATGGCCTAGGAGTACCCCAGGTGCAGCCTGTGGTTGCTGCCTCATGAACAGGCCACTGTACCTTTTCTCCCTGGCTTGGTGTCTCCCTCCTTATCCACGTAGAACTCCCTGATGTCCACAAGGACCTTCCCCTTGAAGCAGGACACCCTGACATAGCGCATCTTCCCAATCTGCAAAGACATGGAACTAGTGATGAACCCAGTACAGCAACAAGCTGCCCTGCAGCTTGCAGATCTGCCTACAAAGTGTCTCTCAAAGTGCCAAGGGACCGGAGGAGGAGCTGCCTCAGGTGGGACGCACTGGAGAAAAGCGGCTTAGCTACAGCAGTGCCCCACAAAGGAGCCAGGAAGGCCTATAGGAAGAGGAAGGCACATGACTAGTGCTGCCCCTACCTGGAACATGCCCTCCTCTTCGCTGTCTTGTCCCTGAGGCTTTCCTGCCACCTTCGAAGGCCTGGCCTCTGCTTTTGGCCTTTTCTCTGGCTTGGAAGACATTTCTTTCTTTCTTTTCTAGGAGAGATCACCAGCTTGAGCAGCTCCACCCAAGGTACCTCAACCCCTCTCCCAGGCCTAGCCGAGCCCAGGCCAGGCCGCAGCAACCAGCCAGGCCCGAGGGGCAATACCTGGCCCTCCTCCTCAGGGCCACTCTCCGAGCTGCTGCTCCCCACCAGCTCCTTAGCCTTCGGCATCCTGCAGGGAGACGGCGCGATACCGGAAAACAGTGACGAGGCCGGCACAGCGAGGGGCTCGCAGCTGAGGAGGGGCGCGGGGATGGGCACAGCCCCCTCACGGTACCGCTCGTACCTGGCAGGGCGCAAGCGGGACAGCCCCCGCCCGCCCGCGCGCCCTTCTCCCGCCGCCCGGCCCCGCCCCGCCGCCGCCCGCCAATCCCGGCGGTGCCCAGGGCTCCTTCAGCCAATCGCCGCCAGCAGTGCCGCCGCTCAACTGGCCAATCGCCGCGCCCCTCCCGGGCCCGGCCAAGCTCTTCTCTGAAGTCGTCGGGCCGGGCCGGGCGCTCTCCGGCGGGCCCAGGGGCGCTGCAACAGCCGCCGGCCCGGCCCGGCCCGGCCCGGCCCAGCGTTCCCCCCCCAGGGAGCCTCGGCCTGGCCCCGGGGAGGCCTCCACGGAGCACCACTCGGGTACCCTGGTGCTGAGCGGGGGCAGGATGAAGGCACAACCTGCATTTCCCCTCCTTTCCTTGCTGTTGGATTGATTTCCCCCTCTACGAGGACAATCTCTGAGCTCTGGAAGGCATGTCTGACTCATGTTCAGGGAACAGATCTCTTGTGACGTTTATAATTTGAATAAATAACTAGTTTATGAGGGCTTGACAAGTCATTTGGTAGTGCTGGAAGGCACAATGCTACCTCTCACAACAGAGCCCATGTATACATACTGGCTTCCCTGGATGCCTGCTTCTCAAACCACCACACCCATCTTGCATAGAAATGCTACTTGCTTCCAATCATCAAGAATAAGAGGGTGTTTGCTAACCTCAAGGTGCTGGAATCTAGCCCAGTGTCCATAAATGTTTTCTGTCACACTGCTTTACTTTTGGCTATACAGAAGTGAGAAAGTCAAGCATTTCACCCCTTTTTGCAGAAGGTATAATCCTTCAAATAAGGCAAGGAGCTTGCAAACACCAGCAGCAGAAACTAATAGTTCTCCAGCATATCTGCTCATCAGACCTACTCACTCTTGGTTTATTTTTCCAGGGGAAAGAGGAAAAGGGGACAAACAAATAAGGAACTGAAAAATGTTAAAATACTTAAATACTATAACATTTATGAGAAAAAAAACACAGCTACAGTAATGTTAGCCAACTGCACTGAATTTTCTATTAGTTTTTAAATATTCACCTCAATATACATTTGTTCTTTAGAATGCACAAGAAGAGATAAATAATTGAGTTAACATTACTAAATAAATCAACTTTTTCCTGAGCTGCAAACATTCCAGATTATAACCTTAAAATTGTTATCCAATAACTACAAATTAAACTAAACAGATCAAAGTAAGTGAAAGCCCCCACAAGAACAGTCAGAGGTACAATTTACTGAGGGACATAGTAGCACCCCCATCACTTCAGATCCGCAGGTCAGGACTGAATGGCTTTTAGATGTAAAACCCAGCTTGGCCACAAGGTGCAGAAGTTGGATAAATTTTGCCATGTATTATGAACAACATGAGACTGCGACTTGCAAAGAATAAATGCTATTGTGGGATATTCGGGGTTTTAAAGGTATAAATAGTTTGTGGTGACTTCTCCTCCTAATTCCTTTTTGGGTTCAAGATCTTTCCTCTTAACACTGTAAAAGTTCAAGGGTGAAGCTCATATTGCACAGCAGTACCTATTTCACAATGATGAATATCTCTTAATTGGGAGATAAACTGCAACAGCCAAACTACTTGCATATAACCCCCATTACTGGTTGTGTGGGTGGGAGCAGGTAGAAGGAATAAAGCAGTTTAAATTCTTAAAGTCTGTTAGAAAAGCAGCTTTCTGCAAACTGCAGACTTTGGCAACAGCAGAACAACAGGTAAAATCAGATAGACTGCAAAAAGTATTCCTTTATAGCTATAAGCATCACCTGCTAGCCACTTACAAACATGTGCCTATGTGTTTTCATGCCTCCTCCTTCCAGGCCATACAAACTCCTGATAAGAAGGAAAGGGAAAGATGGTGCCACAAAATCAGCTACGCAGAGCTCTTCTGCAATGTTGCAGAGAATTTTTATTTCATCAGAACAGCTGTTGGGTTTCTGCCTCTGTGTCATGTTGATGAGATTAACCAGATATGTTGCAGAATGGATCAGCACCATTTTTCTTGTTATTACAAAACAGCAGAATAGTAGAGACTAGTGATAAGCTTCTGTGTCAACTTCCCAAAAGAAACACAGCAATGTAGGAACTAGGTTCACTCCCAAAACAGACACTAGTGTGACAGTTTAAGTCTCCACTCTCTCTTTCCCAGCTATGAAAGAGCTGGAATTTTACTATCTCAGACTTTAGCACACAATGTGCTTTAGTACACACTGATATGATGCACAAACCCTTATCTGTAATATGAATTTCTTTCTATGGCAGCCAGCTAGAGATATATGAAATGCACTCAGTCAGCTTGTAAGACAAATTACCGTGGTGCAGGAGAGAGCAAAGCACTATCCCCACTGCCCTTGGGGTTTGCAAACTCTCAGTTACCTCTGCTCTCCTTTATTTTAGATAGCTGCCACTGGCTTCTGGCACTGTACCAGGAGTGTTGGCAGTGTATTGTTGAGACCACAAGAAATTGAGTATTTGCTTTAATGCTACAGCCTTGACAGGGACAGAGCTGCAACCACATTGGCCTTCCTTGGTGGAAGTGTGTGACTAAGCTTTGAGCTTCTCATGCAGAAGAGCCAAGGTTGATAGTTTCCACCAAAAGAAAGAACACTCTGGGACTATTCTCCTGCCCACTACTTGTAAATGTTATGTGCACCCAAGCTCAAGCAGGACTGCTAGTAACTTTGGCTTCCCTATTTGTTCTCAGTGAAGCAATGGAGTTAAGTAACCTGCTGCAATGGGGGAACACCCCACCTCCAAGTGTACCACACAAGGAACACACGATGCAGCTGGAGGGCTCTGAAACTGTTTCCAGATACTTAGAACTGACAAAGAAGTTCTTTGGGTAATCACTGCACTGTGCTTGTTCTGTACCTACACAGTGCAGAGCACGCACCCTCCCAGAGCACAATACATCCAGTCTCTAAGAGCAGAACATAACAATGAGTGACAAATGATCAAGGCTCATCTTCCACCTACTCCAGAACAAAAAAAAAAAATATATATATATATATATATAGTTTCTGAAGTCATTATGAATTCATTTGTCAGAAGAATGTCACAAACAGTTCATGCATGCAGAGAGACATATTTCAAGCAAGCACTCAAAAGATCAGCAAAAGGTAAGTTTCCCTGCAGGGCTGATATTTCAGGAGTGCTTGGTACTTTGCCACCTGTTGATATTACAGGGAGCCGCAGACATCCGCATGCTCTCCTGGAAAACAAATGACCCTTTAAAGAACAAGTCATTACATATTTAAAATAGCAGAGAAGCATACACTGTGAGGTAAGGGTATTCCAAGGAGGAGACTACAGTGAAAGAAACAAAGATGAATGGAAATAAGTGCTTTGGTCCCCATCCAGAGGACAAGGACAGTCACTTAACAACCCCTTTTCTAACAAGGGTGTACAATTTCAGTTGTGGTACAGACAAGGATGCACAGCTTTAACTTTCCCTGCGTACAAAAAAAGATGACACAATTTATCAAGCCCACAAGCACTTTCAGCCTCTGTAGAAGATGCTATTTTAAATAAAAATGTTCCTTTTAAATAAAGGTAGTCACCTGGCTTGTGAAGAGACCCCATATGCACAAAACAATCTATAGAAAAGACTCAAAGAAACATTATTTGAGTGATGGGACAGCAGCTATTCAACCAGGACATCTTCTAGAGCTATGACTAGCCTAAGACTTGTAGGGAAAATCTTTATATTTTCCATGAGAACTTGAGAGGTAACTAAAGTGCAGCACTGCTCAGAAAGAGCCTCTTGCTCTCATCAGAAAGCGATGACATGCATCATCCTGCTCACTTTAGATGGCGGAATTCAGGAAAGGCTTAAACTTAAGCAGAAGACAATGCTTTGGAACTGGTTACCTGGCCCTCCAGAGCTTTGCACAAGCACTGGCAACTATTCCAGCCAACTAGAGAGCTGTCCCCATCCAAAAACACCAGCATACTAAAAATAAGGCCTTGTTCAAGGGTAAAAGTAAAAGAGAGGGCATGTTCTAAGATATACGCTCTTAGTTACAGCTCTAGAAACAGACATGTTTAAAGTTACATTCATAAGACTTCATTTTGTTTTGTTTTTTAATGGCTAAATGATCTGCCTCCTTTCATACATACTGGGGGCAGAATGTGAAAGGAGACAGCAATAAGCACTTTGGGAACTTGCTCCTGCACTCAGCTCAGGAACAGGGTTTTCAGAAATAACAGCTGAAAAATGTGATATGAGACCTTGAGGTGCAGGTGAATGACAAAACACCCCAAAACCCACAGCCCAGCTGAAAGTGAAAACTGAGGAATGAAGACTGAAGTAGTTACTGACCAGAGCTCAGCAAGAGCCCCTGGAGTGCTCTTGCTACTAATACAACTAGCTTGTTTAAATACACAGAACAGCACAGCACATGATCCTGCAGCAAGCGGGACTGTAGAACCCCCCACTAAAAAACAAGTAGGAGTTGAACACAGACTGGTGGCAGCAGCAAAGCTGCTAAGCTTTAAGCTAAATCAAGTACACAGCAAAATGCAACCTCCGAAAGAGGCAGGACGGTCAGAATTCTACTGCAGGAACCCGTTTTAACGATCTTTCCTCATTCCCCGATCTGAGTAACAGTCAAGATTTTTTACAGTGCACCTCCTAAAAGGGAATGAGTTATTGCACAGTTTAAACAAAACACAAGATGCTTGCTGGAGATGCTGTTTGTTCAATACACTTTCTTGAGGCCAGGCAGAGAACTTAACAGGTATGGTAAAAAAACATGCTATTCTCTCTCTCATTGCATGTGCACTTTTTTCTTTCTTTTTTTAAAACAAGTGCTCTGAGTCCTTGTTTGCTGGGCAGAGATAATACAATTACTCTGTAGTTTCACCCTCCAAATTGGCTGTATGGCACATGGGTCCACGAAAGTGCTGGGCCTGGTTTTACACTCATAGAAACTGCTCAGAATCAGCTGCTCAGCATTTATACAATCTGCAGGAATTAAGTCTCTGAGCTTCTCCCTTGGTACAAGGCAAAGGAAAACAGACATGGTGCAATTCAGGGGAAGAAAGGGGAGAAAAGCACCTAAAAGGTGCACAAGTGTAGAAACTTCTCTTTCTTTCCACCTTCCTCCCCTCTCCAGGGTAGCAAAGAGGAGAGAGAGGAAGAGGAACAGCAGGACGCAATGGAAGGCAGAAGGTTCCTGATGGGCTCACCGATGGCTCAGTGCTGCTGAATGGGTGATGACTTGTTACTTCACTGCTGCTTTGTTTTAAGGGATAATCTCTGTACCATCTTGTAAAGGAGACCAAAGTGCTGGAAACAGAAGGAAAATAAGTAATTATGAGTCCTTATAAGCGCTAATAAAATGGCTGTGTTTTACCTAGGGAGGAAACTAGAAAGCTTAAAACGATTCTAACGTGCAAACACAATACTTTGCTTGATTCACCCACTAACACTCTGATCCTGAGAATAGAGTGGGACTTGGTAAATTAGGAGGAATTTCTTCAATTAAGCCAGTTAGTCAAGGTTTTACAGAAAGTGATGGCTTACAGAAAATTTTGTGCAGGCTGCTGTCACCCCCCCCCCATGAAGATGCAAACAATTGTTACAGATTTGATTTTTTTTTGGATGTGATTCTTTTCCTTCAGAAGGAGAGGAAAAGTTTCAGAATTCAATACATGCAAAAAATCAGCCACTAACACAGAAACATTGCTGCTAGCAGTTTTAGGAATGCAGAAATGAATAGGAAAACCCAGAGATTCCCACCAGTTCACAATCCTTTATTGGGATCATTTCTTTTACCATTTCACAAGTGACTTAGAAGTTTACTTAATTCTTCTTTTGATTCTGCTTTGATTAATTGCATTTTGATTCTATAACGGCTATTTTAGGATATTCAATAGCTATTACAAGATCCAAGCTTCAAATAACTTATCATAATGAACATAAAGAAGATAGTGGTCAGATAACAAAGATGGTGTTTTTCCTCCTGTTTCTATTATTGTTACTTCAGACTCTAAAACACTTCTTGTATCCCACAATGAATATTAAATACAAATAATATGAAGTAAGAGGTCAATACTCAGACCGATCTCAAATGTTCCCCCTTTATCCACAATCTTCAAAGAAGCCAGGCAGGATGAGAAACCTAGCTCAGAGTGACCTTGTTAACACTTAAAAAACAAAAAGACTTTATTTAAACTGGCTAGCCTAGGCACAGAATGCCACATTTACAGCAGTCTGAACAGAGATGTATTTAGTTTAACTAAAAAATATAATATCCCCTCCTCCACAGGATCTTGGAACACATCTAATTTACAACAAGGTGCAAGGCTTTAACAGAAGAGCAGATTTTAGTCACCTTCAGCCTGAAGCTAAAGGAATCTGTTAGAAAGCCAAAGTAGCTTAACATATGAGCTAGACACGTCCCTGACCAAGGACATCTGTAAGGACACATACAAGATGGTACTAGGAAATAAAATTTCAGAACTGGCAAGGGATCACCTTCAACACAGCCACTTAAAATGCTCAGAGAAATCCAAATCAAAATGGCTGGCTATTTAGAAAGGGATGGGATTATTGTTCCAAGTTTGGTGCTGGGACTGTGAGAGCAGTAGCCGCTCTGACGTGTTATTAAAGATGGAAATAATATCTTTGTCTCTTATTCTTTTTCTCTTACCTGGACTGCAACATAGGCAACTCCAAGGTAGGCTGCAATGCAGACAGCCAGAAGCAGGTCAAATATTGCTGGCTTGACCCTGAAATGAAGACAGAACACACGAAATAGCTAGAGCAGGTACTGCCACAGACAGGTAACAGCCACATATGCCCAAGACAATTCCATACCTGTATGCATTCATCACCTGCTTCAGCTGGTCATAGAACACAAACTCAGGGTCCCTGGGGAAAGAAGAAATTCTTCAGGTTGTACTACATTTCTAGACGCTGTATTAAGGACATCCCAGACCTCTGTTCTCAACAAGTTCATCCAACCACAGATGGGCAAGTTTGACAACCTTGCATACCAGTTTTGAACTGATTTTAGCTGTCAGCTCCCTCTTTTTCTACAGACAGAAGCCCAAGGATGCAAATCAGGATACATGCTGTTCAAGTTTCTCAGAAGAGGCATGCAGAAGATCCCTTGGCAGGTTCATGAAACTGCCCCATCCCAAGCAGACTAGACAGGAAGCGAATCTTGCAATCAAAGAAAGCTTTCTAGGGGACTTTAGGTCTTTCCTGCATTCAAAGAAAAGCAGCACTCAGAGTGGGAAGATTAGAACCAGAGCAGTGGTTCCTTTCAAGAGCTAAGATCTGTTACTGTTTTGTGAAGAATGATACACAGCTTTCTATGAGAGAAGAGACGGCACAAATCATAACAGATAGGAGAGCAGAAAACAGCAGTCACCTGTACCACATGCCAAGGAAGGAGCAAGAGAAGCTGCAGCTCAGAGACAAGATTCACTGGAGGGAGAAGCCAGTGTGCATGCCTCAGCTGGTTCTTCTATCTCTCTTCTTACCTTTTGTCTGCTTTTACATGATGTTGTTTCACATCCTTCAGGTAGCGGCCCATATAATACTCTAGGGTGTTGAGGAAGGTGCTGTCTTTATCAATCAGCTGGGCAGCTCTTGGCTGACTGCTCAGCCAGTCCATCACTGACTCTAGTTGCTCCTCCTGGATCTGCTACAGAAAAATACCACCAAAGAGAGTGAGTTAAGCACACACATGCTGAAAACAGACCCTGGATCCATTCTCTCCACAGGTGACACAAATACATTATGCTTACCATCTGCTCTGTGAAGATCTGTAGATCTGCAGGTGTTCCCTGCAAAGCAAAAAGAGACAGGCTGGTGGTGAGAGAAGGCTTGGCTGGTCAGGACAAGTCTGGCTGAAAGTGCAGGATGGGTTGCTCTTACCTTTTCTGTTAGGTTGTAGATGACCCTTGTCAAAGCCTCAGCAATGATCCTAGTATTCCTGGTTAGTGCCTTAGTGTCTACATGTGCCCTAAACCAAAAAAGGGGAAGTTATAAATCCGTCAATGGGAGCAGCTTGTTAAAGAACAGTTTCCTTCAAGAGAACACCATTCATCACTGCACCATTTGTGTTGATGGGCTGAATTTCAGCTGCAGCCTTCCCCAAGACCTCTAACCTCCCATCCATAATGCTGTTGCGCAGGCTGTCCCGGTGGCTCTCTAGATGAGAGATGGTGAATGCTGGCAAGCGTCGGATGGCAAAACGCTCGTGCTCCCATGCTAGCATGTCCTCAGCCAAGTTTATCTTCTTGTGCACCATGGAAAACTTCACCTCTGGGAACTGGCTGGCAACAACCTGAAGGAAAGGCCAAGCCATTCAAGGCTGTCATGCTTCCCATCGCACTATCCCACCTTGTGCTGCCCACTCCACCTAAATCCAAGATTTAGTGCTACAGATGGTAAACACCCTCCCACCTGTAAGCTGCAACCCTGGCTAGTGCCATTAAAAAGATGCTAGCACTGGAACAGGTTGCCCAGTGAGGTTGTGGAGTCTCCTTCTCTGGATATAGTCAAAGCCTGCCTGGATGCAACCCTAACATGCTCTAGGTGACCCTGCTTGAGCAGAGGGATGATCTCCAGAGGTCCCTTCCAACCTTACTGATTCTGTGATTCTATGTTTTTTTAATGTCATTACAGAAGTCACCTTGGTAGCTTTTGCAAGCAACAAACCATAAGAAAGCATAGTGGAAAGTGCTGCAGATCTAGTCTGCTTTATTCAGAACCACGGCATGAGGATTTGTGTTCACTCCACATCAAGTGACCAGAAACAACACATACGAAATATTTCAATGGCACGTCCTTTCTTCACCTCTTGCTCCCTTCCGTTCTCTCTAGGAGAGCTGCAGCTCCCCAGTGTAAGTCACAAGCTCCCCTCTACCCAACATACTTTTCATTACCATCTCTAATTCTCTCAGAAACGCATGCTGTAGGGTCCCCTCTTTGGGAGGCTTTGAGACATGGAGATGAAGGCTGTTCCCTCGGCCCAGAGTGTCCAGGCAGAGAACAAATGCTACGTTATCCTGTAGCAAGCTGGAATCTGGAACAGACAAATTCAAATCCTTAATGTTATGCTTTGTGCTCTCTGAGAACGTAAACGCTAGCAAGGCTCACAAAGAGGAAGGCTGACATACAAGACCCTTATCACAATATTAAATTGAGGCCTTGCTACTGGAACATACTGAAATGCCAGTCTCTCTCTCACCAGTGTGATCCAAGTTGTCTTCCAGCCATCGCTTGGTTCCTTGATAATTAAATTTGCCACCTCCAGATGCAAAGAACAGCAAGTTATACCTGCCCATTGAAGAAGACAGGAGTTAGCACACCATACTCCACGGCTACAGAACTCATTTACTCAACCTTGGAGGTGGGGGAAAAAAGATTGCAACAGTTGGTATCTGAGGTTCAAGGCAAACTTCCCATTAACAAATGCTTCCTACATGCCATATACTTAGGTAATGACAGAACAGGTATAAAGTGGAGGAGTTCCCACTGCCTGAGGACACAATCTAGTTCCCAATTCATTCCTTCCACTTGTCCTCCAGCTTGAGCAGGGCCTCAGCAAAGAAATTAAAGAAAGCAGCTTGGCAATTAACAGCTGCTATGTTGGGAGGGAAGCAGAACAGCGCAAGGACTGCTTGTTATAATCTAGAAGTCTGCAGGTCTGGAGCAAAAACCTTTCTGCTTGATCACAGTTACTCACGTTCCCCCAAGCGGAAGGCAGTTTCTTACCCAGCATGGGTACGTCGGTAGGTGTAGAGCCGGGAAAACAGCCTGGCTAATTCCAGTAGCACAGAGATACCACTGCCATTGGAGTCAGCACCATGCGACAGCCACTGCAGGAAGAGGTCAGACAACAGCAAGGTGACAATCCTACACTTATCTTCATGTTCCAGAACAGCCTTCAAGACTGCATACCACCATGCTCCACTTGCAACTGTCCTTGGTCTTTAAGGCCAAGAAAGAAAAACACAGAGGCAGAGGCCTCACGAGAAAAGAGAGACAGAAACAGAGACCTGTAGAAAGAAAGAGTACTTACGGGGGCGACTCCAAAAGAATCATAATGGGCAACTATCACAACAGTGGGCAGGTCTTCTCCACCCAGCCCTGTCAGCCTTCCCTGCAGAGGAAAGACCAACATTACCCAGCATCTCCTCTGGTGAACCAGGACAAAGACAGCATGCCTCCTACAAGCCTACCCAGTCTCCAGGGGCCTCAGTTCTGAGGACTTCAGCCACTTCTCTCACCTGGCTGAGCTTCCAGATGCCAAATGAAGTCTCCATAAAAGAAGGCACTCCATCAATGCTGCAAGTTTGAATCTACCTAGAACTCACCTCCACGCTGGGTATGAGCCAGTCATTGATAGCTTTGCTCTGAGCCCCGCTAGTCACCATCTGGAAGCCATTGGCAGTTGCCGTGTGCAAGAGAACTAGAACAAAAAATTAAGTACGTTGGGGAAGTTCTGTCCCTTTATTTCCCTTGCTAACTGATCTCTGGAAAGATAAGTTTTAAACTACTTGAGCCCTCTCATTTGTCATTTGTGTTTCTGCATTGATACAGAATCATGCATTTTCATTCTGTTCTGAAACCTCAATGCTTTGAACTTGCTAAAACAAAAACCTTTCTCCAACAGACCTCAAGTTTGTCACTGCACTTACCACATAGGGAAATAGTAAAGTTATTTACAGAAGAATATGTGGAAGTGCTAAATTGACTTGTTCTCAGACAAACTAACTTCAGGCCCTACCAATCTATTGAGGGTCACTAACATCTTTTTAACACGAGTTTTGCTTTATGTCCTACTTGCAACAGCATGAATCAAAGAACTCACTCCATGCAACTGTATTCCTAAATATAGTAAAGTAACACTCTCTCATATATAGCTTTTCTTCAATTAAATCTCAGGAGCACTTTAACATAGACAGAATAAACATGAAGGCAGCAGAACACTGATTCATGGTGGACATGATTCAGCAGACTGCTGACAGAGGTGGAAGCAAGACTGTCTTCCCCTAAACCTTTCCCCCACTTATTGGGGCTCACCCTCTGCAGCCGATGCAGAACCTTGTGATGCAGAAGCAGCCCTTGTTTGTTCATAGATAGACAGCAGTTCTTCATCTTCCACTGCAAAGTAGACTGGCACAACAGTTTCCATAGCAAGCATTTCTGGTTCTATCTCCATGAATTGCTGAAGATTTAAGTGAGACAAACTTAGCATCTGCTAAACATGCAAGACGGCAGAAAAAAAATAAACAGCCAAAGCAGAGAGAGAGAACTTAGTTTTATAATTAGTGTGATTTGTTAAGCATTACAACAGGACCATTCAATCCTGCAGCAACTCAAACTTGCTCCCTCTCAAACATCTCCCATCAGAAAAGCAAGAGAACCTTTTTTTTACCCTCACAACATCCTGTGGGACTGAAGAAATGGACTGGGGCAAGATGATCACCACAGCACCAGCTGACTGGCGGAGAGCCTTCTGGTATTGCTCATAGGAGAAATCCACCAGCCGCATCATGACACAGCGGCGGCTCAGAACGTCTGCTTCTACAGTGCGGGCTTCCGTGTTTAGCACTGCACTCCGGGTGCCTATGGAGAGAAACCATAGGGCGGTTTAGTGAGCAAATTGATCACAACCCCTTTGCCTGAGCCTAACTGCTTTACAGAACAGTCTTGATTATAATCTCATGCACTATAGAGCAGCTAGGACCTATAGAGTGCTACAGTTCATCTCTCCTCCCTTATCTTAGAAGGAATAGAGATAAGAGATCTGTGGCATTTTTCTCAATCCATCAGAGCAGTACCTGTGCAGCCACACCTTGCTAGGCTCCCCTGATTACAGCACTACAGTCAATGATGTCCTTCAACCTTCCTCTCCACGACAACCACACACACTACCTGTTTGCTTGCTTCCACCTGATATCTATGGGCAGCAATATGTGAGAGGAAAGCCTGGCCTCTGGCTATTCTGACTGCTGCATCCTCCAGCTGTAGGATCTCCTTGTCTGTGAGCAGAGGATACAAGCTGTGCAGAACCACTTTGCAGAAGGACACAGCAAAGCTACCCCACATCTGTTCAAACTGCAGGGGGCTCCTGCTGTTCCAGCTCATCCACTGGAATGTTTCCGTGACTGAGAAAATTACAAATGGGCAGGTTGTTTCCAGCTCCTCATTCTCCCCTATTCTCGGCTCCAGCACATCAAATTCACACATAAATACAATCCCTGGGGAGAATAACACTTTGAAGGCTTGCCAGCGGCTCCAGTGTTCTCTACAGGAGGACCCAAAGGATATCTTGCATAATCAGAGATGTTCATAGAATCACAGAACAGTAGAGGATAGAAGGGACCTCTGGAGACCATCTAGTCCAATCTCCCTGCTCAACCAGGGTCACTTAAAGCATGTTGCACAGAACCACATCCAAGTGGAGTTTGAGTATCTCCAGAGGAGACTCCGCAATATCTTTGGGCAACCTGTTCCAGCACTTTGTCACTCTCACAGTAAAGACATTTTTCCTCATATTCAGGTGGAACTTCCTATGTTTCAGTTTGTGCCTGTTGCTCCAGAAGGCATGCCAAATCAGTCTTCTCCTATCACTAGGCACCACTGAAAAGAGTCTGGCCCCATCCTCTTGACTCCCTCCCTTAAGGTGTTTGTAGACATTGATAAGAACCCCTCTCAGTCTCATAAGAGAGTTGCTCCAGTCCTCTGATCATCCTCGTCGCCCTATGTTGGACTCTCTCCAGTAGTTCCATGTCTCTCTCGTACTGGGGAGCCCAGAACTGGACACAGTACTCAAGATGAGGCCTCACCAGGGCTGACTAGAGGGGCAGGATCACCTCCCTCAACCTGCTGGCAACAGTCCTCCTGATGGATATGATCGCTCATGGTCAACTTGTCATCCACCAGCACTCTCAGGTCCTTTTCTGCAGAGCTGCTCTCCAGAAGGTCAGCCCCAGCCTGTACTGGTGCCCAGGGTTATTTCTCCCTAGGTGCAGGACTCTGCACATGCCCTTGTTGAACCTCAGGAGGTTCCTCTCCATCCAGCTCTCCAGCCTGTCCAGGTCTCTCTGAATGGCAGCACAGCCCTCAGGTGTCTCAGCCACTCTTCCCAGCTTGGTATCACCAGCAAACTTGCTGAGGAGGCACTCTGTCCCTTCATCCATGTCACTGATGAAGAAGTTGAACAGGATGGGACCCAGTACTGACCCCTGGGGGACACCACTAGCTGTGGGCCTCCAACTAGACTCTGCACCACCGATCACAACCCTATGAGCTCTGCCTTTCAGCTAGTTCTCAACCCACCTCACTGTCCACTTACCTAGCCCGCACTTCCTGAGCTTACCTACAAAGATGTTACTGAAGACAGCGTCAAAAGCCTTGCTGAAGTCAGGGTGGACAGCATCCACTGCTCTCCCCTTATCTGCCTAGCCAGCCATTCCTTCATAGAAGACTATCAGATTGCTTAAGCATGATTTCCCCTTGCTGAATTCATGCTGACTACTCCTCATCACCTTCTTTTCCTCCAAATGCCTGGAGATGATATCCAAAATGAGCTGTTCCATCACCTTTCCAGGGATGGAGGTGAGGCTGACTGGCTTGCAATTTCCTGGGTCCTCCCTTCCTGCCCTTTTTGAAGACTGGAGTGACAGTGGCTTTCTTCCAGTCCTCAGGCACCTCTCCTGCTTTCCATGACCTTTCAAAGATGATGGAGAATGGCCTATCAATAACATCTGCCAGCTCCCTCAGCACTCATGGGTGCACTCAATCAGGGCCCATGGGTTTGTGAGTGTCAGGTTTGCCTAAATAATCTCTAACCTGATCCTCCTTGACCAAGGAAAAGTTTTCTTTTCTCCAGACTTTCTCTCTCACCTCCAGGCTCTAGGATTCATGAGGGCTGACTTTAGCAGTAAAGACTGAAGGAAAGAAGGCATTCGGTAACACTGCCTTCCCTGTCAACAGGGCACCCACTGCAATCAGCAGTGAGACCACATTTTCCCTAGTCTTCCTTTTGCTACTGATATATTTGAAGAAGCCCTTCTTGCTATTCTTGACATCCCCTGCCAGATTTAATTCCAAATGGGCCTTAGCCTTCCTTGTCACATCCCTGCATACTCTGACAGTGTTCCTACACTCCTCCCAAGTGGCCTGTTCCTTTTTCCAAATTCTGTGTACTTTCTTCTTGTTTTTGAGTTCAAAGCCACCCTACAATTTGTATTGCTCTAAACCGAATTTCTCTCTCCAAAACTCAGTTACTTACATCAAAGACTTCCTCACACTGAGCTCTCATGCAGCCAGGAGAGGACTGAGGTGCTCCAGAAGGCATGCCAAATCAGAATCTCCTCCACGGAGGAGATAATCTTTCTCAAGTGGCCACTTGCTGGAGTGCAGGGAGCTCAGGGAAGTGAATCTAGCTCCAAGGAACAGCCTGCAAACATCCTTGTCATATAGAAACATGAATCTTTTCTGGATTTAACTTTGCTTCTCATCCATGCCCCTTCCCTCATAGCTGGTTTTCCAATCGCAGATTCAGCAGGCATTGGTAATCACGGAGCTGCTTTGCTCCTTTTACAGGGAGCTGTGGGAGGAATATATTCTCAAATGGGTTAGAGAGTCTAAATGCAGCAGTTACTTCTAAAGCGGACTATTGCTAAAACGTCGGTTTAAACCTGGCTTAGCATCCTCTGACACTAGTTTGGTCTGGTCAACAAGGATCAAACCACTTAAACAAGAAAATGACCTGGTCCTCCACTACATAGTATTAATGAGGACAACACATCCAGTAACTGAGCTAAGGCTTTCACATATGCTCAAAAGCCTTTTATAGAGTTCCTGCAACATAAACAAGCACATACTAGTAACAGGTCCATCAGACCAGAGGAAAAAAAATCCGTAACAAGGAAAACTACTCCACCACTTCTAATGCAATGATGTCTAAACACAGGAAAGCATGGACCCAGAATTCTGCTCCCAGGACAGTCCACTGATATCTTAGCAGAGCAGTCACCAACACTGTTCTTTCACAACACTGCAAGACAAGTTGATTTTGTGTAGTTTCTCTACAAAGAGCTGTTGAATGATAACATATGGATTTATAATTTGAAGGGCTCTATTCGCATTATTTAAATAAGTATGTTAAAAGCCTAAATTTGTTCTTAAATTGCTCTATGACTGATGATGACAAAGACTTCTTCTCTCCCCTGCAAAAAAACAATCAACAACAACCTCTACTTAGTGTCTTTGGAAAAGATTTTGAGAATCTGGAACAACAGCAAGCTTTTATCCAGAAGGCTGTTTGGCCTCATAACACACATGGAACTGAAACACTAGCTACCCAAAGGGGCTGGCAAACAACAAAAGCAGTACACAATATGCTGAGCTAGAAGGGGTCAGAAAAATAAACTACTTAAAAGTTAATTGCAAGCATCTTAAAAATCAATGTGTGGCTTTTCTAGAGTTCACCAAAATCTACAAAACATGCTGTGAGTACCTGACTGGAGATAACACTCAGGCAAGCAAAGTCAAAGTTAGCTGAAGCTCATGCCTGCTGCCCCCACTATGCCTGCAACCAGAGATCTACTGCCACAAGATAAAAGTGATAGCTGAATGCCTCTGCAAGAGAGCCTAGCTTGGATCTAGTGAAGTTCTCAGCAGCAGAAGTTTCAAGATGTGGACACATTTTGAGATGCTGTGATGAAAAAAATGAGAAATAATTTCAGATATCCAGAAGCCACCAACAGCACTTGTAATATTTACAAAACAGGCAAGCATGGCTGGTGTTGCTTCATCTTTACTGATATATGCTGTTATGAAGCTTTGAATGATCTAGAGCCTGCGTCTCCTGAACAGTACAGAATAAATCTGGGGCTATAATTCTAGTCTGTCAGGAGAAGTCTAAAATGTAGGTCCCAAAACAGACAGCAACAAAAGCCACTCATGGACAAAGCACATACTTTGATCTGGAATAAAAAGTCTGCAGAAGACTCTCAAACAAGCTTGCTTCAGGTTAGGCAGTACAGGCAAAATGGGGCGGGGGAGTAGCTTCAGGATTACAACACTCCAGGTTGTATTTCTGACTCTAAGACAGTGTTGCACAATGAATAGGCTGGAAACAACTGCACGGAGAGAAATTGGAGGTCAACAGTAACATGAAGGAAAAACTGCAAAAGGAAGGAGGCCTGTTAAACCAGGATACAAGGGCACGGCACAGCCAGTCGAGGTAGAAGGCAGGAGAACAGAAGAGTCAATAGCAAGAGGAGAGACCCGGTCTGTGAGGGGACTGCACTGGGGCTCCCTGAGCAGTGGCAAGGTCCAGCCCGGGAAAGGGGCCTGCAAGGACACTGTGGCCCTTGGATACCGCTGGAGCCCCTGGCCCACCAACTCTGGTACCAGTGGCCAAACTCAGCAGACCAGGCTCGCCTGGGTCTCCCCGGTTCGGGCCTACCTGGCCACTCCAAGCCCCCCGGTCAGGCCCCCTCGACTCTCCAGGAGCCTCCTCGCGCCTCCAGCCCCGCCCGGGCCTGGCGCAGGGCCATGGCGCCGCGCCTCACCGTAGGGTTGCCCGCCCAGCTCGTACTGCTGCATTCGGTACACTGTGAACTCATGGGCGGCCTCAGCGGCGGGCGGTGGGCCCAGCAGCAGCAGCACGGCAGGCACGAAGAGCAGGAAGCTCAGCGGCAGGCACGAGGCCTTCAGCACCGACTCCAGCACCTCGCCCGCCTCCTCCAGCATGATGATGGTGGTGGTGGTGGTGGTGGTGGTGGTGGTGGTGGTGGTGGTGGTGGTGGTGGTGGTGGTGGTGGCGGCGGCCTGGCCCAGCCCGGCCCCGCCGCCGCCGCCTGCTCCCCAGCACGCACAGCGCGGCGGGACGCAGAGCGCGGCGGGGCCGCGCACGGGATGACGGGAGCGGTAGTCCCAGCAGAGCCGCAAAGGCTGCTGAGAGCGGTAGTTCCGGCGGCGCCGCAAGGCTTGCCGGGAGTCGCAGTGCCGCCCAGCGGCGGGACGCGGCGGCGGCGGCCTGCAGAGCCGCGGACGGGCGGAAGGGCTGGAGGCGCGTGGAGCGGGGTGTCCCTCACTCGCGTGCACACCTGCTCCGCGGGGCGCTAAAATCAAATCACAACGTCACGGGGATTTCTTATCAAAGAGATTTATTGCAAAACAAGCTGGCTGGAAGCTCGATGTGGCTACGCAGGGGCTGGGCCGGGAAGCTTCAGGCTGTCAGGAGCTTCCTCTGTATGCCCGCTGCCTTGGCTGCCTCGCACAGGGAGGGGAGGTGCTGAGAAGCTGCTGTGGTTTCTTGCTGCAGGGATGTAGGAGCAGGAAGCAGAGGTGCAGCAGGAGGTGCCTTCTGGAGCCCTGCTGGGTTGGTCAGGCCCTGCCAGGAGAAGGGACCAAGGTTCACCCCCCCCCCCCCAGCGCAGCCTGGCTGGGGCCCTGGTGCTGCTGGCACTGCTCAACGCCCATCCGGCCCAGCTGGCCTCACCCTGGAGCAGCCCCCTGCACAGTGCAGCCTCCCACCAGCCCACAGCATGCCTTGCCACTGCTGGCTGAGCCCTCTACGTGCCCCCTGGGTGCCTTGCCAGCACCCACCGCAAGGCTGCAGTGCTTGGGGCACTCTGCTCACGTGGAGGCACTGGCCAGCAGAGGTTGGCCTGCAGGTCCAGGTGGCAGCAACAGCGCTGTGCAGGGGCTGGGCTACAGTGCTTGGCCCTGGGGCAGTGGAGTGAGACTGTCGGGGTCTGGTGAATACCCAGGTTCCTGCGTGCCTGGCTACTTTGCTTGCTGTTGATGCTGTCCATCTCACAGCAGGGTGGGGACCCTCAGAGCATTTCCCTGGCAGAGCACAGGCTGCCCCTGCCTCTGAATGCAGCTGGGCACAGAACCACAGTGCCAGGGTCAGACCCCCACCATTGCTTTTGCCAGCTGCCTTGAAATTCGGAAGGGTTTGGAGCAGGTGCCACCCTGCTCTGGCCCTGTGGTGATGACTGTGCCAGGCTATTGCAGTGATTCTTGTAAATGATCTGTTGCAAAATCCCGTTTGCAAAAGGTTTTCTGGAAGGAGGCAGCTTTTGTGGACCAGAAAGGAAGAAGAAACAACTCCTACTGCTTCCAGTCAGGTGTGATCCAAACCTCACTAGAGACAGCAGGGTGCAAAGCTGCCTGGATGCTGCTGCTCAGCCTTCTGGCAGTGCCCTAGCCACTGTGGGCATCTCCCCTGCATTGGGACCTCAGACCTTGGCAGGTTTGCTGGAGTACAGCTCACCTCCCTGGAAGGCCACAGCAGGACAGCCCTGTGCTCTGCAGGTGCATGTCACCTGTGAGGCTTGGCCAGATGGGGAAGGTGGTTCTGCCACACGTGAGGGCACCAGAGTCCTGAGTCACCATGGTGACTGTTCCTCCATCTACCTGCAGTGGTGCTGGGGCTGCCTTGCAGGTGCAGCCTCATGCCTGGAGACACAGCAGGGCTCCAAGGTCTCCCTGACAGGCTGTAAGTGTGGTCACAGCATTTGCCCAGGGTCAGTGGCAAGTCTCTGCACTCTGTAAGAGATTAGGCTGTCACTGCAACCCTCTGCCAACCCAGAGCTAGTTGTGCTACACTGCAGGTGAGCACTTGACTCCTGGCCAGTGGTTTCTGAGCTGCTCCCGACCTTGCAAATTATTCTTGACTCCCTGGCAAGGCATCTCCCTTGTGTTTTCAGGAGGCTGTAAACGGCAGGAGAAGGCTCAGGGATTGCCTTCTGCCTGCATGGACTGGCTGCTCTGCTAGCCTCGCCTGATTCTGAGGGGCTGGGGACAGTCTTGGTGGGGGTACCCAGACCTCTCTCACTGGACCCTAGGCAAGATGCCTTCTGTCGGGAGAGGCACAGCATCTATGGACATGCGCACGTGGAGCAGGGGCCCCTTATAACCTTGGGCATGGCAGCTGTCTCAGCAGAGTGTATATGCCTCCTTATCCCCCCACCCCTATCCCAGGACGACTGCCTTTCCCCATGTTACATGCACACTGAAGCAACATCTAATCCATGGTGCTGGAAAGCCTGGCCACAGTTAACCACTAAGGCGGGGTTGTACAATCTCAGTCTGAGCTAAAACCAAGGCCACAGCTCTGCCAGGCCAAGACTGGCAGCACAAGGTCCTAGTGGACTGTCTGATCCTCCCCTGCTCTCCCCACAGCCTCTCAGAGGCTGGGGAGATTGCTCATCATACTGGAATTGCTGGAGAGGGGTGCCCTGGGCCGGGCATTCAGGGCTACAGAGCTGCGGAAGCTTTCCCGGTAGCGCAAGGAGCTCTCTGTGGATGAACCGGAGTTGATGTCTGTGATGACCAAGCAGCTCTCAGGCTTGCAAAGCCCAGCCCAAACACAGCAGCAGCACAGCAGGCTTTTCATAGCGTGGCACACCTCCCTGCTCCGGAAGGAGTAAATGACAGGATTAATGGCTGAGTTGAGTATGGCCAGACCCAAAGTCCAGTCCAGGCTGTGGAGGTGTCTGCAGGTCTGGGTCTCACAGAAGACATCAAAGAGCAACAGGATGAAGAGGGGACTCCAGCAAATGATGAAGACACCCAGGATCATCAGTACAGTTTTGAGCAAGTGCAGGGACCGTTTGCGGCTGTGCCGAGAACTGATTTGCTTGGAGCTGGCCTGGACCAGCTGATAGATGGAGACATAGAGGCCGACGATCCCTAGAAGGATGATGCTGAACATGACCACAGAGAAAAGTATGTAGTTCTTGGAGTAGAGAGGCAGGAGGGCAGAGCAGGCATTGAAGTTGCACAGACAGTTCCAGCCTAGCAGTGGAAGGAGTCCAATGACCAAGGCCAGCAGCCAGCAGGAGATGATGAGGCCACGCAGGCGCAGGGTCTTGCTGGCCTCATTCTCAGCAATTGGCCTTACCATGGCGCTGTAGCGCTCAATGGCAGTCACCAGCAGGCTGAAAGTGGAGGCAGCCAGTGCGATGAAGAGAATGCCCTCCCGCAGGAACCAGAGCTGAGGTGAAAGCTGGAAGGTCTTCTTGCCTGAGAGGAAGACATTGGAGAGGTAGGCGATGCCTGCCAGCAGGTCACTCACAGTGATGCTGGCAATGCAGGAATAGACCCAGCGGCGAGCTCGCAGACACCGCAGGATGGCCAGCAGCACCAGCAGATTCTCTAGGATGATGAAGCAGCTGACAATGACACAGATTATGTGAACGAAGCTCATGCCTTCATCCTGGGATTGACGGTTGGTCAGCTTGCCTGTGAAATTGTAGTGCTGCAGGATGATGTTCACATTCCTTGTGGCAGCCAGCTGCAGGCAGGCTCCTTTCCTGCTGAGCAGGTCAACACTGAGCTCAGGGTATCGAGAAGAGTCTGGAGGAAGGGGATGGGAGTGATTCATTAGCCAGCTCAGCCCCAGACCATCCATCTTCTGAGCCTTGGTCAGCAGCCAGGGGATGCACGATGGAGAAAGAGTTGCGGTGGGGTTTGGAGCGGAGCGGCCCCTCTTTCCGAGGTTGGAGGCAGGTGAGGGACTCTGTCACAAAGAGGGGACCGGTTCCGAGCCCAGCAGCCCTGCCCAGTGTGGAGATGAAAGTCAGAGCCCTGTCTGCCAGCCCTGTGGCACTGAAAGAGCAAGGGGAGAGGAGGATGAAGTGTTTTGTAAGTCCACGCACGAGTATGGGCTTCCTGTTGTTTAATAGTTTCCTGTTGTGAACTAGCGTATTGACAGGGTTTCTGACGGTTGTTACCATTTCTCAGTAAGGATCTGGCTATTCTCAGCTTCACTGTGGTTGTGAAGCTGGTAACTGAATGAGGCAACATGTCAGGCCCCTCTCTGAGCTGGGGCAGGCTGGGTGGAAGGGAATAACAACTCCCAGCTCTCTGGGTAGGATCTACTGGGCTGAGCAAGGCTAAGTGTTAGCAACAGCACCAAGACAGTCTGATGCACTGAGTGCTTTGCCCTTTGTGGTATTAAATTCATCTTTGAGCCTTGCACAGAGCAACTGTCCCTTAAGCTGCTGCCCTGTGCACCTTCTCCAGGAGGAAGCTCCCGGCTCTGACTCCTCTGGGATCCTCCATGGGCCCAGCTCCAACCTGTCTCTTGGGACATGTCCATCCAAGTCCTGTCCTGCCAATGCAGCAAGTCTGGGCACCTGTGTGTCTGAAGTTGTGGCTCAATTCCACCCCTCTTGCAGGAAACCAGCTGCTCAGATCCCTGCATGTGCCCTGACACTGCTCCTCTGCCTCCAGATCTCCAAACACCTGCTGGAGATGGGTCAAGGTCTTCCTATTGCTTAGGTCACAGACAGGGAAACTGAGGCATAAAGCTGACGCATTCTTGTCCAGCATTGCACAAGAGACAAGGGGCTACACTGGAACCTCAGTTCAGATCCCTGACATGACCACAATGTTAATATTAATCATCGACCTGCTCCCTGTGCCTGCAAACCCTAACTGGAGAGGAATCCTTGCAGCACACTAGTCCCATCCCAGCTGTTGAATTTGCCTTGAGACTCACCTTCCATGACTTGCGTGAGGCTCTTGTGCGGGAGGAATGCTTAGCAGGTAGCAGTGCTCACCAGCTGCTTGTCTGAGGCCCAGTGCAGAGTAGGTAGTGAGGAGGGTTCCTTGTGCCAAATAAGTGAGATTTCTACCTACCAGAGTGAAAAAAGGGAAGTTACAACATCAACCACATTTGTCTGCAGGATGGACCCACCCAAAACAGCTGCAAAAGGGCACAGATAGAAGAATGAGTGAGCACCTTTTAACTCAGGATTGCAGCAGAAGTCATCCCAAGCTTTCTGCTTTCACCTGTGCTCTCACTCCAGACTGGCAAAGAATCACAGAAAGGCCCCCAGGGCTCACAGCGAACAGTGAATTTCCCCTGTTGGCATTGCAAGCAGGGAGTCATTCTGAGAATCACCTACTGCTTGATGGATGGAGGGATCCAAGAGAGATCGTGGAACAGACAAGTGGAAAATGCGAAAGGGATCTCTGCTGCAGGAAGAACCATGCAAGCAAAGCTGTTCTTGTCAAAAGCTCCATCCTCTCCATTCCATCTTCTCAAGTGGTGTTTTGGGCTTTTCTGTCAGCAGAGTGGAGAGAAAATCAAGCTGATAAAATCATTAGATAACCCCAAGATTGTAGGAGTGGAAATCAGCAGGGAGATGGAGCCATAAGCATGGTGCAATCCCAAGGAGAGGAGCGCTAGGTTGCACATTTAGCATGAAGGGCATGCTCCTGGTGGGGCTGGGTACAGGCAGCACAGCATGGAAACCGACAGGGCCAGAGTGAGTCCTGCATGTTGCCGCTGGTTTATTCCTGCTCCGAGCTGGGCCTCCAGCTAATGTGTCTGCTCTGCAAAGCAGAGGACAGAATTGGAGAGGAGTCCCTAAAAAGACCAAAAGATGAGAAAACTTGCCTTGTCAGAAGCCCTAAGTAGCTGCTCAGAGAGCTGGTGGCACGTGAGCAGCCTCAGAGAGGAGAAATCTGGCAGGAATGAGACTTGTATTGGGGAGAGTGAAGCAGAGCACAGGCTGGGTGGCATACAAAAGCTTCAGCTGTCAGGCAGGCAGCTAGGACAGCTCAGCGTGCCTCCCCACGGTGCTGGGGCCACCAGCATACCACAGACTCTGCCCAATGGCACCGAAAACCAGCAGTGCTGGTTGTGCAAAGAGCTGTTCCAGGGAACCAAAGTCTTGTCCCGTGTGCTGTCCTGGTGTCTGCCTCCCTCAGCCACTCAGGAGCAGTGCCTTGGTTTTGTGCAGCCTCCAGCCTGGTCCCGTCTGTGTGGGTGGTGGTATGGGAAACTGCTGCACAGCACAACAGGGCTGAGCTGGAGCTGAGGTCCGGGCTGAGCTGAGGCCTAGCTGGGAGCTGGGGCCAGGGCCAGGGCCAGGGCCGAGTCAGAGCCAGGCCAGGCCGAGGCTACTCACTGAGGGCAGCCGGGGGCAGTGGTGCCTGCAGCAGCAGTGCGGGAAGGAGGGTGGCGAGGCAAGTTCCTGCCACTGCGCAGCAGTGCCCACGCTATCTCCCCAGACACAGCCTGTGCTTTATCTTGGCACTTCTGCTTTGTTGCCACCTCAGTTCATATGTTCCCTCTGTGAAAGAAAGGGGCAGCGGGGGGCTGGTGCTGCAGCATCTTGTCACTTCAGATCAAGACCATGAGCTGCTAGAAATGGGCTGCTAGCAGCTGCAAGCTGGCTGGCAGGCACTGGGACGTGGGGCAGCTGAAGCCCTGCCAGTGGCACCGGCACGCCTGGCACTGCCCAACTCTCAGTCGGCCCCACCCTGGACTGCAGAAACGCAGCTTGGATCAGCAGAGCCCCTGCCACAGCCGCGGGAAGGAAGATCCACCCTGGCCCCACAAGGAGCCGGGTGCCACCAGGAACAGCCAGGGCCAGCTACCAGTGGGGCCGCAGTGCGAGGCTGGGCAGAGCCATTCCCGGCATGGGCAGCCATCGCCTGGCCAGCACACAGGGGCTGGCCAGGGAAACGATGCTGCTCCCCGCTGGCCCGTGGCCCCACAGCCACATCCACAGCTGAGTCCTCCAGACCCTGAGGACTGCCCAGGCTCTGGGTCACAGCTCCACAGGGCTTTGGGGAGACTTGGCGCTGACACCTTGTCCCTCCCGCTCTGGGTCCGGCCATGTGCTGTCCTTGCAGGTCCCCTGTTCTGGTAACAACAAAAACCTTTGGAGGAAAGGCTGCGCACTAAACCAGCCCACAGGCTCCCTTGGCCTAGCATGCTGCTCCAGGCACGAGTGCTGGGGGAATGACATGAGAAACAGGCCAAGCACCCCTTTCCCTGGTCAAACTTGGCCAGCATCGGGCACTCAGCAGAGTTTGTGTCTACAGCACTGCAATTAATAGTCATCAATAGATATGTCCTTCACAAAACCTCTCTAATTTCTGTCTCAACCCATTTATATGTCTGGCCTCTGGGTTATACCAGCCTGTTAACTCAAACGCAAACTACTTGTATACCCAGCACATCTCAGAGCTTGTTTTATTTACCCATCAAATTATTTTTAAAAGCTAGGCCTTCTGCCTTATTAATTTTTGCCCAACTCAAATTTCATGCAAGAAAGAAAGGTATCATGGAAAAGAGATGATGTTTAATAGTGAAATACCAGGCTGCAAAACAGAAGAAGAAGCTGCAGTAAATGAGGGCAAACAGCCTGGCGCATTACTACAAAGACATTGTGATGGAGTGACTGATGTGCCTGATCTTTGAGCAGTCAAGGGGAAAAGAGAGCAAACTACAAATGCAAGATAAAATATCAACAACTTCAGTTGAGGTTTTCCTGCTGTGCTGTTGCACAGTCCTGATTAAAACTTGTATTTTCAGAAATTCTGATTAGAAAAGCAAGCCGTGAAGTTTGGTGTGGAGCTTGGCCCTGTGGCCCTGGTGGAATGGCCCTGGAGCATGTCTGGCAGCCCTCAGGCTGGCACACAGGCAGCTGGTGTCCCCATCCCTGTCCCATCAGGCTCCCCCACCTTGTGCTGCCTGGCCTGGCCCAGGCACCTGTGCCTGGCAAGTGTTTTTCTGCTCCAGGAAGGGTGGAGTTGTGCTGGTTTAGAAACCATGGGTGGCATCTGCTGGTTGCGTTTCCTTGCTCGGGTCCCCTTGCTGTGCTGCAGTGGGTGTCACCCTTCCAGTGGCGTGTGCTGATCCCTGGGGCAGCAGGGTGCTCCTGGCCTGAGGAGCTGGGACGAGCCAGTGAGGCCCCTCACCATGCTCAGAGCAGCATCCCAGCACAGCGAGTTCACCAAAATGGGGGTGTTTGAGAAACAGTGCCTGCATCAAATCTCTGGATTTGGAGAAAGACAACAGGAGAGTCTCAGGATCATCTCCTTTTGACCGTATTAACAACTTTAAATGGCAAAGTGTTATTGATTTTTTTTTTAGTGGCTTTGCAATAGGAACTTCACATTGGCTCAATGCAAAACCATCAAATACACCAAATAGAAACCAAACAGCTGCATAAAGCACCCCCTCAAAGAAAGAGTGTTACTTGGGAGACATCCCAACAAAGCCCACCAATGGTGCCCCACTGGGCACCAATGGGTACCCTTTCTGGGACAGGTCTGTGGTTTGACCTTCTGGCTGATCCTTAGCAAAAGGTGCCGAGCCTTTCCAGTGCTCAGTTCCTGCTGCATGAGTGCTCCAGTGGTGCTGATCCATCTGCACCCTTCCAGACCAAGCACACTAGATGCAAACTCCTGGGTCTTGCTGCGGTGCTCCACACTGCTCCCAGCGCTGTCAGCCATTGATGGAGATACAATCCCTCCCCTTCCTAGGGCTAGAATTTGTCTTGGGTAACTAGAGCCTGGGGGAGTAAGATCTGCTCAGCGCAAGTGCTGTGCCCGGCACCAGATCTCCTCCTGGGCCTGGGACCAGCCTGGCTCTCCCCTCACACCACCGCATGCCACAGGGGCACCCTTATAGCCACCGGTGCTGTGTCCCAGGCACCGCGGTGTCCCCAGAACAACGGCATCCCCGGGACTGTGGCTCCCTCCAGCCCTGCTCAGTGCCAAGTGCCCAACAGGGTCGAGGCCACGTGGCTGCTCCAGAGACCCGGCAGGAGCTTCCAGCTCCAAGAGCCCAGGAGCCCTCATGGAAGCTGCTGTGCCTCAGCTTGTGGCCAAGGCCTTCCTCCAGTGTTTGGGAAGGGAGGAAATGGGCCAGCGAAGGCTCAGGGTAAACAACCAGGGCGGTGCCCATGCAGTGGGCCATCGGAGTGGGGAAGCAAACATCACACCGGCAGGTTTGTGGTAAGCTGGAGCCTGGCGCAGGAAGAGCAAGCATACGCCTCCCTGCGGTTAGAGCCACCAGGCTGCGGCATGCTGTCTGCAGAGCATCAGTGTCTCCCAGGCGCCATCGATCATGGTCCTGTGCTGGCTAAATCCCTTCCTCCATCTCCTCTCTGCCTGTCTTTCACACCTATGAATGCTAAGCCACTTGGGACAGGCGCCTGTTGCCTGCTTTTTACTTTCTTCAGTGTAGGCTGGCCCTGGTGGTGCTGAGCACTTAACTATTACAGAGCAACAAACAAAATCCAGTGGCCCCAGCTCTGAGCTCTCTGCTCAGCACCACTGTGATCAAGGAGAAAGCAAAACCTTGCACAAGGTCACTGCTGGGCGCAGGCTCACAGCAGGAGCTGGGGATTGGGGTGCATGGGAGCCCTTTATATGTACACTTTTAAACAAGGTGGTAATCAAACACCTGCCTGCACCTGCGAAGCAGTGTGCAGGACACCCCTGCTCCCAGCACCCTGCCCTGAGTGGCTCCCTGGCCTGTTGGAGCCTGCTCTGCGAAGTGTGAGGGGGATGCCTTATCTGTTGGGTTGCTTATACCTACCCACACACTCTGATTTTACTTCCAGGAACCATTTCAGGGGTTTTCCATTCTCAGACTGTGGCTCTCCCTGGAATGCCCTCCCCAGGCCATGCTGTCTGAGGAGCAGCTCAACCCCTGGCCCTCCTGGTGCCTCCCACAGGGGCCAGGCCCATGGGGCAGCCCACTGATGGCTGGTGCTCAGGCCCACAAAGCCAGGAGGAGATGAGGGTGGCCGGGCAGATGGCCGGTCTGCTGAGTGGCAAGGGCAGATCCTGCCTAGTGCTGAGCATTTCACATAACAAGGTTAGAGGCGGGCACAGGACTGCTGGTTTGAGCTGTGGGGATGCTCCCTGGGGGCCACCAATAGAAGAATCAGGGTTAGTTGGGTTCTGCCTCTGCTGCACCTGGTTTTAGCACAAAGGTCTGAGACTGCAGAAGGCAAAACTAGTAAACTTGGGCTGCTATGCAGGGCGGGGGTCTAAAGCTCATGCTGGCCTCTGAGGGGTGGTAACACCCTGGCCAGGAAAGCAGAGGTGCATCTGCAAAGAGATGCAGGCTGGGGTTTGCCTCCAAGCAGAGTATCTTGTGATGGCAACCTGAGGGGACACAGAGCCTAGCGAGCCAGCCCCAGCCATCCTTAATGCTGCTTCCCTGACAGCTGAGAATTTGTGCCCAGTTTAGCATTTAACCAAGTCACACCTTGCTCGAGTCACAGTAAAGACTACAGTTGCAGCCTGGCTATTGGGTGACTTCAGGTCAGGGAAGAGAAAGAGAGCAGAGAATCCAGAGCAGGGTAGATGAAGGCTTCCTCCAGCCCTGTTTGGATGGGTGCGATGATGGCCAGACCAGTTGCAGAGGGAAAATCATGGGAGAGAAAGAGCATTTGCAGTCCTTGCACTTGCTGACAAACCATGAAGTGACCTGACTCCTCCAGGAGGAAGTGGAGAGCCTCAGGGAAAGTACACTGCAAGATGCCCTTATTGCCAGGGCTCCAGGATACCACACTTTGAAGCAGCCAGCTGTGATTTGTCCTGCAGTCAGACTGGGGAGAAATGCCAAATCTCACCCTGAAAACACCCCAGTGTGCCTCTGTTGATTGGCAGCACCATGGCCCTGGAGCAGAAGCATGCCAGGCTCCCTCTGCCCTACTCAGTCATCAGCAACTGCAGCCTGAGTATGAGGGGCATGCGAGCACCCAGAACAGAGGAGATGCAGATAGAACTGTGGGGATGCTGTGCTGCTCTGATTAGCCCAATCAGGCCATTGCCTGTGGTTTCCGGGCTGCTGGGTACAGCTGGTCACAGGGTATAATAATAGCTCTTGGGTACTGGGAGATTCAGCTTTCCACATTGCTTGGAAGGAGCATTCAGCTGGGGGGAAGAGATGCACCAGCCCCAGCCACTGCTGGCCCTACTGCTCCTGCTCTCCTGCCCATGGGCCACTACCAGTAAGTTGGGGTGTTGCAGGCTGGTGGGATAAAGTTGCCGGCCTGGGCTGTGCCCTTGGCAGCTACTGGCTTATCCTGTGGTGGGGTGTCTTGCAGGTGCTCTGCGGGGTCAGATTGTGGGAGGCCACGAGGCTCAGCCCCACTCCCACCCTTACATGGCATACCTAAAGATTGGTAGGTTTGCCTGTGGAGGCTTCCTGGTGGCCCCTTCCTGGGTAATGACAGCCGCACACTGCCTGGGGTGAGTACTTCATGCAGGGGTTCTATCCCCTTACTCCCCCCCTGCCAATGAGGTCCATCACCATTTTGGAGCATGTTCCTCTTCCTCCTTTGATGAGTAGCTCTCTCCACCTGCCCGTGACCAGGGAAGGAAGCAGGTGAGACCCAAACCGTGTTGTCCCTTTCTCCCCTCTGCTGCCACGGCCAGGAACATCACGGTCATCCTGGGGGCTCACAGCATCAACAAACCAGAGACGACTCAGCAGATCCGGGGAGTTCTCAGATACCACTTGCACCCTGAATACAACCCCAACACGATGTCCAACGACATTATGCTCCTCAAGGCAAGCAGTCTTGTGGCAGGCAGTGAGTCTGGGTGGGATGGGACAGCAGGGCTGATGGGGACTGGGCAGAGCATCTTCATGCCATTAGCTCCTTCTACAAACCATCAGCTCCTCCTGTGGACTGGGAGGAAGCTGGGAGGGAGCTGTGGGCTCTGGTGCTGTGCCCACAGCAGCTTACCAGAGCTTTCAGCCCTGCTAGACCTCTCCTGTCTCTGCATGTGAAACATCCACTCACCATTGTGCTAATGGCCTTCTCCAAACACCTTGCTTTCCCCCAGCTGACAGCGAAGATCACTCTCAACAAGTATGTCAAGACCATTGCACTTCCCAAGACCAGCAGTGATATCCAAACGGGTACCAGGTGCAGTTTGGCAGGGTGGGGCCTGATTGACAAGGACCAGGAGACCAACAAGCTCTTTGAAACCAAAGTCTCCATCTACAGCCGCAGGAAATGCACCCGCTTCTACCCAGAGCTCAACAATAGCATGGTCTGTGCTGGCAGCTTTCATGAGCTCAGTGACTCCAGCCAGGTACAAGCTGAAGTGGGGCCAAGGGAGCCAGGCTTGGCCCAGGTCGATCCCTGGTAGTTGGTTCCCAACAGGGGTGACAGGCCCTTGATTCCTAGCCCCTATGTGGACTAGCTCCAAGGGTGCCTCGAGAGCATGGCCCACTTGCAGTGCTCTCTCCACCTGCCCATGGCCAGGGAGAGCCCCATCCTGCCTTTCCAGACAGCTTCTCCATGAGAGCAGGCACATAGGGCAGGAGCAGAGCCACAGAAGAGACAGCCCTGCTGGCAGGGCCTGGGCAGTGAGGGACCAGGGCAAACCTGTTCCCATGTGGAAAAAACCTCTAAAACCCCTCTTATCTCTGCAGGGAGATTCTGGTGGGCCTCTGGTGTGCAATAGCATAGCAGAAGGCATCGTCTCCTTTGGGTACGACAACCCTCCTGGAGTCTACACCCGTGTTGCCAAATACTTGCCCTGGATCAGAAAAACCATGAAGAAGTAGTGGCAGCACCAGGACTCGCTTCAGCATCAGCGCAGCCTTGGAGCCCTGAACCGGTTTCCTTCTTGCCCCTGCTGAAGGCTTGATTCCCTCCCCTCTCCCTGGGAGCCAGCACGACTGAGGGGATGGGCACAAGGATCCCTTTTTTTTTACCCAGGATGGGGCCTGGCTGCTCTGGGGCCACTGCATATCTGGGTTCCTGCCTGTTTCAGGAAGCCAGTCCTAGGCCATGCTAAATCACCTTGTCAGAGGCACGTTGTCCCAGATGGCCCTAGAAAGAGGCTGAGATACCAGGACCCCATTTCCTTTGCAGATTCCCCTTGTCCCTGCTTGAACTTGTCACACATGTAACATCCACAGTAAACTCAGTTGCATTTTGCAGAGAATCTGTCTCCTCCTTTCTCATACCTTGTCTCTAAGGAGCAGGGAGGGAAGGTTTAGTTAGTGAAGGCATGGAGTCAGCCTGCTGGCAGTGGCAGCTCCTCAGCCACTGGGTTGCTGGCAGACTCGGAGGGGGACAGCTACCTTTCCTCTAGTTCTCTCCCTCTTGGGAAGACAAGCCCAGACCTGGTGACACAGCAGAAGAGACCATTCTAGCAGCAGCACACAACAAAAAGGGTTCATGATCCTCCCCTTGCAGGCAGCAGAAAGCTGCTCCTTCCTGCAGAGGATGCTCTAGCCCCTCTCTTGAAGTATCCCTAGGCTGCAGCCCCCTACACTTTACACCAGCTTCTCCTTCACAGCCGCACTGGCTATAAAGCAACTAGCCTAACCACTGAGTAGTCCCGCTCTGAGCCCTGCTCTCCTCTTTAACCCTCAGTAGTTTCTGATGGTGTGTCTCATATCCAGAGCAGAGGGCTAGGCGCTTTCCTGAAGGAGAACACAAAGGCAGGGTCAGTGCCTCCATAACAAATTAAGCTGCAAAACTCACTGGTGCAGGATGCTGGAAGTGTGTACAAGCTCAAGGGGAGACTGGACTGGTTTATGGAGGGGAAATCCAGTGGAGAATTTCAGAAATACAGAAACCATGTCCAATCCAGGTGATGAGGATGACTGCCCTGTTTTCATGGTCTTCACTGGGCTTCCAGCAGTTGCTTCTATCAGAGAGAAGAGATGGCCTAGATAGGCCTGTGGTCTGACCCAGGACATAGGCTCCCATGTTCTCCCTATCATTTCCTGGGATGAAGGGAAACTACTTCAGTGCCTCCACACACCCATGACACCCTGGGGAAACTGAAAGGAGTCCATGGTTTGGGCTTCTGCTAACAGCTGCTATCAGCTAGGAAATCTGCAAGTGAAAAGACTGCAACTGCTTATCTGCCTAGTACATATCTTTGTCACGTCAGGGTTTTCCTTGAAGCTCCAGCTGCTGCAGTCTCTGCACGAGAATGCTGGCTTTTAGCTTAAAATTGTTTTTTTTTCCTGTGGCACTGGGGATAGGAGGGCAGCCAGATAGGGTGAGATAGACGTGTCAGCCCCATGTCATCACCAGCCAAAGGAAGGAACGACTGGTGAGGTGAGGGTCCAGATGTGTCCACACTCCAAGCTGGCTGGAGCCAGCGGGAGGCAGGTGGATGCCCAGCCTTCTCCTGCCATGAGCTGACAGAGGGGGATGCACAGCTGTCTGTGGGCCCAGGGGAGACGCATCCTTGCCAGGTGCTGCAGAAAGGCACTTGGCACTCATTTGACTTTTAAAAATCACTGCCTGCCAGGGTGGAGGTGGACCTGGCTGCCACAGGCTTGGCAAAGACCCCTTCCCAAGAGGAATATGGCCAGCTTCAGGGAGACACAGCCCCTCTCTACCTCTGGGCAGTGAAGGGGCAGAATCGCAAACCCATATCTCATCTTTGTCCACCCACAACAAACCACAGGGAAAGCAAGTCCTGCCCCAGAAGTGTCCTGTCTCCTCTCACACCTGCTGGCAAAAGGGACTGTGAACTCTCCTGTTTAACAGGCAACAACTACAGCCAGAAAGCAGCACTTAATGATGTCTTTTGCTGTACAACACAGTTCCAAGCTGTCATGTGCTGCAGAACACAAATCCTAAGGTGACCACAGTACAGTCATGCCGCTGTGATCCAACAGAGAGCCACGCTCATGAAGCTGCCCTAGAACTCCTTGCCCTCACAAAGCCATGACCTGTGTGGTGTTACAATTACATGTAGCAATTGTAGTAATTACAATTACATAGAGCAAGGACTGCTCTATGATCCAGGACCATACCTACAGAGAAAGAGCAAGAGAGTCCTCAACTGCCATTGCACAGCCTTGGGAACCTGTACACTGAGTTAAAAAAAATCATGGTTTTGCAAGGCTCATGATAAACATCAAGAGCATTCACAAGCGCACAACAACAAATACAAGTTGCAAGAAAAGGGCACACTGGAGGGCAAAGCATTGGGGTGAATATACTTCCTACAGCTTCCAGCTAAGAGGCAATGGGTTAAACTGTCTCCAGGTTTAGAAGGATGTCAGATACCACAGGTCAGACCCAAGACGAAGGCGGCTGATGCCCAAGGCTAAGGCTGACTGAATTCCCCTCTCAGATTGCTGAGGTATGCAGTTTGCAGATAGATTAATCAGATAAGCCTAGCCTCTGTGGTTTCCTGGAGTCTAGTTTCAGGCTATATAACCTTCTTGGGAGCAACAAGAGACCCCAGTTGCTGCCCAGCATCCAAGGGATCCACTGAAGCCAAGAACGCTATGATGAAGCATCTGCAGAAACTCCTGCTCTCCCTGCTGCTGGTGACATACCCTCCAGCCATCGCCAGTAAGTAGGACCAGCCATAAAGTGGGGAAAGGGCTGAGGAAGGAAGAGTCCTGGCCATTATGTCCTGTGCCCCCTGCTTTGCTCATCCTCAGTCTGGTGTGTTGCAGATTATTTCTGGAATCGTATTGAGGGAGGAGCCGAAGCCAATGTCCACTCCAGACCATACATGGCCTATCTGCAGGGAAAGAACAACCACTTCTGCGGAGGCTTCCTAGTGGCCCCAAATTGGGTGATGACAGCGGCTCAGTGTTTCAAGTAAGTTTGTGCTACTTTTGTATAGCACCTGGCACAATGAGATTGTTGCACTGCCATGATCCAGATAATATCGCCCAGACAGAGGCTAACAGTTTGAGTCACTTCCTTCTCAGGCTGTGACTAAACTCTTTCTCTAGCACTGCTGGGATAGGGCAAGGCTACAGGGGCTGGCACCAAAACAGCAGGCGTCTGTCCATGGCTCTCCCTCGAGCCACCCATCCCCATGCCATTCTCCAGGTCATGCTCAGAGTAAGTTCAGCTCCTTGCCAGGTTTTCTTCATGACCCATCTGACTCTTCCTGGACCTCCAGTCAGAAGTCTTACTAGCTGCTGTCATGGACCTGCTGTCATAGCAGGGACCTTCTGGCACCAGGCTTTGCCCTTTCTGCTGCCAAAGACCTTCAAGATTATTGATAGAATTAATAATCTTCTCTTTTGAGGTAGCTGGTTGTCCAGCTCTCTTCTATCCCTTCGGTTGGGAAAACCGAGGCATGGACAGGTGTGGTGGCTTTACTAGGTATGCATGAACTCTGGGTACAGTTTCTAGGCACGCTGGGGCTGACAGCTCTGTCCTCATGCCCGTAGCTTGGGCTCAGAGCCAGCTGCCCTATCCAGGGGATGGAAAGGAGAGTCAGCAGAAGAGCCAGAAACAGAACCCAGGGGCTGGTGCCCAAAGCCCCACCTGCCTAATTGAGAGAGATTCCCACTCACACCCAGCATCCTTCCAGTTTTGCCAAGACAGTCTCTTCTGCAGATGATGCAGAGACTAGAAAAGATATTAGTACACTGGCCTACAGCAGGATCCTGATTTAAAAATCCCTGCCTGGTGCCTGGATTTCCCCAGGTCCATGAAGTCTGCATGCATTAATACATGTCCTTACCCAACAGCAGCACTGGACCAAATCAGCTCAGCTGGCTCCTAATTGCAGGCTCAAGTACTAGAGGCAGAGTAACCTGGTATTTCACTCTGCCTCTTGGCTGGGTAGATTCCCTGGCAGTGTTCCTTGCTCCCACCAATCTTGCTTAAAACCCAGTCTGTATCTCCAGGTTATGCCCCAGAGAGACGTGCCTCATTGTCACCAGGGCAGACAGGAAAAAACAAATGACAGACACTGGGTTTGATTTTTACCAGCCACAAACCTCTGACTGTCATCCTTGGAGCCTACAACATCCAGAAGAAAGAGGAAAGCTGGCAAAAATTTGAAGTCCAAAAGTATCACCGCCACCCAGACTTCACAATTCCTCAGAATGGGAATGACATCCTCTTGCTGAAGGTAACTGCTCACCTGGGGCACTTCCATGGTCCTATCTGTCCAGATTCACAGGCACACGGGGCTGAGCTGTAGCACTGGAGCGGGAGGGGACAGCCTTCACCACAGAACATTTAAAGAATAAAAACTTTTTTTCTGTATTTTCTGTCCCCTTGCCCAGCTGGAAGGCAATGCCACCAGTAATAACTATGTTAAGACCATTTTCTTCCAAAAACAAAAAGCCCTTGGAGGGACTGTATGCAGCATAGCTGGCTGGGGCCATGAGATGCCTGCTGCCATGCTCCATGAAGCCAAGGTCACCATCCTCAAACCAAGGGACTGCCTAAACTTAAACCCTGGACTTGCTAACAACTTGATCTGTGCCCGCACTGGATCCACTGGAGCTCTTGAAAAGGTCAGTGTCAGACACAGAGAGTAGATGGCTCTGTGGGGGTTGCAGGCAGGTCCTAGGCATGAATCTGATTTGAGCTAAGAAACTGCTAAAAACATGATGTCCAAAATTGCTTGTTACTGCCTTCCCTCCCTCCCCCAAATCAGCCCATGCTCCCTCATCAGCATTTCTGTTTTGCTGTCCTGGCCTAGGAGATGAAGTGGTGCCCTGGGCCTCTATCTCCAAGGATCAGCCCCTTGCAGGGCCAGCAATGCTCCTGCAGACAGCAGACATCACACTTGTGCCAAGCTCTGTGCCCACAGAAGAGACAAGGGCATCCTGCTGTCTTCCTGCAGCAGAGTGCCTAGCAACCTGTGACAGCACAAGGGGACACAGTTTGGCTGCTGAGGGGCTTGCCCTAAACCTCACAGCAGATGCGGGTGCATTTCATAGTGATGGGCAGCCAACAGAAGGGTAAAAAATGAGCTTTAAGCTTCAGCATTCCCCCAGCTGTAGCTGCACTGACTCTTCATATACTGGGCCCCAGACAGGATTATCTATGGTCTCTTTGGGACCCAGAGCTACCCCCAATCCACAGCAAGTCCAAGCTCCTCCTGCAGAGGCTCTGTCCTGGCATACACAGCCTCACTGTTCTTGGTGCATGCAACCCCCTGTCCCCAAAGGATACCCCATAATCAATACTGATCTCTTCCCCTGCTGTCTATCTGTTTTGCAGGGCGATATTGGGGGTCCACTCGTCTGCAACAACAAAGCCTACGGTATCTTCTCCTATGGGTATGGCAATCAGTCTGGTTTCTACACATACATTGCTGCCTACCTCCCATGGATCAATAGTGTCATGAAGTCTGTGTGAATCTGCTCTCTCCACAGCTGCTGTCCTGGAAAACTCATGTTTCTGGGCTCCACTCTTACCTGCTTTCCCCTCCTCCTCCACAGACACACTTTCTCGCTGGGAAATATCTTTCACTGATCCTCATGGACACAGCAAGCATTTCTCTCTGGCAAAGCCAAGATGTGGCAGCGGCAGGTTTGGTGCAGGGTTTGCACCTTGATTCCATTTGTTCCTTGCATCAGTTGCAGGATGCCCATTTCCCAAGCATGCGCTCCCACATGTTGCTGCTCCAGTGTCCCCCCTTGTCAAGTTGCCTGTGGTACAGCTCTGGAAACGAAGCAGCAGGGCAGCTGAGCCACTAGAATACCTGCCACCCTTTGGGGAAGATAGCACAGTTAGATTGGATTAGATAGAATCATAGAATCAGTAAGGTTGGAAGGGACCTCTGGAGATCATCTAGTCCGACCCCCCTGCTCAAGAAGGGTCACCTACAGCATGTTAGATAGGGTTGCGGGCTTTGAATAGCTCCTGAGAAGGAGACTCCACTCCCTCTCTGGGCAACCTGTTCCAGTGCTATGTCACTCTCGCAGTGAAGAAATTCCCCCTCACATTCAGGCAGAACTTTCTGTGGTTCAGTTTTTGCCCACTGCCTCTAGTCCTGTCACATGGGAAACTGAAAAGAGTTTGTCCCCATCCCTTGACACCCTCCCTTCAGATAAGCCCCAGATGCCTGCGTCTCCTTTGCTCAAGTCCTGAGGTTAGAGGGCTACCCCCAGCTCCAAGAAGGACACTTCCAGCTTCTCTATCACTACTGCTGCTGTCTCCTACCTCTGAGACTTGCTTCCTTTTTTCTCCTCTCTCGCTGTAGCTCCAGTGCTGCAATAATACACAAAAACAATAAATTGTATCTGTATTTGAGAGTCTTTTTTCTTCTGCGAATCTGATTTCTCTCAATCTCTGGCCCCAGCCCTGAACAACTCAGAAGAAACTCACTGCTCAAACTGCTGAAGCCCAAGTCGGAAGTTTCAACCTCCATTTTCTGTCCCACCTAAAGCAGGCAAAAAGCCTGGTTTCCAGGGCAGGGACAGTTTCCTTGCTCCCCTCTCTTGTGTGGAAGGCTCAGGCAAAACTGAGAAGGATCATAACTGCCTGTCTGCTGGCAGAAGACCATCTTCTTCCCACGTGCTGCAGCATGAGTAGGCAGGAGAGAACTGCACCATGGAGGGGACACTGAGCACAGGGGAGCTGGCATGTGCACTGTGCAAGGTGAACAGAATGTGGCCTGAGGATCAGCCAAAGACACTGCAGATGTGTGACACAGTCCTAGGGTCAAAGGGACTAACTGCTTCCTTGTTCCATGGCTCCCTGCAGTTTTCTGTCTAATCTGGAGCAAATAGCTGAGGACTGTTACATTCCCACTGCTCAGGCTGTGCTGCAGAGCCGAATGCCTACAACTGGCGTCAGTGAATACTTCTTCCTTTGCAAATGCATCTGAAATCCAGCCTCTGTGCAGGAGTGACCTGGCACTTCAGTTGCTAAGTCCTAGACTGAGCCCGAACAGATGGTCCATCCTGGTTCTGTCATCCCCTTTCCATTCTGCCCAGCCAGAGTGAAGCAGAAGGAGATGGTCAATGAGATGAGTACAACCATTGGAGAAAGATTGTGATATTCCCTAATACTGGCTTTTTAACTCTCCTATGGACCTTTCTTCACATGGTTGCAGGACTCATGCCTGTACTTTTAATCTGCTGCATTCGACCTGTCAGTGTCATGCTCTGACAAAGTACCTGCACAGTTGAAGAGTTGGAGAATCTCCAAGAAAGCAGGAGGTACAACAGTACTTCTGATTTCAGGGCTGAAGCCAGTGGTAGCAGCCTACTAGAGCTCCCAAAAGCTTTGCTGAGAGCTGGTGAGAACAGGCAGCACTTCAGGGAAACAGGTTGTGCGGTTACATACAGAGCAATGGATGCCAAAGCTCAAGGCTGAAGATTTTTGCCTGGTCTGCAGAGTAAGGAAGTCACTCCAGTAAGTCAGTGTCATCTTCCCCTATCAGTATGTATGAAGTTTCTCTCTTAGGCCACAGCTGAATGTGCTCTGGGCTGGTAAGCCAGCATCCCTACAGAAAGAATTGAACTCGTCCCCTTTTCTTGGATCCCTGTCACCACATCCATACTACCCTGCACTGCGTGGCGAACAGATCGGAGTTAAAACTAACCTGGTAAAAACAAACAAGGTTCAATTTAAGGTAGCTAAAATTAACTCAGATCAGTTCCACAGTCTGGGCCACAGAGTCTCACAAACACCTGTGCTGGCACAAGGAAGAATAAACTGTCTGGGAACAGGATGATTTCTTTTGGCACAAGGTCTAACTAGAAGTGCACAGGAAACTAGCCTTGCATATCCACTTCTACACATGCTTGTGATTTTCTGGCCACAAACTGAAATTTTGTATAGACTCAGAAAAACAAAAATCACTGAAAATCAAAAGAAAGCCTCAGAGTTGTTTAAAAATGAAGAATCCCAGCTCCCAGAGCTGTGCTCTTGAATCAGCAATTAATAATTCTGCAATGAGAAAGCATTAACAGTTGCTAGTCTAGTTCCCTGCACACATGCATCCAAGTCATGCATCTTCCATGACAAACGACACAATCTGATGCTCCTGTTACTCCAAGTTGGCAAGAATTGGCTGACAGAGCAAGACCAGAAGAAATGCTTCTCTGTTTCAGACAATTGTGACCACAACAAAAGCTACAGCTGGTAATTAGGATTTGGATCCAGTCTGTGGTGGCCCTTGAGAACACTACTAAGTGGTAGGCCAACTGTGTTAAAGACCTTTCTGGGCATGTGGCATGCAGACTGGGGTTGTGCATAGCAATATTTATGATGCCACCCCAGCTTCGAGATCTAAAATCAAGTGTCAAGAACAGCTGCTCTGAGTATGCAAGGCAGCCAATATAAGAGAAGGAGAATGGTCCTGTGTGGCGCAGTGAGGGTGGAGAGGTCTCCTATGGGACAAGGAGAGAGAGGGACAAATAGTTCTTTCCTGTGGGACACAGAGGAATGGCAGGGTGGGATTGCAATGTGTCACATCTAGAGAGTTGACAGCTTCAGAAAGATGCATTCAGAGGAGAAGCTCCTGGTGACAAAAGACCAAGAAAAGCAAAAACAAGACACTTCAAGTTTGGACTTTGGGGGGCTCCCTGCCCCCATTCACCTGTCCTACCCCATGACCCCTCTTTTTCCTCCCCCTATCCCTCCTCTGCTGAGCTGTTGCTGAATAGAAAAACAGTACCTTCCCCCCAGCATGACTCACCAAGAAGCAGCAATTTCAGCTCTTGCTGGTCTCGTCTCTTCTCTCTCAGTATTTTGTTGATTTTTCTGCCAATCAGGATGGCAGCTTTCTCCTCCTCCAAGAGGAAACACTGGCACAAGCGGCAGCAGCAGAAGCACTGAGCCATGGTGGCAGTGGGGGATGCAGGCAGGGTGGGGAAAGGCACTTGCAGCAGCAGAGCTCTTTACAGGCTCCTTCCCTGCCTGCTCCACCCTTCCAATCCTCCGGCCTTCATGTCTGTTGTTGGTAGGGCTCAGGCAGCTGCTTATCAGAAGTCCACTCAAAGGAATCCAGATGAGCCCTTCAACACATGTACACAAGTGTCAATGAGGACACAGCGAGTCATTCAGCTCTTTTTAGTGAAGCTGACAGCGAAGAGAAGCACCACATATCCCCCCTTCCCCCCAAAGCCTTGCATTCAAGGAACATTTTCTTCCAACACTGTGGTTTAAGAGGAAGAAAAAAAATTAAAGACACACCTCTCCTGGAATAAAGCTTAAAAATAACACATCTGATGGATATTAATCCTGAGATCTGGCAAGTGATCTAAAAAAGAGGATGAGAACGTCTTTATCAGTTGCTTATGATTTCATTAATAAAAATCAAAATAATCTACCAGGTCTCACTATGTTTTCAAATTGGCTTAACAACAGTTCCTCCAGAAACACATTCCCATATGTCCTTAGCCAAAATCCTTCCCCTTGGGACACCTTTGTCAATCAAGTTCAAGTTACAAAGCCAGCTAAGATGGCCAAGCTGTGCTCCCTGTGGCCAAGTTGCACTCCCTGCATCCTGCACAAGCTCCCATCCACAAGCCACACAGGGGAAAAACTCCATCCTGAGAAATGGATGTCTTCCCCTGGCCTAGGCAAGGGGTCCACAGGCTTCACAATGAGCCCCCCAGCTCACAGAGAATGACTAGAAAAAGCAAAACTGATTCTCATTTCCTCATTTGGCACCTCTCAAACCACAACCTCTGCCTTGAGGAGGCAAGGGAAACAGAATCTCAGACATCTATAAATTCAAGCTCTTAAAAACAGAGCCACCCAATCCAGGAGGCTCTTCTGTATTGTCACAAACCAGTGCTTTCGCTTCCCCCACACACTTCAAGATCTGCTCACATGAAGGGGGCTACTCACCCACAAAAAATAAGTGCTTAGCCCTTTCAACCTCACCAGAGTAAGCAGGGGCAAAGCTCCTCAGCTGTCATTCACTCGGGGTCCAAAGCAGACTGAGCTACAGATTCGGCCCTGCAGTCACCCCCTCCCTCGTTACAGGTGCTCAGGGTTAACCTCCTATCCACTGGTATACCCAGATCTACATTAGTCGGATTGACTCAGAGCTCCTGTTAACTGTCCAGGGCATCTGCACATTCAGTTGATCTGACAGAGCACTTGGATAGTGCCCTGGGGTCCACAGCAGCACATACAGTGCTTGCAGTCCAGACTTAATCAACACTGCTCAGCCAGCTTCTGCATTCACATGATGCGAGTGGAACACAGGCAGGGTGGAGATTCACCAGTACGTGAGGATCCAGAAAACCTTGTCCTCTCCTAAACTTTGAAAAGAAACAAATCCCCTCCATGCTTCATAAGGAAAAGCTTCAAATCACAAAAGCGCAGACTTTCCTTAACAGTAAGAGGTGACACTACAACTCTTCGATTCTCTAAAAAATTGCAGAATAAGCAGCCATAGGAAAGCCTTTTCTAAACCACCCTTTCCCAGACACTCCACACACACACACACACACACACCACAGCCACACTGAAGCAACAGCCAAGAAGGAATCAGCCTGTATAATCCACACCAGCCATCCACCATAACAGAAGAATCGTTGCCAGTACAGGGGGGTAAGCGCAGGAATGTGATGGACAGTGACATGTTGAGGATATTGCATTTTATACAGACAATGTGTGTTCCAAGATCTACAGCTTTGAGGTTTGTCTTAGAATAAGTCTGAAAATACTAACTCCATTCACCTACTTTCTCCCCCCAGATTTCCAAACATACTGGTTTTGACTGGGACCCAAAATGAGGCACAGGCAAAATTTCATGATATCTCCAAAACTAATGCAGGGCAGGGAGGGGAATGAGGAGCTTTATGATGACCTCCTGCCTATACTGATTTCCTGTGCTATAAACAGGTCTGGTCCCTTCACTGCAAGGAACACATGAAGTTTGTGACCTCAAATCTGTGAGGCACTGGCACTCCGATGAGTGTCCTTTGTTATGACATTACCAGACAAGACAATCAGGAGAAAATTTGAGCCTGCATCTGCAGAACAAATTTCACTTACTTTCCTTGATGCCCTGTTTATTTTGGCCTTAATTGTTGCTGTACACTTCAGGGCTTATAGCTGGGGGAGGAGAGGTCCAGCTACTGAGACAAAAAATGAAACTTGACTCTCTGCAAATGAGATAATTGTAACAGGAAGCTGCCTAAGAGAGGTCTGGAGTGTGATTCCTATTCAAGCAACGAGAATGGGCTAGTGACAGAAAAAGCAGCCACAGCTGAAGAAATTAAAGCAATCTTTAGAGAAAGGCACCTACCTTGTCTTGTAGCACCCAGAGGTTTCAAACTTGAGTTGTATTTCTCTAACTGCATAGAAGGGAAGGAGGGAGGGGGGAAAGGAAAAAAAAAGACGAACAGGGAAAGTTGGAGCTGTGCC
>NW_028186620.1:84490-104249 GCF_003343005.1 Rhea americana | reverse complement strand
AAAAAAAAAAAAAAAAAAAAAGAGAGAGAGAGAGGACATACATACATGTTTCAAGCACAGGAACCCAACATAACTTTTAAGATTAGAGCAGACAACTGAAATCCTAAAAGATACAAATAGGCACTCTGGTCTGCTTGAGTCCCAACTTCCAGATTATACATCGGTAAGTGTAGTTGCACTATGACTCTAACAGGTGACAAAAATTTTTTTTGATCAATTTTAAACTTTAATTTTTTACCAGCCAGCTCCTGTTCTTAAACCTTTCAAAGTTTCTCTGTATACTTTAGTTTCCAGTTTACAACAGAAGTTTTCAGACTATAAAGTTTCAAAGTTTTTGAGAAGCAGATGTCAGCTTCAAGTTTTGTGTTAAAGCATTCCTAATGGGATTTATTTTTCCAGAAATACTTTGAGGGAATGCTCACCTTTCCTTTTGCATAAGGGTGACTTGTTAAAGCCCATTTAATATCTGTAGCAGCACAAGCTACAAAACACTGGACCAAAGAATTTAATATACCAAGTACTCTCCAAATATAGTAATTAAAAATGTCTTATAGCCTATCCAGGGCATTCATGTGACTGAGATAAGCTACAATTGAAAAAAGTTATCAGTGATTTTTGTTGTGGAAAACGTTGTTGTACAAGCAGAACATATTTATACTATGGGCACACACTGCCCTCTGTGGGTTAGCAACAGCACATGTTCCCAAGGGTATCTCTGAGCAACTCCTGAATTGATCCAAGAACTTACCTCTAAAATTCCTTTTCAACAAAGCATAAGGTTGCAGTTTGGAAGTAAATGAACGGCTAAGCTGAGCTAGGCACTTGCTTCCTTTAGGTTTCTTTGCAACCTAGAATCTGCTCTGAGTCAAATGCTGCAAAGCAGAAGTTTAGCCGAGTCTTTTCTAACCAGAGTGCCAAAGATTTTCCAGAAGAACAGTATATTCCCAATAATGTGCTCATCCTACATCTGTACTTTGAAGCTAGCAGCTCTATTTGCAATAGCAGAGATCAAAGGTCTGACCCACTAGGAGTGAGTATGTGAACTAGCATAGCAGGAGGGACCAGCCTTTTAGATGCTTCATACTAAGACTTTTTGTGGCCAAGAGCTACAGGCACACATCTTAGGTGAAGGGAGGTGAAGTTCCAGGAACAGTACATGGGCAGGAGTGGCCAGTGACAAGAGATACCACCACCTGGCTGGGCATGCAGAGCTGCCCTAGGCAATACCTGCATCTGCAGTACCACCGAGCCACATCCTCTTCTGCCTGAGGAGCTAGGTTACCCAGAAACTTTCACACAGCCCAAATGCCAGTCTTGTCATATAGTATCCAGTACGGGAGCCAGTAAAAATATTAAAAAGCCACAAGTTTGCCTCCTAAGTTGAAGCAGATGCCATGAGAATTGTTTTGGGGGCTTGAATTCTGGATCGGACTGCATCACAGAAGACAAACAGCTCCAGTACAGTTATACCGAACCGGCATGTTTGAGAGGAGTCAACAGACAAAAATTCATTTTTAGAAATTGCTAAGGGTGCTAATCTTCCCTGGGAAGCAACTGACATCATGCACAGGAGACCACACGTATGCTTTCTTTTCAGCTAGTTTTACAAACCAGAGAAAAAAGAAAGATTTTGTCCCTAGTGGTTTTCAGAAACCTTCATTTCGATCCTGAGTTTTTCCCATCACTTCCTACTGCTTTGTTCACTCAGACACATACACTATAAAGACATTAAATAAATAAATAAATAAATAAAGCTTTTCTCAAGTTACTATGATTCTTATTCAAATGTCTTCAGAACAAACAGGCTTCTGGAACAAAGGGACTATGGCCTTTATATACTATATTTGAGCTATCTGAAGCTCACCACAGCAACTGCCAGCTGGCAGAAAAGTGAGCAATGAAAGCAGAAGTAGGTCCTAGCAGCATTCTGGACAGTGTGCTGAACAGGGAAAAAAAGAAAAAAAAAAGAAAAAAAAGTTAGAGGCTGGCAACCCGGTCTCAGGCAAGACATGGGAGAGAAAGCTGAAGTGAAAGAAGAGACGCATCACATCTCTGCTTTATAAAGCTCACATGACATTTTATTCTTCTCATATTGGACAGATGCTTCACTAGCTTTCCAAGAGCAGATTTAATACCCAAAGAGAAGAGCTTTCTCCTACTATGGCAATGATTACTGTAAACAGACAAGGCAATCCCTGCATTTTCATCTTCAGCATCTTTTTTTTCTTTTTTTTTTTTTTTTTTTTTTTTCTTTTTTTAATATAAAAAGGATTTAAATTAGTCAGGCACACATATCCAAGGAGCTGTTCTGGTGTTGGCAGTGACACATCTTGCAGCCAGGATGGAAGTGACTTACTAACTAAACTGAAGACAAACCACTAACTGCAAAGACAGAAGCCATACTGCATATATGCAACAAGTCCAGACAGTCTGCACACCTCCCGTAAGGCTGGAAAGGGCAAAAACACAGGGCCTTCTTGCAGTCAGTTGGGAAGTTTGGCTATTAGTTTTCAAGACTTTCAGACTCTTTAAGGAGCAAGACATTAAAACATGGTGGCAGATCAATTTATATCGAGTATATTATTGTCTCTTTGCAAAGAATGGCACAGCACACGACCCACATAGAGCAGAGATAAAAAGCATTTCTTTCAGCTACTTTTTCATGCTTTCCAGTGGATAAGAGAACAGAGATACTGAAAAAAGTATCATACATTCAATCTTAACTAGAAAGCATCTATGACACAAGTATCAGCCAGTATCAGGGCTGACCTGAAAGGAGTGATCTTCCCAGTTCAAGATGAAGCACAGCATCTGTAAGCTTCACCTGTGCATTGAACTACACAGACAGGAGCAGAACATACTTGATTGTAGTCTCCTGAAAAACAGGTAACCTTGCACAAGGAAAATCACACATCTCCCCCAGAAAGATCTCAGATGAAATCAGTCAGGGATGGGTGGAGCATTAAACTCTAGAAACTCCATCACAGGAATTCCCTTCATGAAAGCTTTCACAATTGATCATCTCTGAATTCCTAACAGGAGATATCTAAGTAGTGCTTTATGCTTTTGCCCATGTTTCCAGCAAACCAGACTGGAAGCAGGACTGTAATTGAGGTCTCATCAAGGTTTTTTCTAAGGACAACATATACTTTACAAGAACTGTTTTTGGAATTGCTTGACATTACAACAAAAGGCAGCAGTGAAAACTCACAGCTTCACATAATTCCACTCCAAAATCCCCTGCAAGTTGTAAGTCAAGATGTCACCACTCCATCTCTTCATCTTAAAACCCTAGTCAGTCACTCTTCAAACCTGAGCTAAGAACTACTGTTTGCACAGTACATTACATATAGTAAATATAATGCATGACATACATTAACTGAAATGCATTTTGTTTCTATGTCCCAGAGTCCTAATTTCCTGAACAGGGACAACATTACAATCTAGGCAGGCAGAATATCCTTCATACACATGCAGATCTCATGAGGTAGAGAAGTTGTTCAACAGATCAGAAAGAAAGGGAGGAACAAGAGCATGCATCACCACCACAGTTTTTAGGAACAAGATTTATTCCAATTTCAAACAGAGAAATTATTTCAGGAGAAAGATATGAAAATCAATTTCCATCAGATATTTCTGTAATAAGGTTTGGTGCCCAGTGGTCAGTGTTGGATCTTTCCAAGAAACAATCACACTCCTGGACTGGAATGAGACAGTTTGGAGCCTGAATAGACCCTGACACTGGGCATCTTATTCAGAAACTCCTTTCCCCTACCCTCTTCCCTCCCCCCACCCCAACACGCACAACAGTACATGCATTGCAAATGACAAGGTTTAAAAACAGCATTTTATAGAGTATCTTTTTAAATAGGTTAATGTTTAAATTGTCTTAAATCAAGATCCTATAATATACAAGTATAACCAAATAATTTCCACCACATTGGCACTTGTAAAGAGTCTCTGGCACTACTAAAGAAGGGGCATTGGCACAAACCATACTCTTAAAAACTGGGTGCTGCATAACACACTTTATCTCTGCTGGACTCTAACAACCTGGGCTCTGTACAGTACAATACAATCGTCAGCACACTCTGGAAGTACTTTAAAACAAACAAATAAAAAATCCCAATAGAACACATGAAGAAAACCATAGTTGAAAGCAAGGCCAACATCGCTAGGAAGCAACAAGAAGAGACCAAAGAATCCAATTCCAGGAAAGGGGAGACAGGCAGAAGGGGCTGGAGCTATCTGACACGCTGAAGAGGGAAGGGGCTGTTGCTCACCAAGTAGCCAATCCACATAGAATGGTACAAAGAAATGAAATGGTCCTCTCCTCACTGACTTCAAGTTTCAAACTGGTTCAGAGTATGTTGGTTTCTTCAGCAGAATAAAAAGTGCACAAGGAGCAGAGGTTAATCAAGAAACTATTTCTTCAGACTCAGATTCCAGATTCTTTACACGAACCCTACCCCATCATCTTTCTAAAGGTCAATCTCTTTTTGCAATCTGTGGAAAAATCTGACTGGCCTCAATCGCAGAAAAGATGATACAGGCAAATTTGGTTTAAGGTTTGGCACTTTTGCTAGGGCAGGCATTTGCCAAAGGGCCAGCCAACAGACAACAGAGAAGTGAACTAGTTCTGCAGAAATGCTTTACTGGCCAAGCTGGAGGCACACAAGCTATCGCTTGCTAGGAAAAGCACATGCTAACACTGGTATCTTCTCGCATATAGTGCGGTCCAGACACCTCCAGATTATGTTTTACAAGTCAGGCCCATTCCTTCCCTAAAGCAGAATGAGATTTCACAAACTCACAGGTCAGCCATCATATAATGTCTTCCCCTTTCCTTTGCAATAATCATGACAAGTCAGTTATCAAGCCAACAGCTACATCAAGCAGTTGGTCAGCAAGGTACAGCACATAACTAAATCCTTGTGCCTACAGCCTCCCACAGTTCGCAACAATGCAGATTTACTCTGCAAAAGACAGGGGAGCCAAGATCCCTCCTCCTGTGCCAGGGCAGCAGCTCTTAGGAAGGGGAGGATATAAAAACAAAAGTTTGACTCAAGTGGGAAGTACCACCATCATTCACCTTGAGGGGAAGAAAAAAAAAAAGAAAGAAAGAAAAAGAAAAACAAACTTCTGTGAAGTTATTTCCAAGAGCCTGTATTTCTCAGTGCCAGGTTCACTGCTGGCAATTGTTGTCATATGAACCATTTACAATAGAATCAGGAAAGCAGAAGAAAATGGTGCTGCCATCTGCTTCAACCGAACAGCATTTAGGATACATTAAGACGATTATAAATTCCTCTTTATAGGACATTTTCTACAAAATGGATCATTTGGCATAAAGACAAAAAAGCAGTAAAATTGATGCAAAGCTGTCTGAAACAAGGGAAACCCTCTCATTCCTCCCAAATATAAACTGCAATCCAGAGTATGGCTATACTAAAGAGACGCTGTGTTCCCCTCAGCATTGTCACTCAGCCAGACTCTGGCTCTTCAACTGTTGGTCCCATGGCTATTGTTCCAACTTTAGCTCTCCCATCACACCAAACAGAGCTTGCTTTCTCCTGTAGTGCTCCGAGACGTACAGAGGCTTCCCCCAGCTATTGGGGAAAATAAGAGGGACCTATAAACAGAATTATTCAAAATAATCTGACTCCAAATTTTAGTGTTTTAGATCAAAGCATCTTAAGCATCTCTGACAGTTAAGATTTACATGTTGTGCAAAACACGGATGTAGTGCTCTGTCTACAAAAGAGACAAAATATCAACAGCCCCCTGCAACAGCGCAGCTCATTTAGTCTTTATCTACTGGCAGCCTAATAGCCTTTAAGGGGGCAATCTGGTTGATCCAGAGAACTTGGACCCAATGCTACTTCTTGGAATTGAAACAGAAGCATTAGTGATGGCTAAACCACACATGTCCAGAGGTGGATCAGATTTCCCTGTTTTTTATTCACTCCTTGCCTTGCCCTACAGTCTTCTAGGCAGGCAACAGATCTTCAGCACGTTTGTTCACTTGCCTTAGCTCCTGGAAAAAACTCTGTAACATGCGAAGGCTTCACATCCTTCTGTTCAGTGGAGTTTCATTTGGCATCTGAAATCCAGAACTTCTTCCACTAACTTCCATCTACACCAGCAAACCTTCCTGTCACTGCCCCTACTGTCCTGCTAAACAAAAGTGCATCCACGCTAGGATTTTCTGGATTCCATAGCAGCCACATACGCTCCAGCCATGACAATTGTAACTTGATTATCACATGCACCCTGGAGCAAGCACATGTGCAAGTCCTCCAAAGAGAATGCATACTCCTCTAAAGAGAAACACAGCAGTATGGGCCTCTGGGGAATGCATAAACAGGAGAGAGAAAACTGCCACTCCCTCCAAGACCTCTCCACAATCTTTTTAAGAAAATCCTATCTATGCCTTAAAGTCTGTGACCCACCAGCTCTTGTCCTTTCTAGAAGTCTGCAAAAGCTGGACAGGACCAAAGCATTCTTACAAATTTATACAACACGCTGGCATGAAATGTGATAAACAAGGCTTGTTTGCTACTAGCAGCAAGAAAAGAATCAGAGGGTGGCGTAAGACTAAGATTTTTCAATCCAGCTAAAGTCTGAAGTTTAAGTGCCACAATTAAACAGTGTGCTTTTGATATCTGCTGCATAGAGAAGTCGCTCATTTGATGTCATACACTCTACTCAACGAAAGGGAGTTTTTCTCTGCAAATTGAGTCTAGTGTGTGCACACGCGTTTGTGGTGCGTAAAGGATGTGCATGTGTCTGTGTACATAAATACGTACACACGGAGAACAAAAAAAAAAAAAAAAAAGAAAAGAAAAAGAAACACTACAAAACACCCTCAACAATCCCAGTAAGACAGCTCCCCAGGCTCAGCAGCTATTGCTCCAAGAGCTTCCATCATTTGTAGTCCATGAACAAAATACAGCAACATGTAGCAAACTATGTATAGAACATCAATAATTTAAAAAAAAAATAATCACAGTCTCCATACCTTTATAATTGATAAGAAAAAAAAAAAAGCAACTCAGAACTAGAACTTATAAAAGAATGGAAAAGCAATGGCTTTTGTTTTGCCTTTTTTTTTCTGCAATAGTTGGAGAGCAATCGCTTCTCCCCAACAATTCATCACAGTGAACCATGGAGCATGTCCTGGGGAAAGGAAGGGCAAGGAGGGGGAAAAAGCTGGCAGAATTAGCAAATTACACCAGAGGTACCCTGTAGCACATGGCAAAGGGACCAGTAGCATTCCACACTCCCACAGTCCAGTGAATTCACAATCTTGGCTGGAAAGTTATTTTCTCTACATATACCATGAGAATGAAAAGGGGGGGGGGGAAGTGGCTAAGCAACAAAAGAAAGCTAAAGATGAGGCCACCTTAACTGTTTGGCAAAAATTAAGAAGTGACAAGGTGCTGAAGGAATGAGGCATATCCCCGTTAACTGTGAAATAAAAGCAATTTGTTAAAAATATGAAATCACTACTCTGTGGACAGAGACATGAGACTCCGGGATAACACTGAGCACTTGCCACTCCACAGATCAGACAATTTGCAATCATTACATCAAAAATTATTTTTTTTCCTGTCATGTTTAAAATTTCTTTTTGTCTTTTCTTCATTATGAAGCCTCTCAAGGAGCCAAGGGCAGAGCAGGTCAAACCAGGTTGTATTCCTTCAGGTTGAGCTGTAGGATGGTGTCCTTGACAGCTGCAAAGACGAAACGGATGTTTTCTGTGTCTGTTGCACATGTGAAGTGAGAATAGATGATTTTGTCGCTGTCTGGATTTAAATCCACAAACATCTTGAGGATGAACTCCCGGGCTGCCTGTGCATCCCTCTGTGGGCCTGCAACAAATAAGGGGACACAGTCAAGGAATCCGTGCTAAGCATATGCCCTGGTTTGAACCACCAGAAGAACTGCCAGTGCATTTTTTCTTATAGGCTAGGGTATATAAAGGGGATATTATATAGGGGATATAAAGAAGAAATTAAGCTTGTTTATTACATAAAAGTTCTGGAACCTGAAGTATCTTACGCTTTTCAATTAGCTAACCAACACCTACAAAGGGCATTTTTCCAAGACAGAGTTTTCACTCCAAGGTGTTGGCTTAGCCTGTGCTGAAATACAGAATTTGATACAATCCTGTATGTGCTGTTGTTACTACACAGTAGTGATGCTCAGTGTATGTGCCACAACATACTCCTTTGGAACTGGAATGCATATTTCTTAATAAACAGACAAATCTCATGCTCAGAAGGACACAAGTTTACATTATGCAAACAAGAGACATTCAGCTAACATTGGAATCTGTCCTAACTGGCTGGTCAACACACAGGGGCTAAAAACAGTAATTTTAGTCAGTATTTACTTTATACTGTTAACAGCTCCTCAGAAAAAGTCACCTACTGATATTCCTTTCAAAGCATTCGGTGTTCTCACACTCTCCATTGCAAGGATCATCTCTTGAGAGCCAGTCTGATGGGCTACCTCCCACTCTCAAACCACACAGCATCCCTGCAGCAGCTACAATAACTACTTATACAAAAAAGTTGAAAGCATACTACACTTTCTAATGTTGCTATCTTGCCTCCAGCTGTTCAATTATATTAGGAGAAGTATGCACTATTTGACCAGTAAGTTCACAGTGGCTCACCAACCACAAACACATTGCCACAGGAACTTTTTGACATTTTCCACAATTGATGACTTCAGAGTGCCTGTACTTTCAGACAGCAGGGGGCAGGAGACTCCAGAAGTGGGAGGACAACTAATTATGAGCAATTTCATTAGTAGTTTAAATGAAGCAAGGTTTGCAAAGGGCAATTCTCCCTTCACCACATACTTTCAAAACACATAATGACACAGTTAAAACATGAGAGCACGGAAGTAGTGTTGCCTGACCTCACTTTCCACTACTTTAATTTTCAATCCCAGACAACTCTGTTACCAGTCAAGCTTCAATGCACTGAACTATAGAGTAGAAAATTGCTATATCAGCAAAGGAATTTTATTTCCGATTCGACTTTGTTTCACATAGGTATTATTCTTCCACAATTGCAGATGGCACACGAAAAAGAATTTTATGCTACCTGAAATTTTCAGCACCAACACTTGAACAACTCAGGTATTTAACTAGTTAGATTCCCAAAACAAGGACTCAAATCACTTCTTGACTAGAGGGTTAAGATGCCCAGTATATCAGCAATTCTCACATGTCTATAAACAAATTATATGCACAAGTATACAAGTAGGAAAGTTAGACTTCCATTATTTAATACTCTGAAGTATATATTTAGGGAAAGTAATTTTTACTACTTCATCTAGGAGAGGTTCATTATTTGTTAATTCGATCAGATTCTAGTTACATATCTACAATTAAGACACTTGTATGACATTTTGTCATCATTATATGTATTTCTTCTCACATTAAGAGTTTTTCCCCCATCTCAAGATCTGAGTATTTTTTAAAAAAACAAACAACAACAACAAAAACCCAGACCACCTCCTTTCTAGATTGAGTGTTCCTCCTTAAAAACCACTCACCATCAAATTCCGGGAAATAGTCAACAAGATGGGAATACAGGATCTTGTCTTCCAAAAGATCTTTCTTGTTGAGGAAGAGGATAACAGAAGAGTTTTGGAACCAGGGATAAGTGATAATGGTTCGAAAGAGGGCTTTACTCTCTTCCATCCGATTCTGAAATGAGAGGGGGGGGGAAGTCTTTTTTTTCCCACAAATGAGGATCAAGTCACCTTTCTTCTACCTGCACACACAGTTAGATCTGCATCAACCCAACACCTCAGATACTGTACACAGAATAACTTAAGCCCCAAGCAAGTTCTTGCTCCAGTTGAGCAGGTAAATGGAAAACAAATGAAAAAATCTGATGGATTCAAGCTTCATTTAATTGACAAGCAATTAATATCAGAAAGCTTAAAAGTTATTCTATGCTTTGCACAGTCATGTTGGAGGACTGGCCATGATATCTTGTGAACTGGTACACATCTTGCCTAGTATAAAATAAAGGAATAACTGCTGTCACCTAACAACATTTTTTAATCTATCAGCAGATACAAAAATTCAATACTGCACCTTCAAAGAGACCAGTCATTATCCAACAGGACAGCAACCACAGTGCAAAGTATTTCAGGTAAGAAAAAGAGTGACGCAGCAATTGTTACATTTTAAGAGCATGCCTTCACATTGCAGAGTACCTTCGAAGATACACACGACTTGGCAATTTCAGAGTATTTCAGTATCATTTGAGAAGTGCAGGTAATTTGAATGCACTATGCATTTTCCATCCTCAGGGACATCATGACCCATTGAGGCTCATGTTCCCTTTGCAAAAGGGAGAACGGAAGGCCAAGACCAACAATCCTTGCCAATTCCTTGGCACCAAGCACTTTCGTATCAACCTCCAAGAAGCAAGACAGATATTCTTCCTTCCCCCCATGCTCTTGAAGAGCTCCCACTCTTTGGCCTACCTCATTATCAGACTCCACCAGAACTTGGTCATATTCACTAAGTGCTACTAAAAACATGATGGAAGTCACATTTTCAAAGCAATGGATCCACTTCCTTCGTTCTGACCTTTGACCTCCAACATCCACCATTCTAAGGAAGAGAAATACATACGGTATCACAGCATAACTGCAATTCTCTATTTGAATTCAAAGCACCAGCATACAATCAGAACAAAAGTTCTTTATTGTTCATTAAATTAACAGGAGGACGTAGCAACATGTGGTCATTAACAAAGCCATCAAGCTTAAAAAAAAAAAATCCTGTTACAGAAATATATCAAACTAAAGAGATGGCCAAAGAGACTGATATTCAGTTCAAACTCCCAATTTCAGCATTACTATTTCTTGTTGTATTGCACTCTGATTTGATAACTAGCAGTTTTGAAGCAGAATTATGGGTCTGAAAAAAAAATTTTTCAAAACTCTGCTTTGTTAAATGACAATACTGTATTTTATATTAAAGTCCCTTTTTCCTTAAAACATGAGCGCTTCCTTAATAACTGAATATTAATTACCAATACATTAATAATACATTAATAACACATTTCTTAGAACGTGTTGCATAATAGCTATGCAACTCTGCACCTCAGTTTTAAGTCCCACCTGTACAGTATGCTAAAATTATTTTGTCACTCACCTAAAGTTCAACACTTCTGGTCCAATCTGCATGTCTTTACTAAAATCCTATATCTATCTCATAGACCAGCAAACCAGAACAAAGTGACCTTTCATCTCTCTGTAACTGAACGGATTCAGAGATGGGATGCAGGCTTCCTTCTACTTTATTCCCCTCTCATAATGTCAATATTGTGGTGGAAAAGGGGAGGGAGTGTTTAAGTTCCAGAGAGCTATGGAGAAGATTGCTTTGCAATAGACAAGCAGTCAGTGAACCCTCGTATGTCATATTTACTTGTAGGCCTAAGCCTCCAAATATCTATGTGTTGCTGCAGCAGCATAGGGAATATTTTTGGCATCATCTATCGATGCCACAAGCTAGGCACAGAAAACTGCGTCTAAAGGCAGATAAGGCAGATATTAGGGAATAGCATACAAGGAAGCCATTCTATACAAAAAGCAGTCTCTTTTTCAAAGAGACAGAAATGATTAAAGTTGCTTGAGCAAAGAATTCTTGAAGGTAAATACATTTCAAGACAAGCACTGCCCAAAGCAAGCTTTTTTCTTCCTCTTGGTGGCTTAACCTATGAACAGTTCATACAGCTATCTCGCAAGCCGCCATTTCAGCTTCAGATGCCAGCAAGGCAATCCTTCACAAGGAGATCAATTCCTGCTAGACAGTTCGTCCAGCTCCAGGTGCCACTGACTCAAATGCACTGACTGTTGAATGACAGTCAATGGCTTCTGCTTGGAGCTGTCCCCAATCAGAATTAAGTGTTACATCATCCCCATTATAGGAGCACCTTTCAGTAGATACCGCATAACATTACAGCACTCAGATCCACTCAAGCCTCTCAGCTAAACATCCGAACACAAAAGCAATACAAAATTCATCCTTCCTGAAACAATTTTACTCCTGTCTCAGTTCAGTTGTAGCATGAATACACGTTCAGTACCTGAAGATAATGTTCTCTAGGTCAAAGGGGTACTCTATGATGCCGGTTGTAGGAACTCTAACCCGTAGCACATCTTGCTGAGTTGGTAGATATCCTGGGGTAGCAATACGATCCACGTCACTAAGATAGCTACAAGAAGAACAATGAAAAAACTACCTTAGATTACAGCACATCACATACAAACACCACTACAGATAGTCTTCCCCTAGCATAACAAGGAAGTCAGAAATAATCTGAACTGTTTTAAAATTTGATTAAAAAAAAAAAAAACCCCACAGAGTACCTCTTTCAGGAGTAGTAATTCACCAGCCACCCCCTTTGTAGGATAAACAGATACATTAGGAACTACTTTATCAACTCTTCATGTTCAGGAAATAGGAGTGGAAGACAATCTTTTCTGCAGAGGACATTTAAGCACACTGGATACTCATGGTAGAATTGAGATTCATCTGAGATTTTTCTATACACAGGAAACCTATGTTACCAGGCACAGGGAATATCTTCCAAGTCTTCCTATACTTAGAATTTGTTAATAATAAATCCACAAGTTAAATATCCATGTACATCTGTAGGCCAAAGGACAAACCTGAAGAAAAAAAGCAACACTTCCAACACTTAAGAGTCAGAGCATAGATAGTTTAAGACAGAAACTCCAGCCTCAGGTATATCTAGACACAGGCATTTAAAGAGCTGCCTTTTTCACCCACTAGAATACCTCATAACCTCAAGAAAACTAGCAAATAGTAAGGCATTTCCAGATCTAAACCTGTCTCCCAAAAAACTAAAATAAAAAAAATGCTTCCACTGTCTCCTACAGAGCTCTCTGCCTCTGTCTGCCAGAAGTATGCTTAGGAAAAATTAAGATGAAAAAGCTACCTCAGAAAAGCAGTGGCAACAGATAACTGTAAACTTCTTCGAATCTGGTTTCAGAAAGGCAAAGCAGCACATGCTTATGATTTTTATCCCAATACATATACCCAGCAGAGACCATGCAGCTTGTCTAAAACACCAATAAGACTTATTTGCCTGGATGAAAAAATAAGATGTACTTTAAAGAAATTATGTAATGGGATCCACTACAGTGTTCCTGCCTACTGAAACAACTCTAGACTTGAGCAAAAGATTTGGGCAGGTAATATTTGTTAAAGCATTGTTGCTATCTACCAGTGTGTGTCAATGGTTATATACTCACTATTTAGCAGAGTCAGAAAGCTGATATTCTCTTCTCCTGTCATAACACTCTTGGATTCCAGGGTCATTCCACAGAGTCTTAATTGCACTTACATAGGGCTGCTCAAATGTCATGACCTTTTCTACATCCACTTCCCGGATCAGCACTGCATTGGCCTTGAAGATAGAAAAGCAAAACAAAACAAAACGCTTTCATACGAATTAAATCCTTACACTATGCCTTCAAGGATCTACATTCAGCTGTGGGTCAAATTGCTAAGACCAGAGGAGCAATGAGTAAACTATACTTCTAAGACTTCACAGCTCCAACTTTTCTTGTATCATCATTAAATTAAGAAATGAAATTTCAGAATTTCATTTTTTATAGAAGGCATCAGCAAAATTCCTCCGAAGCATCATATGCTCCTTCACAGAATAAGCTGTAAAACAGCAACAGACGTCACCTGTCGAGATGTGCTATATAATTAGATCACCAGGTGTTTATAAACACTGTGATTTCCAAGGCAGAGTATTTAGTGTGAAGAGCCCCAAACTGACCAACTTTTGAGAAGGTAAAGCTGTATTTCAGGAACAAGCTGCTATCTCAGGTTTCTTTTCATAAAAAAATTCAAACTACCTTTTGAATAGTGATAGACACATTGGTTTAGTGCATTTCAATCACATTCCCTGCTGACAGAGAGAATAAAAATGCCCAATCTACAGTCTACAAACAAAAGGAAGAACTAAAACCATTACAACAGCTTGCGGAATCTGTGAGGTTACTATCCACACCAAGCTACTTTCTGAAAACTTTGGTGCAACTATCACACGAAGAGGCTCTTGCCTATACCATGCAGCATCATCTTCATTAGAGAAAAAAACAGAAAAACAAAGCCAGGTTCTGTCCACATGATCACCAATAAAAGTCCACATATTATAGCCACCAAAAACACTCTGCCAGGCCTCACGAAAGCACAGGTAAGACAGGCTTCCTCATACCACGTCGTCTTTTCTGATTACTGATCTTGCAGAATCTCACTAAAGGAGACGGTAAAAAAGGAGTTCAGGCTTGAGAACTCCTGGTGCACCACCTAGCCCTTATACACAATTATTAAAAGTCAGCTCCACGTTGCTGTGTGACAGAACAAATAAAATACAATTTCACTTAAAAATACTACGGCAAAAAGCATTAAAGAAGCAAGGCACTCTAAAAATCTGATCTCCTGGCATTCTCACCCCTCCAAAACAGCTAAATAATTTAGACGATTTTTTTCTGAAAAAAATTATTCCTGGACCCAAGATTTGTAACTCAAACTTCAGCTCAACATTGGACAGAGAATGAAACCCTTAAAAAAAGACTGACAAAAGAAAAACTGATAGATTTCATTAATAGTGATAACTACTGGAACAGTCTTTTGGGTCCATCATATATTTAACCAGTTTCAAGTTCAGATGCAAATACCAACTCATGCAAAGAAAAACACAGCACATCAACATGACTGAATCCTTCAGACAAGTACACTGAATACTTTTCTTATATCTTACCCCCATTCCTTTTTCCCTAAAATTCATTACACAGACCAGGGAACAGACCATCCTGAGAACAAATTCGTTCAGATGACTCTGTCCTCAGGTAGAAAGCTGCTTTATTCCTTAACATAGCTTAGTGAACAGAGTCAGATAGCAGTAAAGTATCATAAAAAGCAGTCCTTAAATATAAAATACTTAAGGGAAAGATTTTGAGGAGGTTGGGATTATAATGTGGAAGGATACAAATAAACAGAAACCTGTAAGTCAAAACTCAGAACTCCCTTTGCCTAAAAAGTACATATAAATATTGTCAGAAACTTACCTTATTCTGTTCATATTTGTAGAGAATCTTCAGGGTTTCCATGGCCCTGATCATAGACTGCATGGCAGTAAAGATGTTTTGGTATACCAGCTTGGTGAAGCCTTTTTTGTCCTCCTCAGAGTATCCTGAACCATGAATTATACGCATTTGCTTAATGAATGTGCTTTTCCCACTTTCTCCAGTGCCTGCAGAATACAAGAGAGAAAGTCGGCAGATATAGAAAACCTCGTCTGTAATAGAAGAAACAAAGCTAACATCATATTGTACCACAAAGTTCTTATTGCTGTATCCAAATACGCTATCCTACCAACTACTTTTCTAGTTGCTTTCAAGAATATTGAAAGACAGTCCAGATGATCCTGTTTACCCCCACCATGAATACAGTTAACATAGATGGAAGACATCTTGTCCTTTACAACAGCTTTCAAAAGTAACTCTGGTACTTATTCCAAATCTCACATTACAGCCACTCCCACATATTCTGCGTCAAAAGGCCCTTGTCCGTCACACCTGACCTATTCCCAGATACTCCAGCAAGATGCTACGGTCACAGCAGCAGCCAGAAAGGGCCCAGATGCACTCTCAAGTTAATAAGTACTGCAAACTGAGATGACAGCAAGAGGGCCAGAAGGAAACCTATTTGCACAATAAAGGACCAAATTTTCTTTCATTGTGATTTGGTACCAAATGCCATTTATCTTATACACTTTGCATCTTTTTACAGAAAGGAACAAAACGCAAGAGAAGAAAATCAACTCTAAAAGAGGAGAGAACTCAAGAAATTACTTCCTCCTCCATTTGACATGAACAATCAAGTCAGTACCTCTTCTCAGTAATCCAAACTGCTATGCAATGAAAAATAACATTTGCTCTCACGGATTGAAATGATAATCCTCACTGCAGCAAGATAAAAGGCTGTGGGCAGTATGCTACCACAGAAACCTCCAATATTGTTTGCAGCCCTTGGATATTTAGAGTTAAAAATAAGGACTGACAGTGAGAGCAAAGCGGGATGTTGCTTGCAGCTGTCTGCACTCTGTCTTGCGCTCTAACAAACAACAGACTGCTCAGCAAGGCTAGTGGTTCCTTATGATACAGCTTTACTGCTCAGGAGAAGCTGTGTCTTTGAGTAACTGGGAGAGCAAGACAGATTTACACCAATGCCAGTACATTAAACAGTCCAACTCTTTCAAAGCCTGCTTCCTGCACAGTCAGTTGGGCAGGTTCTTCCACCCCTACTTTCAAGGCTCCAGAAAAGCATCAGCTAGCGCATGAAGACCATCAGAGGATGCAAAGATGGTAGGAACTCTCTGACACGGTGAGCATGAGGAGGGAAAAAAGCATCAACAGATAAAAGAAGTCATGCCATACCTAGCCTCATTACAATCACAATTCAACTGGTGTTATGGAACTCCCCCAGCAACTTCCACTCCATTTATACAAAATCTTCCATGGAGGGATGCAAAGGTCAAGTCTTAAATATGATTAACATACCTCCATGCTTTCATCTCACAAGCAACAGCTGAAGGATACACCACTGACACTTCTTTTGAGTACTTCTGTTCAATTTTCCAAAATTTGCTATTGGTTTGCATTAAACAGAAGGCTAATCCAGAAAGATAGCTCTTTAATAGCAAAGTGGCTCAACTCCCTTGATTACCCAGAGCAAAAAAACTAAAGTGTGGTCATAAGTGACACATTTTTTTTGATCTCTGGTTACAAATAAACATGTTGGCAGAGTCCTGGTTTTCGCCAAAAGAACCACCAGGTATTCACCTCACACCAGTGAATAGATATATTAAGACAGTATCTCATTCATCACAACACAATCACTACTCAGAGGTAGACTCCCAATTACCTGTGCTTATAGTACCAGGTAAAAGGCGAAGAAACAAATATGCTCAAATACAAGCAGCTAAAAATGTAACTAGACGCAGTGTGTTTAAAATAGAGTTGAATTCTTCCCATCTGAAAACTGGCAAAATTTTTGGTAATCTAATTAGAAATCAGCACTACAACCACCATCAATCTGCAGTAAACTATCTCTTTCTCAAACACAAAGCTACACCACAAAGGAGGAGAAAAGAAGACAAAAAAAATCAGAAACTGAAATCTTTTGTGGTTAAGTACACTGTGGTGAGAAATACTTCCTTGCTTTTTACCACAGTGACCAAAACAGAGAAAAGAAAAAAAAAATAGAGGTACCTCAAACATTCTGCTAACGAAAATGTAAAACAAACTTCAGTAGCATTCATTTACCTCAGATCTCACTTACTTCAGAACAGAGATTTTCATGTCACTTCATCGTCATCCCCCTCTTAAAAAGAAAAAAAAATGCCGCTTGCTTTTCTGCAGGGCATCAACGATACAGAACAGCACTACAGTAGAATATTACAAATGTGGCTGTGTGCAGTCTCCTATATTCATAAGGACACAATAACCTTCTTTTATATATATATATATATATATATGTATATGTATATATATATATGACAGTATTAAGACAAGGAGACAATCTAAACTTACCATTTTTTCTGTCAACATGTGAAAGCTGCAGTTTACAGTAAGTTACTACTGAGCCCCAAGTACCTGACCGTCACTTGCAAATACATTTATTCAGTCAGCAGTATCCCATGCTCAATGGCAATTCAAGAACCAGAGTAATTTTTGTATACATTACCCCTCCACAAACACACACACAAAAGAGACTAATGAGTGCCTAAATCAGGGGATATGTCCCATACCTTGAAATCACATTTCTTATTATAAGGCTCATTGTACAGCTCAGTTATTCTTCCCCTCAAGTTTTATTTCAGGTTTCAACAAACTAACTGTCACACTAGACAGAAGGTAGGAAAAATTACCACAGCTTTTACAATGCAGAAACTTCCTCCATAAACACTCTTAAAATTCTGAGCATTTGGAAAAAGCTCTCACTAATATGATTTCACATTTGTGAATGTAAGAATTCTATATATTAGGAACAAGATATGAGAAAATACTGTAAACAGCAGTTTTACCAAGGAGAAAGAACAAGTTACCTGCAACAACTTGAGACAGACAGTGAGCAACATGGTATATAGCCCAAAGCACCCAGCAAATGAGAAGAAAGGCCTGGCCTTTCTAATCCTGTCCGGAAAATGGGAGTGCTAGTTACCCAGTCTTAACCATCCCAGATTGATTTTTTTTTCCTTTTTAAATATGATGCTGAATCTTACTTAAGTCTGCCTTTTAGGGAAAAAAAAAAAGAAAGGTCTCTAGAGTAACTTGAATTTAATTTCTGAAGTGAGCTAGATTAGTAAGATCATCTTAGCCCAATCTTGCCTATGGCTCCAACCTATTTTGAAACAACTGTTTCTGTAGGACTGTTTTAAGAAGTATCTGAGTCCAAGAGACACATTTCCCAGTCCATAAGAAGTCTTATGGAAATTGAGTACAAATGTCAAACCATCAGTTTTATCTCCACCCAAAGGACAGTAGTATATATCCACAGCCAACGTATCTTCTCACCCTGAGTTCTAGGAAAGCCATAGACTTTACTCAAAAACTATCCTTGTGCAACAACGCCAGTGTTACAGATCTCCAAAGGACGACACAGCCTCACTTAATTTGTGTGAACAGTTTCACATTTGTTTTCACGAAGTTCAACGTACTTTTTCACCTGTGCCTTACTGGTTTGCCAATTCAGTACAAACTACAAACAAACAAACTTATTCCATTAGACTGCTTTGTAGCCCAGCTTGAAGCAATACCACTATTAAGAACAAAACAGAATATATATGTGAGCAGTGACAACTGCCAGCACTCATGAAACCGTAACTTAAAGTTTCAGTTGGGGACTACCTGGATGTGAACATCACAGCAGCTACTGAAGGAGGACACACACACTTGAAATCTTAGTGGGTTGTTCTTGTAACAGATTACCTCTTCCTGTAAACCTTTTGTAAAACAAAAACAGTATAGTTTTATCCCTCTGTTTAACCGCAGGACAGGACATCACTATGTTTCTACACAAACACCTACACCCTTATAGCACAAACGACCTCTGCTCCTGCAAGTAACACAAAACATTTTGGCCATTTCCTCCACAGACACAGAGCTCGCACATCCTTACTGCTCCATGTCCCTTCAGATCTGCTGCACCAGCCTCCCACCCCTGCCGGCCCTCCCAGGCCAGCAGCGGGGGCTCAGCGGTTTAGGAGCCAGCCTTGCCCACAGATGCCCATTCAAGGCCCGGAGGTTCGCTGGCAACGCCAAAATTAGCGAGCCTGCACAGGCAGGGAGGCAGCGGGTGCAAGCACTCGAGGAAGCAGTTCCTCGAGACAGCTTTCGCGTGCGCGAGCGTCTGCAGCGAGAGCCAGCAATGCCGCTGCGCAGCTGCCGCCAAGGCCGAGGCGGCGGCCACCGGGGCCGCGATCACCTGCGGCTGCCGCCCGCCCCGGCCCGTGAGGCCCGAGAGAGCCGCCGCGGCCCCGCCGCTCCTCACCCAGCAGCAGCAGCTTCAGCTCGCGGCGGGCGTCGCGTTTGTCCCTCCGCAGCTGCTTCTCGATCTCAGCGTTGATGCGCTTCGACTCCTTCACCTCGTCGCTCAGGCAACAGGCCATCATGG
>NW_028186620.1:72063-83874 GCF_003343005.1 Rhea americana | reverse complement strand
CCCGCCGGGCCGCGGGCTGCCTGCTGTGCCCCAGGGCCGGCCGCCGCCTCGGGCCCGCAGCCCGGCACTTCCCCCCGGTAAAAGGGAGGGCTGGGGCGCTGCCTGCGCTCCTGGGCCTCGGGTGCTGCGGGTGCTGCCTTGCACGCCGGCTGCTCCTGTTAGGGCCTAGCTGCCGTCACTCAACTGGCACGTCGCCACCGGCCCCACCATGATGCCCCTGGCATCACGAAGGGAGCCTTATCTTCATCTTTCTCGTCCACTTCCCTAAATCCTTCCTCTTTTTGGTGGCTGCAGCATCAGCAGTAGGTGCCACAGCTCCCACCCTGCCCCCAGAGGGATACCAGGGCTCCCACTGCCAGGAGCCATGTGGGTGGCCACAAGTCCCACTTCAGCTGAGCCCTCTTTGTCCCAGACACGCAGATCTGCCTGTGCTGCAGCACGCGGTGCTAGGGCAGCTGTGCATTCTGCTTTGGCTGGGCCCCCTCTGCCCTGGGTGTGCAGATCTGTCCATGCTCCAGTACACAGTGCTCATTCCCAAGGTCTCCTCCCAGGGGAAATGGGGCAGGCAAAGCAAGCCCTCTGCACCTTCCACATGGCAAGGTAAGCAGATATTCAGCTTTCCTAAGAAGCAATCTCCCTGTCTTCTTCCCTCCCGTCTTGTCTTGGTTTCTCTTGCTCCATCTGGTGCTGTTTCTCTGCCTCACTCTCAGCTTCCCCAACACTGCAGGTGCCACAGCTGGCATTTCGGAGTTGTGGACACACAGCTCCCTCATTTGCACTGTGTTCCCACATCCCACAGGCCAGGATCTCTCTCACCCTTTCCAGTCCGCTCTGTCTGGAGGAATGTGTTGCCAGAACCTTTTAGCAGGCCTGATACAGCTGTTAGTCCTCTCTCTCACCTTGTTATCTGCCCAGTTTGTGCTGGGACTTGCTGGTCCCCATCTCATTCTAACCAGTGTATGGTAGCCTGACTGAGACAGAAACATGAGATAGTCTCAAACAGCAGTTCTGTTTTCCACTTAAATTCTGTCTTCTCCTCTAATATTTGTGCTACTACCATGAGCTCTTGCTTTCAATTAAAATAAGTTTATAACTTCTTCCTTCAGTGGTCCCTCCTTAGTTTGGGTTCCCTCCAATCTGCCTAGCCCCCACCTGTACTTTACAGAGGGCTGGTAGAGAAGGGGATCTTTGTGGCATGTGGCTTCATAAGTGCTGCATGAAGGAATTTCTGTGTAAGTGAGTAGCCTTTCTCAGAAAGACCATTTTGAACACGTCAGGCCACTTCCAAAACAACTTCTTCATGGCCTATATTTGCAGCAGTTAAAAGCACCAAGGTGAGCCCTCATCCCTAAGTAGAGAGCAAAGTGCCAGCTCCAGTAAGTGATGTTCAGTCCCTAGGCCCATCGGGACATGAGCATGTGTTGTTAGATAGCATTGCTAAGTCTCAGGGTTGCTTTCCCAGTCTCTATTCTGGCCCCAATTTGTAGATACATTTGAGTTCCAGATGCTTAGCCTGAAGAGGAGGGAACAGGGACATCCCAGCTATATTTTGTTGCAGCTGCTTGACCAATAACTTAATTGAGAAAGTTTTCATTGCTTTTAAAAGCAGCTTGCACCGGACTGGGAGCTGCTCTCTTGTTAATGCAGGAATACAGGATCCCCAGTTCAGCTGGGTGTATACAAACAGTGATATTCAGGAAGCCAAGCCGTGTCCCTGAACATTGCTAAATCAGGACCCTGATTGCATCCTCTGCTTTGCACTTATTTCATAAATTGAGCAACTGTTTCCCTGAGCTGCTGGAGAGAACTAGTTACCAAAATTCACCTCTCCCAGCTGACCTTTCAGCACCAAAGGTGGTACAGGGTTATAAAGTCTCCTCCCTGCCCTCCTGCCCTGACTTTGGGGTGAGAATTTTCTGTTCAGTCACCTGGAAGTGCCCTGCTGCCAGTCAATGTTTTACCCCTTTTAGCTGTTTGAAAATGCAGTGTGGGGTTTCACTGCTTGGTGTCTCTGACACAATCCCACAGAGCTGAGCTAGAAGCTCATTTCCCAGGCTAGGAGGTGTGCTGTGGTCAACCCTTCCCAAGCAGCAGGAAGCCTCACAGGCTAGTGCTGATAGCAGTCTCCCGACAGTTTGAAACAACTGGGAAAGCCAGATCTAGACTGAGAAGGAGAATGGCTCAGAGTACACAGCAAGATCAAAATGAAGGAGGGAACATCCCAGGGAGAAGAGGGAAGCAGAAGTGGTCTGCAAGGGATGAGAAAGAAAATTAAGATAGCTACTGTATTTCTGTCGCAAAGTCTTTGCCAAGAGCAACTCACTGGGAGCTTCCAGGCTTGCAGCAGGAACACAGCAGCTGACACAAGTGTCAGACCTGATGCAGAATCTTTTTTGCAGACATCCCCCCAAAGAGGGCCTGGTGATAGCTGTATTTTATTGCTCACCTCAGAGCCCCACTGAGCCAAGGGCTGTTACGGAAGGTGCTGCACAAGCGCTGAGGAGGACCAACATCTCAAAATGCCCCAGACAGAGGCTGGGGAGGGAACAGGCTCACAGCTGGTCCTGCTGAATCACAGTAGCCATGGAGGGCAATGCCCAGCTGAAGAGGTGCCAGGTGAGGAGGGTCAGCCCCTGCTGATGAGCTGCAGGTGTGGAGTAGGACAGGCGCAGCCTTGCGCTGGCTGCAGCTTCAGGGAGCCGTGCGGAGGGACAGGTGGGTGAGGGAGCCGCAGCTGTGGGGAGCCCAGCTCACCTTTCCACTGCCCTGCACCAGTAGGGACCAGGATGAGGGGAGCCAGGCCGTCACTGGGACACCGTGGCCCTCATGGCTCCAGTGTGCTTTCGGCAGAGGGCAGCAGCACTGCGCCTTGCCGGCTGGCCTGCACCAGCCCCATCCCACTGCTTCCCCAGCATGGAAGTGAAATGGCCTTTCTGCTGCCTGGCCTCTCCTCCCAGTCTCATGCCAGCAAGGCCCCCCCACTGGGCGCCCTGGCAAGCACGGGCTGGACAGCTGGAGCCAGGGGAGGCTGCTCATTTGGGCAGCCAACTCCGGTGTTTGGATCCCCTGTTGTCTCTGCAAGAGCTGAGTGATGCTCTGCACTCAGGCAGCTGACCCCAGTGTTCAGATCCCCACCTTCCTCTGCACTGTCACCCCACACTGCTCACCAGGCACCAGCTTGCTCGCCCACTCCATCCCCAGGGTGTCTGGCTCCCCCTCACTCCATTCCCAGGGTGCCTGGCTCTGCCATCTGCTCCATCCCCAGGATACCTGGCTCTGCTGCCTGGTCCATCACCTGGGCACTGAGCTCTGCTGCCCACTCCATCCCTGGCGTGCCCGGCTCTGCCACCCGCTCTGTCCCCAGGACACCTGGCTCTGCTGCCCACTCCATCCCGAGACATCCGCCTCTGCTGCCTGCTCCATCCGCGGTATGCCTAGCTCTGCTCCCCACTACATCGCCAGTGTATCTGGCTCTGCCACCTGCTCCATCCCCAGTATGTTTGGCTCTGCCGCCTGCTCCATCTCCAGCTTGCCCAGCTCTGCCACGCACTCCTTCCCTGGTGTGCCTGGCTCTGCCCCTCACTCCGTTCCCAGAGCACCCAGCTCTGCTGCCCACTCTGTCCCCTGGGTGCCTGGCCCTTCCACCCTGCCATCCTGCTTTTCCCTGTGGCATCCCCAAAAATGAAGTCAAAGAGGCTGCCGGACTGGAGGGGGGAAGTAAATCAGACTGATGAAGTCCCATCCCTGTGCTTGTCAGGCACTGCCAACCCAGGACTGACAATTCCTGGCCAAATGTTACCCTACAGCATGGTAGTGCTGGCAGTGCCAGGGCCGGGGCATGCCCCAGGCGGTCACGTGCTCTGCCTGCAGCCAGTCCTTCCCCAAGCAGACAGCCATCAGCCTCGTCCACCGCACAGAGCCACTTTGCAACCAGAAAGGGGAGTCTAAAGCGCTGTCCCCAGCCCCACGCTACAGGTCTAAGAGGCAAAACACCTTTTGAATTGCATAGCAGAGCTTTTCTGCCTGTTGGGACCTGGGCTAGGATGTAAGGCTCTCGTTAAAGGTGGGGGGGAAGTGACAACTCTTTCCTGTTTGATATGGGTTTCATGCTGCTCACCAATTTCAATTTAAAATAAATAAGAAAAAAGAATATTTGAAGCCCCTCATGAGTGTTCCTGTAGCTCTCACACCTGCTCCCTCATTGCCTTTTTCATTCCTTTCAATGTTTCCTGCTTATGCTGCCACAGCAGCATTTCTACAACACTATCATAGGAAGGTGGGATCCCTGAGCACTGATAGGAGCCGATTAGGGAGCAGGACACAGCCTGGGATTGCTGAAGTAGCCTTTGGCACTGAGCAAGGCCACGGGATTGCAGCAGCCTGGGGAGCATCTCCTGTGAGTGCAGCAAAACTGCGCTGCCAGCCAGCCTGGCCACCCCACCGCCTGCTGAGGAATGCACTGGGGCGTCTGAACCCTGGCATATGCAGAATGTTTTAAGAGACAAGGCAGGGAAAAACCACTCTGGCACAGGTGCTTGGCAGGACACTTTAAAGCCATTTTTCATTTGGGTGTTTTTTAATATGAGCTTTCAATTAAGGGCTAGAGCAGGCTTTCCATCCAGCCTGGTGATGCATCAACATCGTCTCCAAGTTTGGGCATAATGAGGTCATCTGCACCATGGTAGTTACTGTGAGGATTAATTCTCAAACAAAAAAAAAAAAAAACATTATTCACCCTCAAATGCAAACACTGGGCCTGAGTTCTCCCCTTCTCCAGAGCTTCACTGAGGCCCTTGGACTCCTGCCAGCTCTGCCAGGGCCCCAGCTCCTCCTGCCCTGCCCTTCAGCCCACCCCGCACCAGCACCTGGGCATTCGCAGTGGCCACAGGGTTGTGCTGTGGGGGACAGGGGTTGCCGTCAGGGGCAAAAGGAGCACTATGTACAACTTCAGTGGGCTAAATGCCCCCTGCTCAGTCCACGGTAGTGTTTCAAGCACGTGAGAAGGCAGCACATCCCATTGCATGTTCTGCAATTGCCCCTGGAGCAGGGCAGCAGCATGGAGGCCCCAGGACAGCGCTGGTCCATGCCAGCGGGACTGCTGCTCAGAGCTCATGGCCTCAGGGCTTCCTGGGCTGCAGCAGGGAGGACATGGCAGAGCTGCTATGCAGGAGCAGGCATTACAGGCCACCAGGGTGCAAGCATATTCTGCCGTGGGAAAGATGATGCAGACGTTGGGAGCTGCGGCCACAGGACAGCCCGGTGGCTTACATTCAGAGATGAGGATGGGCTGGGACAGCTGCCTGGCCCTGCAGAGGCATGCACAAGCTGCTGCGGTACTCTGTCCCTCAGTCTGTCTGTCTGTCCATCCCAGGGCATGGCAGCAGCCCTGCTGCTATTTCCTGTGCCCTCTAGCCCTGGGCACCCTGCTTAACAAGTGCCTGTGCGGTGTATGGGGACCCTTCCTGCAGCTAAAGTGCAGCAGATGTCCCCAGTGTGAAGCAGGTCCCAATGCTTCAGGCTCTTCCCGAGGTTACTTCTGCAGGCTCTTCAACTGCCTGTCTCAGAGGATGTCACAAGGCAGCCTGCTCTCCCTGAAACGCACCTAGATCAAACGTGCTGGCACACGCAGCCTCTGACAGCAGTTGCTGGATTACAGGTTTTTAAACCTCATGTTTTACACCTGGTTTGTCATGGCTGTTGTAGGTGGGCTTGGTGCATGCTAAATCAGGATAACAAACCTATATTTACCATGATCCTTTCATCCCGTAGGATCCCAAAACACATCATTTAATTGCACTCAACCTGCACAAAGACTTCGTAAATAAAGGAATGCTGAATTAGCGCAGCTACTGCAGCGCTTGCACAAGTTACCAAGCTACATTCTCCACATGCAATCAATCCAGCCTTACGCTTCACAGTTTTGTCATAAATTGAGGTCAGGAAGGAGCAGTCTCCCTACCTGGAGCACAGTGCTGCTGGATGAGCTGCGCATAGGAAGATGCTCAGGGGTGCAGCAATCTGTCTTCCTTGTGCAGATCTCAGAGATGGTCGCAAATATTCATTTCATGGGGCTCTCGTTCAGCAGACAAGTGCTGATCCCATGCAGGGAAGGGAGCAACGTGATGCAGGAGTCCCTGGAGAGATTATCTGCCTCACATCAGGCAGGAGGAAAGCCTGTATGATCCATTTTGACCTTAAAGTTGGCACATCATTGCTGCCTGCTTGCAGCAAGGGAAATAGTGGCATGGAGGCGAGACTCCCTGCCGTGCCTGAGGCCACACGCCTGCCCCAGCAGCTGCTGGCTGCTCCCAGGATCTTGCGCCTCCAGACAGTCCCGGCTTTGCCTGCAGAGGGATACGAATGCTGCTTCTGGAAACTCGACATCCCAGGAGCCTCGCTGCGGCTGAAGGGGCAGCCTGGTTTGGCTGGACTGGCTTGCAGTGTTGTTAAATGCTCCAGAGACATTGCTCGCCACTGAGTCCATCTTCAGCACTCAGTGCTGCCCTGGCCCTGGCTGGGGAGTGGGCGATTTGTGGCATCCTCATGTGCTCCCTCATCACAGCTCAGCTGCAAAGCCCCTGTCCCATGTGCCACGTGCCACTCACCGTTCCTTGCACTTTGACAGACAAAAGGGGCGATTACTGCTGCAGCAGAGCCAGGGACGGTGGCAGAGGGGGACAGCCACCATGAGTTATAGGACCCAATTATTCCACATTGCTGATAAAAAGAGATCAAAGAAGCTGGAAGTGATTTAACAGCTGTGAAAAGCCTGCTCTGGCCCAGGCTTTTCCTTGGAGAAAGGCTTTTCCAGCCTGCTGGCCATCCCCGGCAGAGTGTGCACCTCCGCTGGCAGCTTCTTCTTTCTCTCCCTGGCTTAGAGGGAGCTGGGGCCTGGGCTTGCTTCAGCCTCTGAGGGATGAGCCATCCTGAGGGTGGGATGGCTCCAGCCCACTTCCTCTGGAAAAGGGCGGTTTGGTGTGGGCTTGCGGGGTTGGCATGGTGCTGGAGTGGAGCGGCCGCAGAGGATGGGGTCAATCAGTGCCCCCTGGCACTCAATACCCGTTCCCAGTGGAGGCCACCAGCAGACGTTTCCAGGGAAGATGCAAGAGACTTGGTTGCAGGGAACAAACTGCTTACCTGGAGGAGCCAGAGCAGGAGGAAGCAATCCCCTTGGGCTGGCAAGACCTGTGGCCCTGCCAGCACCCAACATGCCAGTGTGCTCATGCCCCACGGATGCTGACGCTGCCCACACAAGGCCAACTGCCTGCAGCCGCAGGTGGCCAATGGCAAGGTGCAAAGAGCAACAGAAGAAAAGAGAAACCTAAACACGGTCCTCTGAGATTGGGGCAAAACGCTGGGTATTGACTGCACAGCTTCCAGGCACTTGCAGCCATGCGATTCCATGTTAAAGCTACCAGGACTTTGCAAGAGGCTCAGGCTGCTGCCGTGTGTGAGCAGCCATGGGTGGGCGAGCCCAGCAGCCACAGGGCTAGGCTAGTCCCCTGGCTCCTGCCCCTTTGTACGCATCCTGTGTCCCCATGTCCCCATGCCTCCAGAGCCTCAGAGGTGAACTGAGGGACTGGGATGTGTTAGCAGCTGGCAGAGGGACCACAGCTGCTGTGTAGTGAGTTTGGCAGGTCTCAGTCCCGTTGCTCCTGGAAGGAGCCCAGAGCACACGAACCACGGCTGAGGCACCAAACATGCATCTCCATGAAGTCCTACTACACTGGGAGATGCCTCAATCCTGCAAAGCATGCACGTTCATGGCACCTTTCAGTGCTGGGGCACAAGAGTGGTCCTGAAGGGAGGAAAAAAAAAAAAAAAAAAACTTGACTCAGAGCCTGCATTGCTGTTGCACCTTTTTTTCCCCCATTCTATCTTCAGAGAAGGTATTTTCAAGGTAAGAGAAGGACCTTAGGGCTGCGTTTGCTTTGCGGCGACAGTGACTTTCACCTCATATCCAGCATTTCAGAGAAGAAAGTCTTTTTGTGGCATCTCTCCTTGAACCATTGCTGGAGAAGGATATGATATCTGAATAATTTACAAAGGTTCTTCATTAAACAGATTTATTTTTGGCAGCTTGGTTAGGCTGTTCCCTGCCGGAGCCAAGGAGATGTTGCTTGGCCTTGTTTGGACGTCGCTGCATGAACATTCCTGCTGGCCACGCTGGGACCAGCCGGGGACTGGGGGACAGGGAAGCCAGGTGGACCCCACTCTGGACCAAGGTACCAGAGCTGCAGAAGGGACTGGCCCCTGCTGCTTCCCAGCATGGAGCCTCACAGCAAACAAATAAATCTCAGTTCTCCTGGGAAGCTCCTGCAGGCTCCTGAAGTGCCTTCCTGTCCTGGAAAACCCCCATTCCCAAAGCCAGACTGGGATGGATGTTGGGAATCCCTGCAGGGCTGCCGTTGGGGGCCAGGCTTTGCCTGCACCACGTCTGCCCCTGCTGATGGGTGCAGACCCTCTGCTTAGGCGAGATTATCATTACCCCCTTTTAGATGCAGATTCCTCGGCTTGCTGGTAATGGAGCCCGTTAGTGTCATTTATGAGGCACAAGTGGGTTTGTGTTCCCCTGGATTGAGATTTGCCAAGATTATGCCATAAATTAGCACATTTCCTGGAAGAAAGGAAGGAGAGAAAAAAAATAAAATGGAACATTTGTAGCCAACATAAAAGCCCATAAAGGAACATTTTATTTTCCACTTGGAAGGAAGTGACTGCAAGCAGCTTCGAATGAGCTGCTGGCTCAGGGACATGGGGTGCATGATCCCACAGGGACAGTGTGGCTCAGGGACATGGGATGCATGGTCCTGCAGGGGTGTGAGGATGGCATGGCTCAGGGACACAGGGTACATGGTCCTGCGGGGATGCAGGGACAGTGTGGCTTGGGGATGCAAGGTACATGGTCCTGCAGGGCTGTGGGGACAGAGTGGCTCGGGAACATGGGGTGTATAGTCCCGTGGCGATGGCATGGCTCAGGGGCACAGGGTGCACAGTCCCACGGTGGCATGGGACCGGTGTGGCTCAAGGACACAGGGTGAATGGTCCCATATGGATGTGGGGATGGCATGGTTTGGAGAGGGGGGATGCATGGTCCCGCGGGGATAGCGTGGCTCAGGGATGCGGGGTGCATACTTCCACGGGGACACCCTGGTTTGCGGGCATGCAGTGCACGGTCCCCTCACCCATCTCCACTATGGTCATGGCCACCTGCCCTTCTCCAGGACTGGGTTTGGAGCTGCTGCGGGATGCAGGCAGCATTGCGGAGGCAGCACTGCAGCGTTGGAACAAAGCTTCGCGTTGATGGCCAGAGCCATGGAAGAATTCTTCTCCCTCATCTTTTGGGAAGTTTAATCCACTCTTATAATTATTATTGTTGCTTTTAGAAGTTCATAAACTGCAGGAAGAGCCTGGTCCCATTTCCATCAAGGACAAATGCCTTGTGGCATTGGCAGTGCCATCCCTGGGAACATCTGTTATTTCAGGGTGTTATGTGGCAGCTTTGCTGCTTTATCTCAGCTGGAAACAAATCCATTTGTGTTAAAAAAGCAGCTGTAAGGTCTGTAGGAGTAGGAAAGAGGCAAGGCGAGTGCTGGTGCTCACTGCCAATTGGGCACCCCGAGTGAGTCACGGAGGCACAGCTATGCCACAACGCATGCCCCAGGAAAAGGACATGCTCCAGCCTGGCTGTCCTCAGCTTAGCTGGAGGGACAGACCGGGCAGGACACCCATCCTGGAGGCCTCATCTCGAGCTCATGTCCCTCTGTGTCATTGCCAAACCTGCAATGCTCTGGGTGCAAAGACATGGAGACCAGCCCCGCTGTGGGCATGGCACATGAGAACACCCCTCGGCACTTCCCACAAGGCAAAGGGTCTGCAAAACAGGAAAAACAACTGCCTTGTGTTTAGGACTATTTCCTCTTGCTGTACCCACCACAGGTCACACAGAGCAGCCAACGTCAAGGCTGAGGCCTCTGCCCGCTGCGGTGGTATAAATAATCTGCTCTTCTGAACTTGCAGCATACGAGAGCTGCCCTTCCCGCATGCGTGCACCAAAGGAACGCTATTAAAGCGAGCAAGTTGTTAAAACAACACCAGAGCCCATCTGCAAACAATATGGGAGCAGGCCGGAACCCGCAGCAGCACTGCGTGGGAGGGTCCTTGGTGCAGGGTGCTGTGGCATGAGCGGTGCTGGGGGACGAGTGGTGCTGGGGGACAAGCAGCACTGCAGGATGAGTGGCACTGAGGGACAAGTGGAGCTGGGGGACGAGTGGCACTGGGGGATGAGAGGCACTGGGGGACAAGTGGTGCTGAGGGATGAGTGGCCCTGGGGGATGAGCAGTGCTGGGGGACGAGTGGTGTGGGACACAGGAGCTGCCTGCTGCCAGGCTCCCCACACCCGCACCAGCTGCAAAGAGCGTGGAAGCAGCACCGCAGCACCATCTTGGCTTCCCAGACACAATTTAAACTACGGCGTTTGCATGCTGCACGTTTCCTCGGCACTTAACCTAATCACTTATATAATCGATACAAAATACCTATAATGAACGGCCAGCCTGCTCTGTGCTGGGGGCTGGGGAAGGGGAACTGCTCAGCCGGGGCTTGGCACGTCCACACTGTGGCAGACCTGGGTGACTCTCCTGCACCCCATGGCCCTGCTCCCACAGCAGCAGCCCTGGCAGTCACTGACCAACGGCAAGGCTCCTGCAGGCAGCAGCGGCCCAGGCTGAGCCCCCACCCACTGCAGTTTCCGACTTGCGTCCTAGAGCCCCGGGGTGCCTGGGTCTTGCCATGTATAACCAGGGCTGTGGCCTGCTTTGGCTGCTGAGGCATTAGGCCCGCTGGCACTATGAATAATCCTTGTCATGGAGCTGTAACAAATTTCACTAATATGGAGATATCGAAGGGAAAAAGTGACTGCACAGTATGCAGGAGGTATCACAACTACTCAACTGCTATAGTGTTCTCTTTAAAAATAAATACCACAACAATCCAGCCCACATCGTTGGAGTCATGATGTTGGGGGGGGGTATTTTTAATCAGAAAAGGTACCGATTTTTAAAGATAGACCGCAGCATCTGGAAGGCTGAGGGCCCTGCATGCAGGCACATGGACTGCTGCCGCCGTTGGTGCCAGCTGGGCCTGACGCTGCTCTGCACGGGGCCAGGGCTCACGGCTCCCCCGGGAGCTGGAAGGCCAGGACTGTGCCGCCTGGAGTGGGGCCACCACTGAGCCAGCCCGCGCGGCTGCAGCCTGGCTGCAGCCCTGGGCAGGAGCCACAGCTCCCACGCAGTCCCCTGCTGCGCTCCCCAGCCTCCACTGCTGTTTGCCCCGCAGCCCATGCCAGGCTCCCCACCAGCCATGCCCCTGGGAAGCGGCTCCCCGGCAGGCACTGCGGGATCCTGCAGGAGCACGGCCTGCGCGTTCCTGGCGCTCAGTGGAAGGCCAGGCTGAAATAACGCAAGATGAGAACCCAGCCCGCTCCCCGCGGGGAAAGGGTGCCCGTGTGGGCCACGCGTGCCAGCCCGCGTGGCACAGAGCAGCCCGACCGCGCGTCACCTCCGCTTCAGGGACCCGCCTGAAAGCGGGGGGCGACCGCGCCTGCATCAGAACCCCCCCCCCCGGTAAAGACAAGCGCAGGGAGCTGTAAGAACCAACCCCACTGCCGCGGGCCAAGGCTCCTCCAAGGAAAGGAGCTGCGGAAATTTCGTCCCGGAGTGAAACCTGGCGCCGCCCAGAGCTCCGAGCCGCAGCGCCCGCACCCGGGCCCGACGCGCCACGGCCGGACCGCGGCCCGGCCCCGCGTTGCCC
>NW_028186620.1:60718-70983 GCF_003343005.1 Rhea americana | reverse complement strand
TCCGGGGGGCGGAGCTGCTGGGGGATCGGGTGCGCTGGCGGTGCAGCCCCCGAGGGTGGTTCTGGTGAGCGAGGCTCAGGGCAGGGCGCCTCGGAGGCAATGCGTGGTGTCCCAGCGGCTGCCTCCGCGCCTCCATGTTCTGGCGGAGTGGCTGCGGCGCTCTCGCAGACCCGGCATCCCGTGCTCGGGGGCTCCTGCTGCAATATTTCTCCCCCCCACCCCACCCCCCGCGGTGCTGGCAGGAGCCTTCATCGTCTTCAGATGTGACTGGCTGCCTGCCTCCTCCCCGCTCTCCGCAACAACTGGGGGGCTTTGCAGGGGGGGTCCTTCCCCTCCCCTTCCTGAGCCCTGGCCCCTGTTTTCTGTCCTGGCTTGTGTTCATATGTGGGGTATTTGTTGTTTGCAGAGATGCCCTGGTTACTGTCTCTGTGCAGTTGTTAAGGAAGGCAGCAGGTGGCTTTGTGGTTAGAGCCCTGGGACTTGTTCCCAGCTGAGAGAGAGGACAGCTTGGGGGGGGGGGTGAGATGCGAGCAAGAGATGTGGGTCCCAGTCTCTGGAGTAGCTTCCTCCCACTTCCGTTTCCCTATCTGTAGCACAAGGTGACTGTGAAGGTAAAACCCAGGTGAAACTTCTGCCTCTTAGTTCCACCAGGTGACCTTGCGCATGTCCCCTGGCCTGGCTATGTTGCTTCCCTAGGAAGGCCCTTGGGGGTGTCACCTCCTTCTCTGTCTCCCCAGTGTCAGCTTCAGTCCTGCTTTTAAAGTGATTTGTGCTCCTGGTTGAATGTACCACTGAAAAAGCAAGTCTGTGCTTTAGTCTGTGTGGGATGCAGTGGTGGGATCAGGCCAGCACAGGCACCTCTATATAGCTGTGGAAGAAGCTGTGCTGGTGGGAAGGAGCACATTAGCTTTTCCTCCTGCTCCTTCATTTGCTCAATGCCTAGCACTGTTTCATGTGTTGTTCAAGGGCTCCTCTCACCTGCCACAACAGCTGAAGTTCACAACTTCTGACTCCTGTGACCGGATCAAAGATGAGTTCCAGCTCCTGCAGGCACAGTATCACAGGTGAGTGCTCCTGCATGTCACGGGTCCCAGGGCCCTACACACTTTTGTTTTAGAACAGAGAACCTTGAACATTGTTCTCCATAGAGCTGAGAAGCACTAGAAGTGCTAATAGGCACCCTTGCCCTGGGCAGTGCCATCCTGGGAGCTAGATGATGGGATATACCTGACAGGACCTTGGTGGCCTGCATCAGAGCCTACTTCCCTCACCTTCCAGGGAGACTTTCTCCACAAGAGAGGAGAAGCTTGCAGTGCCCATCCTGGGCTCTCAAGGGACAATTGCCGTGAGTGCTCAGCAGCCTTACTGCTGGGCTGATGAGAGGTGGCAAGACATAGAAGAATCGCTTTGATTCTTCTGCTCCATTGCTTTGCTGGGTGGATCAAACTGGAACACCAAGGAAGAGACCCGATTGTACAACTTGGGTCATGTTTGGCTAAAACAGGATCTCGGGAAAGGGATTAATCACATCCACTTAGGAGCCTAGAGAGGAGAACATTCAATCTTCCCTCTCCAGCCAAGGACTTTCCTCTGTGTATTGCTCAGCCAGGACTGCACAGAGGCTTGCCAGGCCTCCTGTGTCTTGCTGGGAGTTTCTCGGTTCTTCTCTTTGGCTGTTGTTCTTGAATTGCAAATGCTGCAGGGAGCACTTAAATCCAAATGCTTCTGCTTTTGTGCATGTGAGAGTGGAAATACTTCTGCTGACCTGAAAGTTGGCTTGTGATGGTTTGTTGCTTTGTGTGTGTGTGTTTCTTGATTAAATACAAAACTCTGAGCCTAAATCAACTCAGTGATGGCCTCTTGTCATGGTCCACCAGGCTGCTAGACCAGTTGTAGTGTGTGCCCCTGTGGCCACAGTGCTATTGCAGTTTGTGCAGCCCTGCTGTGGCTTTCTTGTGTACCTTTCACCTTGGCCTGGGTTCTACCAGACAGCTGGGTCATAGGTTTGTAGTGGTGTCATTCTGGCAGGAGGCAGTCAGAGTAAGAGCTTGGAAATGGCTATTTCCTGGAGTTTCCCCACCTCTGAGCAGTGCCAGTGATGGAACAGGGGACCCCAAGAAATATGTCCACTGAAAGGGAGGATTTTCCCCTCCCCCTGCCCATACTTGGATGTAATCTACTAGAAGAGAAACAGGTTTTGTGTAGGTGAAGCTGTTTCTTATTTGAAACAAAACCACAGCACATGCTGGCTGCAGTTGCTTGGCTGGTGAGTTGGAGTTTCATAAAACACTGGGAGCAGCAGCATTTTCTCTTAAGGGTGCGAAGAACCTAGTGGAGAGAAAATCTTTTCTTCTGGAGGGATATGCTGCTCTTGGGCCTCCCCTTTATCATCTGGAAAATGATGTGGCTTTCTTTTTTAAGTTGTATAAAGCACTTCTAGAGGCTGCAAGCAGGCTCACACTAGAAGCTTTCTACTCTTGCCAGTGATCAACTGAGGAAAGCCAAGCCGCCTCTTAAGCAGTGACTACTGCTTCTGTCCAGCCTGCTCCTTCCCTATAAAAGGATTGCTACAGCAAGATTTGGCTGGCGGGCATGTCAGTGTCCAAATGGCTCATTGGTGAGCAGCCTTGTGCTGCCAGCTTCTCTTTAATGGTAATCTTATATTTTGGTAGAACTGTAAGAATGGGCTCTATTGAGATAGCTGCTGTGCAAGCACAACATGGCCAAAGCTCAGACCTACTCTTTAGTGCTTGAGTGGTGGCATTTGAGAAACCAGAGTGAATAGGGATGGGGTGGTTAGGTGCTGCACAGAAAACATGGGAAGCAGCTGTTCCCTGCTTGTGATTATTGACGTTCTTACCTCCTATTTGGTTTTCTTACTGTTTTCTGGCTTTTCAGCTTGAAGTTGGAATGTGACAAACTAGCCAGTGAAAAATCAGAGATGCAGCGTCACTACGTCATGGTAAGAACCTACCCTGGCAGCAGAAAGTATGTGGGTGGCACTGTTGGGGACTTAACAGTGGAGCAGATGCTCATATCTGTGTTTTGTGCAGCAAAGAGCTTTCGCCCCATGGAATGGCAGGTCCGTAGGCAAGGCTAGTGTTGGCTTTTTTGCAAGAATGGCTATTTTGGTATTTTGTGTTGTCCATGGATTGTTGAAATGCAGGGAAATGGTAGAGAATTGTTGGACATGGAAAACTGGTGGGCCCAGTTACTGTTTGGGTGATGGTGATGGGAGTCTGCCTCTGATGCCCTGAAGTGCTGTGTTCCTGGCAGCTGAGACTGAAGGAAGGACTCATTCCGTGCCCCTACATTGAGTGGAAAAGAGTGAGACCTGACCCAAGACAGTACAACCAAGTGTGGAGCATGTGCCCTGAGACCAGGAGCAGTGAGAGATACCTGAAGGTGTGAAAGGTCTATGAGGGATGATAGAGCTGCAGTGGGATAGTGCTGTACCTGAGCTAACTGGTGATAGGGCATGAAGAACCAAATTTACTTGAGAGAGAACATGCAGGGCAGAGTAGCCTGTGGAACTGGTGCTGGAACCTGTGACAGGACCTGCCCCAACAGCTTTAGTATAACAGACGGTGGGAAGAACGGATCTGTGGGGCCCTGTGAAGCACAGCAAGATTGTCAGGGTGCTTGGGGATCTCCTAGCTGTGCATCAGCTCTGATAACCTGGTGCCTAGCAAGTGCCCTTCTGCTGCTAAAGAAGGGAAGGCACAGAGAGGGATTTCGGGGAGTTGGACAGTGCTTAATGCTTACATGCTGCTGGGATAAAGACAGTCTGGTGATTTGAGCCCTGGTTGGGAGTCAGAATCTTTGGCCCTGTCACTGGCTGACTGTGTGACCTTGCTCTGTGCCTGGGGGAAAGTAACAGCTCTTATATACCTGAGAAAGAAGTGCAAGATGCTAATAAGGTGACATTTGAAGACTCTGGGAGATACTCTGCTGGGAAAATGGGAGAGAGTTGTGGCAAGTGATAGATGAAGCTATGCTTTGAGAAGTTACAAAGCTGGGAAACTACATAAGCCTGGTGAAAGTTGGAAGCAGGAATCAGCTGCCATGCAAAAGTTCAGGCCTTCTGCACCTTCTCTTGACTCCAACAGCCTTGAGAAGCCACAGTATGAAGTGCTGACACTTCTCACCCGTAGTGTGCATGTGTGTCCCAGCCCAAATAAGTGTGCAGAGCCCAGGGCATTGCCTGGGAAAGGAGTGAGGGCTGCAGGCTTAACTGGAGCTCTCTAAAGATAAAATCCTCCAGTAACAACTTGGTCATATTCTTGTAGGCAGGATAACAGATTGGCTTCTAGGTAATGCCTCTGTCATTCCACCTATAGAAGAGCCCTTTGTAGCACAAGTGAGGGATGTAGGCTGTGGGCTGTTGCTCTCCAGTCAAGGAGTTAACAGGAATTTGTTGGTGCTTCAGAGAAAAGTTATGAATTTAAAACAAGAAATAACAGAGCTGGCCCCTGCTTTCTGCTGTCTGTACTCCTGTGCTGTCTCGTGCGTCCAGACTCCTAGGCAGTGGTGAGCAGGGCATGCTTGGGGTGAGGGCCAAGGAGAACAGGTCACGGGTTTCATTGTAGAGGAATGGGGAAGGCAGGCTTTTAATGCTGTCCCCATTCTCACTGCTAAATGATTGCTCCTGAGCCTTGCAGCCTGCGTGGAGACTCCTTTCTAGGTACGGCTGTGTGAGATTCCTCCCCTCACAATCCTTTAATGCTGACATTCACCAGAATTGATTCAGGTTACCATCAGATGAACCAGCAGGGCTGAGAGGGAGGGCTCTTGCTAATCCAGTGAACTCCAGGCTTCACAGGGTCCTGCTGTCCTATCAGCCTGGAAGTACACGGCAGTTCCTGCCCTAGAGATTTTGGCTGTGACACTCCAAGCTGGATTTGCGCAGAGCTGCTGTCACTCCCAACCAGCAGCAAGTCACAAGAAGCAAAGAGGAGGGTTTCTGTGAATGTTTGAAGCTGTTGCAGCTGTTCAGATTTTTGAATAAGTAACAATTAGCAGCTCAGGGGTCAAGTTCCTACTTCCTGCTCCAGTCTTCAGAATGGAAAGAAACCTTGAGAACAAATAGTGGTGTTAAATCAGACCAAAATAATGGTGATACCAAGCTAGGTGCTTCTCAGACTTGTGGAGTCAGTACCAAAACCCCAAGGACATGATCTTATCTTCTTTGAATTAAATGAGTGCAGACATGGATTTTCTTTCTCTTTGGAAGAGTTGGGATTCCAGCCTATAATCTGAGGGAGATTTCTAAACTCTCAAATATCAGCCTTAAAACAGCTTCTTCTACAGGGCCAGGAATTAGCTTCTCCTGCCAACAGATTGCTCTATAGCTGCCTGTTGCTGTGTTTTTCTTTTTTTTTCCTTTTAACATGGCTTCTTCACAAACAGCTGGAGCTGCATGCAGCTGGATGTGTTACTTGTTAGATGAAGCCCAGTTGTGATCTCTTCCTTTTGCTGACGAAGCAGCTACATGGGCTTTGGGATATCAGCCAGGCAAAGTTTGTAGAGTCAAGCTGCCTCTCTTTCAGCCATGGGCATAGTTAGGAGAAGTTCTTAGAGCCATGAGTCTTTTCTCAAGATTGAAGCAATGACACTCACATTGATGCAGAGCGCCAAAGGATGTCTGTGTGGAGTGCTGGATGAGGCCTAGTTCGCAAGTCGTCTGGTTTCCATCTGAAATAGTTTTGGGCTGGAGCTAGGTGGGCAGAGAGGCCCTGAATTTGGATACTTCTGTCTTAGATGTGGAAAAGATCTGTGTCTGCATTTGTTTGCCTTCTGCTGTACTTGTTCGTCTGGAAGCAGGCTGCTTCTTTCCGTTTATCCTTGCCCAGCTTTGTAGAAAACTATCAGAAAAGTGTTAGCAGCTCCCAGCACTGGTGCATGGGTTTTTACCTTGAGGAGCCTCTTTACCATGTGGAGACTTGACTTACATATATGTATATGTATTTTTTTTTAATTCTCTTCTCCCCTGCTCTACAGTATTACGAGATGTCCTATGGGCTGAATATCGAAATGCACAAACAGGTAGGAGGGGCATTTCCAAGAGCTCTAGTTCCTGGGGAGGGTGGGTTGCCTGCTGTATTTTGCTCTCTGTCACTTTAGTGGTATTTTAGGGACTAGAAACACTACGAGCCTGTAAAGGGTTGAAGCTGCTTTTGGGTTTGCTAGCTCCTGGGTGGTGGAGGAGGTTCGCTTTCTCTCTCTCTCTTTCTGTCTCTCTCTCGTTTTTCCCAGACTTTAAAAAATATTTTCCTGTTGGGAGAAAAAATAATTGCCATGGCAAAAGGTTGCCTTTGCAAACTCTTTTGAAACACAGGGTCCCCCCCCAACTTTAGTGATCACATTGGCAGCCACTCTGTGCTGCAGGTAAACTTTGGTCTTCCCCCGGGACCTAAGCAGGTATTTAAGCTCTGGACAAGATTATGCAGGGAAGCTGTGGAACTGCCATCTTGGAATCAGTAAACGTGAGTCTGGAGTGGAGTGCATTGGGGTCCCTTCCAGCCCTGTTTCCCTGACAGACCTACAGGCAGCTGTAGATGTGCTGCCTTCTTTAATGTCCAGGAAGACTTTTCATGATGAACTGTATGCGGGAAATGCCTTTGGCTTTTCCCCAGTCACCTCCATCCTCTTGCAGATCAGGCAGTGTTTCTCTTGAACTGTGATTAGATAACTTCTAAGAAAGCCTCCCTGTGAGGAGACTCTATTGAAGCCTGGATAAGTTTGTTCATTACCCTTGCTAGTGGTTAGGTTGTTAATTACCCCCAGTGGCTAATTATCTGCACTGTTAACAACATAAGCCTCCTCTGAGTGTGACTCTATCTGGCTTCAGTCACAAAGTTGTCTGTATGTTTCTCAGCTCAGTTATAAGCCCTTTAGCACAGTTCTGCTCCCCACAAAGGTACTTGAAGCCTCTGATCCAGTTACCCTCTTAGATAAGCCAGTGATACTGGATTCCCTGGGAAAACCTGCCTGCTAGCAAAAAGACTTAAGCCATGAACTGTTCTCATTGCTCTCCCATGAATTCTTTCCCATTCTGTGCCACTTTCCACTTGTGCTGGTTGGGGCCTCTCATTGGTTTTGATGCATGCCTAAACCCTTCAGGTCTATATTTCTTCTAATTATGTTGGAAAGTGATTTGCAAAGTGCTGATAGCTTCATCTTTCCAAGGAGATAAGCATTTTAAACCCCACATATTTGCCCCCTACTTGTGTGAGGTTAGTGAAGAAGCTGCCTCTGTCTTTGTGGTCTCCTTGAATGGTTTCTGTCCTGTCAGCTCAGCTGCAGGGAGGTTTGCAGTGGGCAAATGCCCTGCATTTGGGGAGGGGAGTGAAGGAGGAGAGTTCAAGGAGACTCTGAGCAGCTGCTGTCTCCAAGGGAAGAGCGAGGGTGTCAGCAGCAGCACAAGTGCCTATCTGTGTCTGCATGCTGAACATAATTCAACATGTCCCCACCTGGTTCTATAATAAATTTTCTCTCTGGTTGCCCCTGACTTCATTAAATGAATATTGGAAACTCTGAGAGTGAAGAGAATATTGAAAACTTACTCTGTGTGATCAGAAGCATTGATTTAACTATTTGGGGAAGGGCCTTAGGGGCAACATCCTCTACATGTCCCTCCCTCAGTGCACACAAGGATGCTGCCAGGCTTTTTCAGGTGTACTTGTGAATTTTATTAGGCTGCTCTGAAGCTTGGGGCCCTGCCTCAGGAAGGGGGGAAGCTGGGTAGCTTGTGCTCGGGATGGTCAGTCCAGCACTAACTCTGGTCTCATCTAATGTCTTTCCTTTCTGTTTCCCTCCATGCTTCAGGCTGAAATTGTCAAGAGGTTAAATGGGATTTGTGCTCAGGTTCTGCCCTACCTTTCGCAAGAGGTAACTCCCTCTGGTTCTTGCTCAACCCTGAATTGGGGGGTGCTTTGGTGACAAAGGGATGGAGGTCCCTGTTCCCTCTGTGAGGTCAGGTACCTTTGCACATTTATCCTGGGCAGTCAAACATAGGCTCTTCCCAACCAGCTCCTCACCCAGGGCACAGGAGGTCTGGACTTACTCTAAGCTTCTGCAAGGGGGTGAGCCCTTTAAGAGAAGTCTGGCTTAGAGTCTTTAAAGCAGCCCTCCCCCAGACCTGTGGGTTATGGCTAATATGTCTGTCCATCCCCCTTTGTTGGGAAGCTGCGGACAAAGATGGGCTCTGTTCTCTCGCTGCTCCCATGATTCCAGAGTCATTGGCCACTTCTGTGAGGGGTGGCAGGAGCTTCGGACAGCTAACTGAGGGAGGTGGTGTATTTTAAAAAAATACCTCTATATGGCTCCTCCTTGAGATTTGGTTCTTCTGTCTCATTAATTAATGCAGCTGATGTGCTCCTCCCACTCCCCTGAGAGATTAATTGGGAAGGTTCAAGGGAGAGGAGGGAGATGCTGCCTGAGGGAGGAGGGTGATGAAGCACCTTTAGTGCAATATCTGTCCATCTCCTCACACCAACTCTCAGGGACCATAAACTCCAACACTCTTTTCATGGCTATCTTTTGGTCAGGATTAGTTCTGGGGTAGAAGCTGTGTTTCTTGGTCTGGATTAGCTGTGGGGCTGGGGAAGCAGGCTGTATTTCTCTCACGCACAACTTGAAGGAAAGACAAAGTAGCTTGCTGATCAGATCAGAGCTGGCTAATAACTAAGCCACAGTTAAGCCCTTTGCATCTTAACGCAACCCCTTCCCCCTTCCTAGCCCTGTCCTTCTGACAAGATGGAAAGAAAAATCCCATTACTGGAGTGAAATGGGCAGAGTGGTGTTTGGAGGCCTTGTGTTATCAGGGGAGCAAACACTATCTTTTTTTTTTTTTTTTAAGTATGTGATACAGCTGTTTTTCCTGCCTATGTTTGGAGCAGCCATGTCGGACTCCTCCACAGGAACCTCTTTCAGCCATTCCAGATTGGGACCTGGGACATATCCCAAGAACTAGGGAGCTCCCACAGTGTCTGACTTTAGGGGCTTTGGGAGGAGTTTGTTTTTTTTTTTTTTTTTTTTTTTTTTTTGAGGAGTCTCATATTTTAGGCCTTTAGAGCCTTTCTGGCTAAGAACTACTGGGCCTCTGCAGATACCAGCAAGTACAGAACAGGATGAGGGTGGGAAATAAGAGAGGACCTGCTTAACTGTTTGGGTGAAGAACTGGAATGAGACAATTTTGTCTCCTTTCCTACCTTGGTCTGCTCTTCATTGCCACAGATTGAAATGACCAACTCTTCTGTTCTCTCTATACCCCAGCATCAGCAGCAAGTCCTGGGAGCCATTGAACGAGCCAAGCAGGTGACAGCGCCAGAGCTGAACTCTATCATCCGTGTATGTGATGCATGTTTAGTTTGGGTTAAGAGGGAGAGGCATCCACGTCTTTGGCCTCTGAGACAGAAGCAGGCAAGGGAGTTGTGACATGCAGAGGTGCCCAGCATGCTGGGGACAGGCTGCTCCATGTACACTACTGTAACCCTGCTGAGATGAAGCTGTGAATGCTGTGCTGAGCTGGTTCTAGCTGCATGGGGGTGGTTTTGGCCAGGCTTTTATGAGGTGGGCATGGTCACGTGGGTTCCTGCTCTGTCCTGGCTGAGTATAAGGAGAGGAGCTATGGCTTTGAGCAGGAACTGCAACTGCTCCCTTCCATGAAAACACCATCTGTTCTGGGTTATGATCAAGAGGGGCTTTAACCACATCCTTAGGGTGTGCCAAAGCCTGGGGCCAGATGCCTTTGGGCTGGGGCTGTATGTAGTGTTGGGGACATGCTGTCAGGTAGTCTCTTGAGGCTGTCACAGCCCAAGGAGTTCAGACTCTTCCTTATAACTTGCGCCTGTGGTGATCCCTGGACTCTGCCTTGAGGTACCTGGTTTGAGCTTGGCTGCTGGCACAGTATGCCTGTTGGGGCAGCCCAGGGCCTTGGGTTGAGGGAGGGTGGACTAGAGTCTGAGTGCACTGAAAATGACAATGTCCCTTTCCCATCTTCCTGTCTGTCCGTCGTTCTCTACAGCAGCAGCTTCAAGCTCACCAGCTCTCGCAGCTTCAGGCCCTTGCTCTGCCTCTGACTCCGCTCCCCGTGGGCCTTCAGCCCCCATCCCTCCCTGCTGTCAGCGCCGGCACGGGGCTTCTGTCGCTCTCAGCCCTGGGCTCCCAAGCTCACCTCTCCAAGGAGGACAAGAACGGCCATGACGGGGATGCCCACCAAGATGATGATGGGGAGAAATCAGATTAGAGGAATAGAGGGGATG
>NW_028186620.1:52898-60679 GCF_003343005.1 Rhea americana | reverse complement strand
TGTTGGGGGGTGGGAGGGGATGGGTTCAATGCAAGATGCAGTATCTCTCTCTAGTTGCTGCGCAGCAGAATTGTGGGGGCTTGTGTTTGGGGGCAGCTTGCCAGGTCTTTTCCCATGGGCAGTGGTGCCTGGGGGATGCCCCCACTGTTAACCCTGCAGATAGGCCATTCTGCAGCAATAAAAGCGCCATAGCAGTAACTGTGTGGCCGATCATGTTCTCCTGTGCCCAGCCTGGCTTCCCCCATCCCTGCTCCGTTGCAGAGCTGAGCCAGAGCCTGGCTTGTGCTGCTCTGGGGCTGTTTGGCAGTCTTGGCTCCTTGGGTACTATGAGGTTTCCTTCCACCTGCCTCCCCAGTTGGTATTTAAAAATGACCCTTGATCCTAACAATTTCTGCACAACTCCCTGCTGGGATCTCCACCCCAAAGCCACCACCTGCCTCCTGAATGCTCTTGATCTCTTTGCATCTCCCGAGTTCTGGCCCTGTCCTCTTCCATGTCCCTCCTGCACTAATACCAGGCCGGCACCTTGCTGTTCTGCATGTATCTGTTTTTAACCAGTCCTCCTGCAGCAGAATAGTACCATGCTTTCTGGCTGCCAGGTTTCTTTCTCACGCTGCTCCTTGAGCTAGGGCTGGAGGGGGAGTCCCTGCCACTCACTTGCCTGTGGCGTAGCACCTGCCTTGCTGGGGGTACAGGAGGAGAGGACTGGGGCAAAGAAGGAGGCAGAGTGCATGAAAGCCTTTTTTGGTCCTCCCCCCCTCCTATACCTCCTCCCCATGTAGAGGATACAGCAGCTTTCTCTGTTCTTATTTCCGTGCGCTAGCGTGTCTTCTAAAAAAAAGAACAAAAAAGAATAAAATCTTTAAAAATCTGGTGTTTGTATATAGTCCTTTAGAGAGATCTTGTTTTGCTTTTTGTGTTTAATCACTTGACCTATAATAAGAGGAACTGAAAATGCTGTATCGAGGACGTACAAGCTGTGCCTTTCAAATAAAGAAATAAGAAGGTTGGTTAAGACTGTGACTTTCTGCCTGCTTTCTTGGGGCCTTTGGAATGACTTAATCCTCCCCTTCTTCCTTCACCTGTTCCTCCAAACACCCAAAAGGAAAGATGGGGAATAGCTGGGAGAGAACAGATTGTTTTGCTGAGTGATGTGTTTTGCTGCCCTCTGCCTCAGTTTCCCCATGTGCTGTGTTACCTGCTCTCAGCAGGCTGCGGGAGGTGCGTAGAAAAGCTGCCCCCCCCCATCGTCCAGCTGTGCACAGCCGAAAACCACGTCTGCTCTACCTCATCTGTCTGGATCTAAATGCAGTGAATTTCCCCCATCCGGGAGGACCACGTCAGTTCAGTTTCAGTTCTTTCCAAGCTGAACTGGATTGTGATGTGACCTGGGAGGACAGAAGTTAATGTTGACATCTCTGGTTCTGGCTTCTCTTCAGCTCTCATCTCCAAAGCCACTGGCAGAACAAGAACAGTCTTTGCCATGTGTCCTGTGGCGGGACACTGATTCGTCCCATGCACAGCCTCGCAGAGCTATATGCCCATACTGCGGCTTCGGAGTGTGCTGGAGCGGGAAGCACAGAGGACATCTGGGCAGAGCCAGAGAGGGAGGTGGGTGTGAATGGAAATGAGAAGGATCTGGGAGCTCTCCAGAAGAAAAGCAAGGAAGGGCTAGAGCTAAGTGCCACAGGCGCACGTCATCAGCCCTGTTGGAGCAGGAGCAGTGGGGTTCAGTGATGCATGGGGACAGTGCTGGTCCCTGGGGGCTGCTGCAGGGCTGATCCACATGTGTAATCTGTTTTTCCTGCAGGTGCAGAGGGTAAATTGCTTCAGTGGCACTTAGCCCCTCTGGAAAATCAGGGCTGTGTTGCCCTGGGGCTGAGATTGGTGTAATGGAATTGGCACTTAATAATTAGAGCTGTCCTCTGGCTTTGGAGCGTACTCTGCCTGATAATATCTCTCTCTTGGTATCTCCCAGGCCAGCTGGAGTGGGAAAATTTTCTTCCCCTGGGAAGGGAGTCATGGTGGTGGTGGTGGGGTTGGTTTCTCCTATAGCCTGATGAGGTTAAAGCATAGTGATGGTGCAGGCCAAGGCCTCAGCAAAAGCGATAAGGAAAGCAGAAGCCACAGGCCTCTGGCCTGATGGCATTTAGCAAAGATCAGGACCTTGTAAACGGATGGGATTTGCTGTGCTAACTCAAACCTAGCACTAAAGTCTGGCTCCAGGGAGCCATGTATGCTTTGGGCTGGGGCTGTATCTACTGAGGCAGATACAGGATATAAGAGGCTTGAGTAAAGGTGCATAGTGCTGCATAAACACCCCCAGGACTCACTTGGCTGCAGCTCTCAGAGCTGCTTTTGGAGCGGTTTCTTCTGGTGCTGATTGGCTTGCTGCAAAGAGGGGATGGAGGGCCTAGAGTATAGCTCCGTCCTGTGTCCCCCATCTCTGGGAGCGCCATGCTGTGGCCCTGGATGGGTTACATAGCTTGAGATGGCGTGAAGCCTGGACAACACTCTCATAGGTGTGCTAATGCCTTGCCAGCACGAACAAGGAAGGGATGTCTGGGGCCTGGCGGAGGTTTGCAAGAGGCTCAGAAGTCTTTGGAGAATCATGGGTCTGGAGTGGTCTTAATGCAGTGCCTTGGCAGTGACTCTGCAGGGTTGGTGGTCCCAGCTACACTGGACCCTCTGTGCAGGGTCTAGGTGCTCCCAACACAGCCTGCACCAGCTCGCAGTGTCTGGTGGTTCCTGCCGGCTGCTCAGCTGCAGCAGGAAGGCTTCCAGTGCACAGAGGGAGGTTTCCCTTTGGCAGCTTGCACTGGGCAGCAGCAGAGCTGCTGCCATATGGCACAAGCTGGCCTGACCTCAGCCTCATTGCTGATGGGCAGGTGTGCTGGGCAGACGGGTCCCTGCATGCTCCATCCCCTGGATGATGCAGGTGACCTTTGGAACTGCTTCCTCATGGGAGGAGCGGGGTGCAGCACTGCCAGTGGCCACAGTCCGACCCCTTGATCTTGCAGCTGCTCTGAGGGCCTCGCTAAAGCTGAGCAAGCAGGTTTCTCATGCAAAAGGCCACCTCCACTTCAGGACAAGGACTGATGCAATACCACAGTTGCTAAAACCATCTCTGCTCCATGAGTGCAGCTGGAAATCCTGCTGGGAGCATGCTGGCTGCAGGGAGGGCTGGAGCTCTCAAAGCACTTTCACCTCAAGGTCATGAGTTCAAATCCAGCCTGGGGTTAGGAAGTGCCATAAGTGAGTGTTATTTCTGATGGATGTGCAAGGCAGAAGGATTGGGGAGAAATCTGTCTGGGGTATTTTCAGGCTGGTGTCTTCAGAGGAACAGACATCCCTGTTGTTAGAGGTTATTAGCAGCCCAGCGGGCATGGGTTGAACAAGCCACCAGCCCATCAGCTGAGCACTGGGCTGGAGAGAAGGATGGGAACCATCCCTGCCTGAGGCCATGGGTAGTGCCTCCCTTTCTGTGAGACTCCAGCCCACTTTAACATACTAAGACAGAACCTTTGGGCTCTCCAAGTCCCCTGTACCTCCCAGCAAATGCTGAATGTTGTGCTCCACTCCTGTTTTTTTTCCAGACTATCTGCTCTCAAAACATGTTGCTTTTCACGGCATCACCATCCGGAGAGCTCTCCACCAAGACTGATAGAGAGTAGGCCAGGTCTGGGAGGGGGCATGGTCGGGGCAACTCTGTGCCCTCACTGTGGGTAGCACTACCTTTTAGCCTGGGTTTGACTTCAATTCCTCACTGCAGCTTTCAGAAACTTTGAAAACCTCTGCTGTTTCACATCGCTCCCTCTTCCACCTGCTTATCACTAGATGCAGTAAAATGGCATCTTTCTTCTTTGGTGGGATGAGCGAGTGCCAGCTTTGCACTGGGTCAGGCAGGTTTCTACACCTTTCTGCCACTTGGTCCATCCCCTCCAGCTCCTTCCCTAGGACAGATCCTGCCACCTCTGTAGCAGCAGCAGGAATTGCCTCTCTTGCTTCCCTCCTAGCTCCCACCTTGCTCCCTTCACAGGGGCTTTGCAGGAAACAATGGCATAGCCTGCAAGGCAGGGACACTGCACAGCCTTCAAGGTAGGGATGCTGCACAGCCTGCAAGGCAGGGACACTGAACAGCCCTCAAGGCAGGGATGCTGTACAACCTGCAAGGCAAGAATGCTGTACAGCTTGCAAGGCAGGGATGCTACACAGCCTGCAGGGCAGGGACGCTGCACACAGCCTGCAAGGCAGAGATGCTTTGCAGACTTGTGGAGCAGGGCCTCCTTTCCAGTTCATCACTAATGCAGGAACACCAAGCCCTTCCTGGCTGCAGCAAATGCAAGATAAAAGCTAAAAGAGGCATCAATAATTAAAAACCACTCAAAACTGGTAAGTGCAAACAGGAGCCAACATACAAATCGAAGGCAGTGCCAGAGACAAGAATCTGTCAGCTGCTGGGTTGCTGTATGGGCTCCCAGATCTCCTTTGGATGCATCCCTCCCCCAGTCCCGCAGCCATGTGGTGACAATGGTGACAAGGTGTCCCTGGCACAGGGGGAGTGTGGCGGCTTGGGCATGCATCTGTCTGATCCGCAGTGTGCTACAGGGACCTGGCCCTGGCACATCGGTAGAGGGCAATGAACGGTGTCCCAGACTTGCCAGGGCTGGTGCCCAGGTAGCCCCTGCTCTGGCCCCAGGAGTGTGGCCCAGGATGCAGGAGAGCCCTGACTTTGGGTCCAGCCCTGGCTCATCCCTTGGCAGAGCTGCTGTCCATCCCTTCTCTCAGTTTCTCGTCTCATCTCCAGCCAGGATAAGGCTAGAGTATGGACTCCAGCCAGGATAAGGCCCGTTTTGTGCCAGCTGCTGGTATAAATGAGCAGGGAGATTCATGCTGCCTGCCTATGGGGCACCAGGAGCCTGGCTCCAACAGCTCCACTTGGTCCAAAACTCCTGATTCAGAGATGCAAGTGAGAAGCTGGAAAGGGATGGTTTGAAATGTCATGGGCATCGTATCTGTTCCCTGCTTCCGCAGCTCAGGCAAACAAGCTGGGTGTTATCCTAATGTTGGAGCTGGGGTTGGTGGAACAGCAGGCTGCTGTCTGCCCTGTGGGCAGGACAGTGGTTAGGACGATGGGTAAACTGAGACTGAGAGAGGGACAAGGGGATGGAAGAGCAAAGGGGTCCCGAGTCCTGCAGGCGCCTCTCCCTGCTGCAGCCTTGTGCATCATCCCTGTCTCTGCAGCCCAAGAGCTAGTGGGAGCTTTGGGCACTGGATGGTGCTCGAGTGGCAGCTGCGGCTGTGGCCTGGGCAGCAGGGACACTGATGGGGGCTGTGACACCATCCCGCCTTGTGGCCTGACCTCTTCCTGGTGTTTCTCATCTCCAGCTTTTCCACACTTTGCTGTCAGCCAGCAGCTCCCAGCCCTGCTGCTGGGGATCAGGCCAGAGAGCTAAAAGGCAAAACTGCCATGGCAGTTCCAACAGCAGCAACCTGCTTTGCTTCAAAGCAGGTTTGAAATGTGGAAGGGAGCTCCCAAGCATCCCAAAACACAGGCTTGTGTGGTTTCTCCTCTGGCTGCCAACAGAAGGGCTGATCACAGCACTTGCCTCTTGATCCCGGCATGGATTTCAAACACCCTCATCCCTCGGGGTTCTTCCAAGCTCAGGCATGCAGGTTCCATGTGGGCAAGCGGGGCCAGCTTGGAGAAGCTCCAACCCAGTGGTGGCATCCAGCACAGCCACCCGTTTGCTGGCTGCCCTCAGCCCCATCTCCCACCTCGTGCCTCAGTTTTCCTGGCTGCCTGTAGGGAGCAGGTGGCAGCTCCCACCTCTGTTGCATCCAGCAGACCACACACAGAGGGTCAACAGCAGGTGGTTTCCCCAGCCCAAGCACATGCTGAACCATATCACTCTCTGGGTTACAGGCTGTCCTGCTCTGGGGCTCATGCCAATTGCTAACGAAGGGTGATGAAGATGTGGGCGACACCAGTCACTGCAGAGCTGCTGCTTTTGGGGTTACCTGTGTCATCCTCAAAACAGGAAAGCCAAGAAACTGCCTATGGAAAATGGACTGGTTTTGGTAAGGAGCTTTGAAAATGCTCCAAAACGTCTCAGATCAAGTCCCTCCCTGCCTTGAAACAGGACCTAAAATGACATATGTGTATGTGTATATGTGTGTATATACGGGTGATGGCTGTCACCCCTTCAGGTTGGAGTCAGTGCTGCAGGTCCCATGGCTGTCCCTGCATTAACCCCACACCCTGGGGAGGCTGCAGGATACAAGGCTGCAGGCTGGGCTGCTCCCTGGGGGCTGGGACCCTGGGTGGGTACCTCCACCTTGCCCCCACCCTGGCCACCATCAGCACACGGCAAGTAAATAGCACGATTAATAAAAGATTAGGATGAAATGTGAGGCATTAAATATTTAACCTCATGTCTGCCTGCACAGTGCCCAGGTACAGCTGGTTCTTGCAATATTTAAGGATCGTCCTTGCTCCCAGTTGGCAACTGGGGAGCCCTGGGGACAGGACAGGCTCCTTGCACCAGGCCTGGGCTGTTGGCAGGCGATCTGCGCGACCCAGCCAGGGTGAGAACGCACCAACTCTGTGGCCACAGAGTCACCCAAGGTCACCACAGGAAAGGGCTGGGGCTCAGCCTGGGGGGCAGCCTGGCAGCCAGGACACGTGGGGCAGCCCCCACCCCTGCTGCCAGTGCAGTGTGGTGCCTCTTGGGCAGGCCTCGCTACTTCACAGTATTTCCTGCACCTCCCCTCATCTTTCTTGCCTGTGAAGAAGGGCAGCAAAATCCGTCCCTACTTCCCAGGGGGCCCCAGAGCCCAGTTGGTTCAAGCACTCCGCTCCCCTTCAGAAGGCTTGGGGGCTGCAGGGGGCCGCAGAGGCTTCACCCTTCCCAGAACTGAGCCAAGCTGAGGCGTCCACGCTCCCTTTGCTGCCGAGGTCTAATTGCATCTGACCTGGCAGCATCATCCCTGCTTCCAGCCCCAAGCACAAGGTGAATCCCGAGTTTAACTGGACAGCAATCCCCAAGAAATCGGCATCTGATTAGCAGCAGCTGTGGATGGCTTGCCGCATCCCAGCCGGGTGCCAAGCCAAGTGTGGTTAATGCCTGATGACCTGGGAACGGGCTGTGGTCGCGGTCACAGGCGGTCAGATGGAGAGGCCTGACTCCAGGCTCAGGCACTCACCGGCCTCGGGTAGCAGCTTTCCTTATTGCAGCTCCTCTGTTTACCGATAAATATGCAAAGCAGATGAAATCATCCCAGGAACGTCCTCTTGGCAGCAGCTCACACACTCTAGGGTCTGGGGTTTGGTTTCTTTCCTCTCTGTGGTGTCAGGTTTTCCCCTCCAGCTTCCTCCCTTCCCCCTCGAAGAGCGAAGGGGTGTTTGCCCCACATGGGAACTCCCGGCGGCCGATCCCGGGCTGTGGAGGCCGGAGGAGAGGGGGTGGTTCTGCTCCTCAGCTGACATGGGGCCCGTGGGGCTGCGCCTGGTGCCTGGACGCCCACCCCCTTCGCCGGGATTTCCTGCCTTTGCAGGGCGATCTGCACGCGTTGGGACTTGGCTCTTCCATTTCCATGCGGGCACCGGGGGCTCTCGGCAGATCGGGGGCCCGCGGGAGGAGAGGGGGCTCGAGACCCCGCGGGGAGCTCGGGCCCCGCGGGAGGCCAGGAGCTCCCCGGCCGTCGGGGCGGGCCGCGGCCCACGTTACTTTGAGTGGCAGCCAGCGGCCGCCCGCAGGACTTTGTGGGCGGTGCAGCCC
>NW_028186620.1:35418-52763 GCF_003343005.1 Rhea americana | reverse complement strand
CGCCGCGAGCGGCCACCGCAGGCGGCGCGGCGGAGCGCGGACTACAGCTCCCAGCATGCCCCGCGGCACCGCATCTGCTTGCTTCTGATTAGCCATCCCTCGAGATGACGTCACGGACCCTTGTGGGAGCGGTGCGCGGCCATTGGGCTGCGGCCCGCGCGGCGACGGCCAATGGCAGGCGCGGCCCCCGTAGCCGCGGGCCGGGAGGCGGTTTAAGGTGGATCCGGGGCGCCGCGAGCGGCGGTGGGCGGCGCTGGACCTGGCCCGGCGCCCGCGGCTGCTGTCGGCGCCGCGGGCCGAGCGCGGCCGCCGGGGGTCCGGGCCGGCAGAGCGGGTCCGGGCGGGAACGGCCCAGGGGCGGACCCGTGCTCAGAGCCCTCTCGCCCCCGAGGGCGCCCGGCTTGGCCCCACGAGCGGCGCCTGCGGAGCCGGTGCCTCTGGGCCCCGTCGGGGCGGGAAGCTGCGCGCACGGCGGGGCTGCGCGGCCGCTGCCCTGCCCGGTGCCCCGCCCGGTGCCCCGCTGCCCAGTCCCCGCTGCCCGACACGCCCTCTGCGGTGCCCCCTGCCTGGCCTCGCTGCCTTTCCCGATGCCCCTGCCCGAGTCCGCTGCCCTCTGCTGCTCTGCCCGGCCCAGTGCCTGCTCCCGTGTTGCTGCCCGGTCCCGCCGCCGGCGCCCGCTGCCCTCCCGCTGCTCTGCCCAGCTCTCCCTCCCCGGTCCCCGCTGCCTGGCCCGGTGCCCGATCCCGGCTGCCCGTCCCGGTCCCGCTGCCGGTGCCCGCTGCCCCCACCGGTGCCGCGCCGGTCCCGCCGCCCTGCCGGTGCCCTCCTGCCCATTCCGGGGCGCGGGCGGCCCTGCCGCCGTGTCCTGCGGGAACGAGCCACCTTAAGCGGTGCCGGGGGACGGCGGCGCTCGCCGGGCCGCGCCGGGAGGCAGCTTCCACCCGCGCCGGGGAGGCTGCTGCGCCCCGGCCCGCGCTCGCACTGACCTTCTCTTCCTGCCGCTCCATTTCTTTATTTTTTGTTATTCGTTTCTCCCCCTGCTCCAGGACCCGTTCCCGTTTCCAGCCGCCCCGGCCCCCATGGGGAGCACGCAGAGACCCCGGTGCCGTCGGGGAGAAGCGCCCTCGGGCCGCCGGCCTGGCGGGAGCGGGCTGCACCCCGCCTGATCCGCGCGGGGCGCGGGGCGGCCTCGGCCCCCGGGCAGCACCCGCAGGATGTACCCGCAGGGGCGGCACCCGGTGAGTGCCCGCGGCCGGCGTGCGGGGCGCTGCGGGGCGCGGCGGCGCGGGAGCCCGCGGCCGGGCCGGGACATCCGTCAGCAGCCGGCCGGGCGCCTTCTCCCCCCAGACTCCCCTCCAGTCCGGGCAGCCCTTCAAGTTCTCGATTTTGGAGATCTGCGACCGGATTAAGGAGGAATTTCAGTTCCTGCAGGCTCAGTATCACAGGTGGGTGGGCAGGCAGGGGACCCGGGCCTCGGAGGGAGGGAGGGAGTGGGGTCTGTAGGGTGAGGAAAGGGGGTAAGGGCAACGGCTCCTTATCTGGTGTGGGGCTTGGTGCGGAGCGGAGGAGGTGTGGGGGCGGGAGGGGGCTAAGGGGTCCGGTGGGGCTCAGGCACAGCCATGGTGTCCAGAGAGGGGGAGGACATGGGGAAAGGAGGGTCCTGGCAAAGGAGGAGGACGAGGACCAGATTAAGTGTGTTAGGTGCAGGAGAAGATGGGGAAAGGGGTCCTTGTGAAGGGGCAATTAGTACAGGCAGGGAGAGCGGTCTAGAATGAGCGAGGCTGTGAACTGGGGTGCCAGATGCTGAGAGGGTCCTGAGGTTTGTTTCCTCCGGCCAAGCCGAGCGTAGGGAGGCGTGGAGGAGATGGCCATGCCGTGGAGATGGAGGACTGGTGGGCAGAGATGGACCAGCCCTGAGGGACACAGGGGCTGCATGGACAGCACATGGCACAGCCCCACAGGCCAGGTGCAGGTCCCTCCAGAGGCACCCAGGACAGTAGCAGCAGTCAGGGATGGACGTGCGACACCCTTGTGGTGCCATGCGACTTTGGGGCAGAGGTGGAAAGGGTGAGAGAAAGGTAGGAGAAAAGCCAAGTTTTCTAAGACCTGAGGTGTGGGTGGGCATGAGGGGGACAGGGCAAGAGATGTTGGTCTGTGAATGAAAACCATGGAACCTCTTTACAGCCTGAAACTGGAATGTGAGAAGCTGGTGAGTGAGAAGACTGAGATGCAGAGACATTATGTGATGGTGAGCTGCCTCCCGTGCCCCTCCAAAGCATACTTGACCCCCAGCCCTCCCGGCAAGGTCCTGGGGCCAGAGCTCCTCTCCATCACTCACCCAGTTGAGAATCCACCACTAAGCAGATGCCTGGCCAAGGGGGTTGTCCTGGGGCTGGGGGCATGAGTTAGGAAAGAGTTAATCTTTATTCCTAGCAACAACTGTCTCTTCTGCTGATGTCTGCTGCTGTACTTGATGCTGTTTGAGCCCAGGAATCATGCCATAGGTTTTTTTTTTCTTTATTTTCCTTTTTCTCCCTTTTTCTGTTTGGTCTCTTAAAGATAAAGGTCTCCCTCCTCCTCCTTGTATCTCTCCCAAGAGGGAATGTCTTGGAAGTGATACTCTGAGGCTGTTATTTTGGATGGGAGGAGAAATTCCCTTTAAAAAGAGCAGGGCAGGACCCCCTCTGCAGTGGCCAGTGTGGTCTTAATAGCCTACCGGCTACCACTAGCCTGTCCCAGGCTCCTGCAGGGCAGTTTTGGGCAAGAAGAGGAGCAACACTGCTGGCAGAAAGCTAGGAAGATGGGAGTTGGAAAATTGGAGTAACATTACTTCTCTGTCAGCATCTGACATTTCCAGCCCCACTAAGGGAAAGGGGAAGCATAAATTATTACCCCCTCCTGACAGCAAACAGACTTAAACCTGGGCAACCCCATTCCCTGGGTGGTGACAGGAGGGTATCAGCATTGCAGGACATATTCCTGTCACCTCGTCAGCTGGGATCCTCTCCCACATCTCACAGCTTCAGGGACTCCCAGAGGTGGGTTGTGCTGTCTGAGATGGGCTTTGCTGGAGGAATGAGGTCCTTTGGCCCCAGGGGCAGCTTTGCAGAACTTGCTCCCTCCTTCTCCCCTGTCCTTGGTGGAGGTGGGACAGAAGTCTGCTGCTAGAGTTGCAACTGGCTTCAGCTGGTGAAAGAGGTACCTTATGTCATCTTTTTCTCTGCATAGGCCTGACAACCCATGTAACTAGATGGGAAGCTGCATCAGGGAGTTGATCTGAGTTAAGAGCAGGAAGGGACAGGCCAGAATAGGACCCCCTGGCTGTAACGGGGCCGATTGCTCAGGCAAATCCTAACCAGGCTGCACTGTGATTTTCCTTTCAGTATTATGAAATGTCCTATGGGCTGAACATTGAAATGCACAAGCAGGTGAGTGAGCTGGGGTCTACGTCGGTGGCAGGGGAAGAGATTTGTGTTGGGACACTGTTGGAAAATGATTTCCTTTCTGTGTTCCTGCTACCAGCATGGGAAACGTAGCACAACTGTGGGTGAGGGACTGCCTTGAGCAGTAATTGGGACATGGGGTACTGAGTTCTGTTAGATACCTTGGGCAGAACCTCCTCCTTGTGATCCTAAAGCACCTCAAGGTCTAGCCTTGCATCCTGCAGTCCCTGTGCGTGTACCTGCCAGCAGTGGTTCCCTGGGACCCCAGATGCAGGAGGGAGAGTAGAGGAAACAGCAGGAGCTGGAGCCCAGAGGCAAATGGATTGCCTTTCTTTTCTTTTTATTATTTTTTCTTTTTATTGTTTTATCCCCTTTTCCTTTCCTGAAGCCAGAGGAGTGTTTTCACCCTTCCCCGGTTCCCCTTTTGTTCCAGTGTTAATTTGCTTTCCCTCTTCAGATTTATCAATCTAGTCATCACAGGCTCTCTGCCAGGGAAATTAGTTTGGACCAATGCCCGACAAAGTGGCAAGTCAACTGCCATATTCCTCCAGCTGGCTCAGCCCCTCTGAGTTTGCTCCTTTTGTTAACAGGGAGAGCTGCAGGGCCCTCCAGCATCTTCCTGCTGTCCCCATGCACTCTCAGCTTTGATGGGACTGGGATCCAGGGGTAGCCTGAGCCGCAGGAGACTCAGGCCCCCCCATACCACCACCACTTGGGGGGATGGATAGCTGAGTGCTTGGAGAGGGGCAGTCAGGGCCTGGCACGACTGGTCCTGTTCCCAGCTGCAGGGCACTGCAAGGCACCAGGACGGGATCTCCAACTCCTAGTCCTTGGTGCCGGCACGTGGGAGTTGTGGTGCACGCAGCAGCAGGCTGGATTGGCAGGGGATGGGGTGTCTGGGGGCCAGGCATGGGCTATGGTAAACATCCTCTTTGTTCTTTGCCAGCGTTGTGCATGGTTTGACCTCTGTGCAATGCTTTCAGAGACTGTAGAAACCCGAGATGAAAAAGCACCTCAGAGCAGCCAGTCCCTTTGCTGGCAAGTGCCGGGGGGGGACGGGACGGGACACAACACACTTGCAGCCAGGGTGTTGGGTTCTCCCTGAGAGACACAGGATTGTTTTGGAACGGCCACAGCTGCAGCCCCTTCCCCTGGGAAGGGCTCCTGTCCCAGGGAGGGATCCAGCCAGGCTTGCTGGATTACCTGTAGAGGAGTATGGGGTGCACCTGGCCTGTCTGTGTTTCCCTTGCTGCCATTTGCTGGGGATGGGGCAGGTAAATTGAGGTGCCCTGAGCCTCAGTGTTGCTTTCTGTAACCAGCAGTTGGAAGTACCTGGTTGGCCACAGTGTTTCTGAGGGGCAGGAAGTGGGAGCTCCTGATCTGGCCGGGGCTGGGGGAGACAGAACAGGTGTCATTAGGGGCTTCATGGGAAGGTCCAGAAGGGATTGGGGGTGGGGAGAGGAAGCTGAATTAATTTGTGTGGATTCCCCCCACACACATGCACACCCTTATTTTCCCCATGGCTTTCAGTTCAATGCTCGAGGAGAGGGAAAGTGGCACAAGCAGTGGTCTGCTGCCAGTGCTTGTAGCTCTGCTCTCCTTTCCTACCAGCCTGCCCGCTGGCTACAAGAGCAGCAGCCCACAAACCCAAGATGGGTTTGGGCTAAGCAAAGCCAACTGGGCTGCAAAAGGACTGACAGCTCCGAGTCTGGCTTGGCCTGGATCCACAGAGGGATTTAGGAGTTAGATTCCCTCCTGTGTGCCTCATGGAATCTGACAGTCTGGGAGGGTCCCAGAGCCCTGGGCAGAGTCCTTGCTTGGCAGGAGCTTGGGAAATCCCAGCAGGGATAGAGGCAACGTGAGGATTTACACTGAGGTGGATGCAGGGTGGAGAGCGCTTAACTCCCTGGAGCTCAGTGCATCTGCAGGATGTTTGGTTGTCTTCTTCCCTACTGGAGGGGGGGGAACAGGAACGGGGGAAGGGGGAATGGGGTTTAGAGCCCTTCCGCCCCACTGCGGTAGTGATATCTGCCTCCTCTTACAGGCAGAGATTGTAAAGAGACTGAGTGCCATCTGCGCCCAGATTATACCCTTCCTGACACAGGAGGTAAGAGGGGGCATGCGCCAGACTGCTTGGGCTTCTCCAGAGGCACTTGGGAAAGGGGAAACTGGAATCCAGCCTGAAGAAAGGGAGGTTCAGGGAGGGACTTGGACTTGGACTGGGGAGGGAGGGAGGGAGGGAGACACCAACCGCAAGCATGTGGGCCCTAGCACTGCTGGGTGCAGGGTCGGGGCCGTGTGAGATCTGCGGCTGCAAACCCTGCATGACCCCTGGGCTTTTCCTCCCAGCACCAGCAGCAGGTCCTGCAGGCGGTGGAGCGGGCCAAGCAGGTGACCATGGGGGAACTCAACAGCATCGTGGGGGTGAGTTGCCCCGCCAGGCCAGGGAGTAAGGCCTCTTCCCTACTCCACTGCAGATTTGGACTGTGCAGTGTAATGATGGGGGAAACCAAGGTCTTTGTACCCTGACAAGCCTCGGTACTCTGCTGTGGTGATTAGGGTTTACCACTGTGCAACGAAGAAGGCAGACAGCCTCTGGGAGCTTCCCTGGCCCCAACTGCGCCAACTTGAGCAGGGGAAAGCGATGGGCTGGGCTTGTCTGTCATGTTTCAGGAGTTATATCCTGACTTGTATAGGGGATGCTCTAGGTGCTGCATGGGGGGAAAGGGCAAGGGATGGGACTAAAACGGTGCAGCTTGACAGCTCTGCTCCCCTCCTTGTCCTTCGTGTCATGTCTCATCCCATTGTGCTTTGCAATGCACTTCACACAGACTGTTCTGGGGTGCGGGCATGGCTGGCGTGCGGCTGTCTCCTCCCACGATCCAGGATCATTTGCTCTTTCTCTTTCAGCAGCAGCAGCTTCAGCACCTCTCCCACCATGCACCCCCCATCCCGCTGACCCCCCACCCCTCCAGCATGCAGCCATCTAGCCTGACGGGGGTCAGCAGTACCTCAGGGCTCCTGGCCCTCTCGGGGGCACTCATGGCGCAGTCACAGCTCGCTGCCAAGGAAGATAGAGTGGTCCAGGATGGGGAGAATAGAGGTAAGGAGATGAAGTGCAGCTGGATTAATGCTTCGAAGGCTGGTTGGATCAGGGTCAGGCAGAAGTCCCAAAGGTGACCAGGCAGCACTGGGAGGATCTTTCTCCCATCTCTGCCCCTTTCCCAGGGCTCCTCAATGTGTGGCAGCTGTTTCCCAAGGCCAGAGGGGAGCAGCAGGCACAGCAAATGACAGATCCAGCTAATTAAATATCTGCAGCCCCAAGAGGTTGGCTCTATTTTTGAGCAAGGGAACAGCTGCCATGCAGTGATGATTCCAGAGAGCTCGTGGCAGCACGGGGAGTGGCTGTGTGCTCACCCCAAGCGCTGGGCAGTGGGGCTCTGGGAGTGCATGTGCTCATGGGCCTTCTGCCTCTCCAGGGTATTTCCAGCATTGGGGTCCACCTTACAGAGGCAGCTGATAGGTGTGAGCTCCCCCTCTGCAGAGAAACCCTCTCAGTTTACACCGAGGTTCTCAGGCACTCATCTGATTCTGGAAGCTGAGATTTTAAGGGAAAACACCTTACTGTTGCAAGCCCCTGGTAGAAACTGTGGGAGACACAGGTCTGTGACGAGGAATTTGGAAAGCTTTATTGCTTGTGCAGTGCCTTGTAGATAGCAATCATCCCTCATCCTTATGGGTACCTCCTCCTATCAGAATCATGAAGTGCTTTACAAACATCGTCAATAATTAATCATTGTTAAATCAGCTCTGTGAATGTTACTGGCAGGCTTGGGGAAAATTAATATCAACACCCAGCTTTGCTGGTGGCCTGTTGCTCTTGAAGCATTTTCTAAAGGAGCAGCCACTCTGAGCTCAGGTCACCTTCTACAGAGTGCAGGTGTCAGGTATTTTTGCTGATGAGCCAACTGAGGCGCAGACTCCAGACCTGCACTCCAAGGCCTGGACAGCAAGACAGGTCCTTGGACTAGAAACAGGCAGTAAAATGTAGTGGTCTTAGTGATCCTGCTGTGCAGGCTTCTCTGGGAAAGGTGCTGGCAGCTCACAAGGTCCCTGATGTGTGGTCTGGAAGTGCTACTGTAACAGGACACAAAGGTGTCCAAAGCGAAACTGGTCACTGGGTTGGGGGGAGACTGTTTCATTTTTTTTTAATGATCTAGTTTTGCTTGTAAGATCTAAAAGTGAAAATAATATCAGGGAATTGTCCACGTATGCACGCACGTCTGCTTGCACCCATGCACACAGGTGTGTGCAGTTTTAATTCTGTCAGTGTTTCTTTAAGGATGACCTTCCCCCAGAGGAGAAAAACAAACTCCAGAAAACGACCAAGGCAGGCTGTGCTGTGCCTTCCTTAACCCTTCAAGACCAGGCAGCCTCTGCTGAATGCTTTCAGAATCAGCTTGCATCATGCATGGGCTAGAGCTCATCCTGGGCAGGGAAAAAGCAGTCTGGCCAGCATCCAGCCAGGGCAGAGGCCACACAGACACCCACAATGATTCTTTAAAACAAAAACAAACAAATAAAAAACAAACTAGTAAAATGCTACATGTGGTTTAGGTTAATCCTTGGTGCCCCCATAGTTAGCAAGAGCAGGTGTGGATCAAACTGAGGGAGCACTGAAGTGATAATTCCAGGCACCTGCCCCACTCCCCCCTTCCCCTGCTTTGTGTTGACTGGAGTCCTGCAGCAGCCGCACACATTAAGAGTCTGGCATCCCCTGATACCCTCCTGCCTCATTCCTGAACATCTGTCCTCCTGCCAGTGGAGACTAAGACCCATATATCCTCTCCAAATGCTGATGCGATCATTCGGAGTGAAAAGTCACTGGGGAGCAATGCAAGACCCCAACTGATAACCTGGTGGGTGGGTTTGTGAGCAAATGCCTGACACTCCTTCTCTGAGCTCAGGGAGATGGAGCTGTTTTTTTGTGTGCTGCATGTGAAAAATCCTTGATCAAAGGCTCTCTAAGCAGGGCTTTTTAGCATAGCTTCCTAGGGAAAAGGAATGGTTGTGATTCACCAGGCCTCAGCTAGCTGGTCTGCTTGTTGCTTCTTAATAACTTTGGAACCCATTGGCCAGTTCCAGCCAGGAGATTTCAAAGCTCTAATGAGTTTCTTGGTAGTAAATGGCAGGATAGGTTTCTCCATGCTTCCCAGAGAAAGACTAGCGTGCCCGCCTGTTATTAGATACCAGAGAGTCCACGCTGCAGACTGACGAAGTGGGAAATCAGGCTCATTTTTCAGCCTAGGTTTCTCTATCTCCTCTGGTTTTATACTGCACTGTCCCTCCTTTTTCTCCCCCCCCCCCACTCTGCAGTTTGAGCATAGCCGTGGCATTAACAGCCTCTTCTTTTTCCCTTCCCTCTTCTTTGCCACCATGGATGTTCCCGGATGCTTTCTTGTCCTGCCGCCTGGACACCAGAGCACACCCCGAGCCAGGTAAGTCACACCAACAGACCTGGCTCTGGCCAGGCCAGTGGTGGGAACAGGCTTTCTGGTAACGTGGGTGGGTGGCATGGCTTTTCCTTCACAAAGTCCTGGGCTACTCTGGAAGCCTGCCAGCCCCCTTGAGTGTCACTTAGAGCATCTCCAGGGTACTTTAAGAGAGATTTTGCTAATGTGCATGGTCCTGCTTCCTTAACTCTTTCAGGTCTTGCAGGACATTTGCCCTAGATTTTCTAGTCCACAGGCAGGAAAGTAGAGCTGGTTCAGAGTCCCCTGTGCTGATGTCTGTTCCTGGAAAGACCTTTGTGCTGCTAGAGAGAATCTGGATCCTGGGGTGGCTGTGGCATGAAGGATTCAAGGGAAGAAATGGGCTGCACTTTATGGTGACCTCATGCTCGGTGCCCGAGGGCTCGCAGTGAGGGGCTGGCACAGGGGCTGCGTGTTCTGGAGGCACTGCAGCCAGTTCCCTTTGTGAGCACTGGCGGTAGGATTTCCAGGAATGTTTTGTTTCCTGACCTTTGAAAGTAAACAGCCTGGAGATAGAGGAGCTGCTCTTCTCTTTTTGGTGGCAGCCTGAGAGGCCATGGTTCAGCACAAAGGGAGGGAGCAGCAGGGTCTGGGGTTCTCTTTCTGCATGGCACCATGTCATTTCACGGGATTCCTCAGGGGAGGATCAGCTGGAGGTGGGGAGGCAGCTTTGCAGGCAGAACAGCTCCACATTGTTCTCTTGAGAGCTATATACCATGGTCCAGACACCCTGCTCCCATTCTGCTAAGGGCCTTCAGGTTACAGTGATGCAGTGGCAGCTTCTGCTGCGTGGGCTCCTTTCTTCTTTCTTCCTCCTCAACTTGGTGCATGAGGACGGGAGACATCTCTCCCTACCACTGTGGGTCAGCTTTCCAGGCTATTTGCATTTGCACACAAGTTGATTAAGGCAGTTGGCTCCTAGGACTGGCCTTCCCCTGCGTGCTGAGTTTGCAAGGGCTCAGCATGCCAAGAAGGAAAGGGCAAACCATTGAGTTGCATGGGGATCAGATGGGGAGAGGGGCTGGGGTCTTAATCTCCTTCTGCCTCTGGAGACCTCAGGCTGAGGCTAGCTCTGCTCTCTCCAGAGGGCAACACATGGGTCCTCACCTGAGGCTGAACCTAGGCTTGGGTTTAGAGGAACCTAGCTGCAGTTTTGGAGGATGAGGAGGCAGCTAAGGGGAGTATACATGTGTTGAGGGATATAGGAGGAAATCCGAGCAGAAAAGACAAGACAAAGGGTTCTGCTCATCGTAACCTCCCATCCCTTTGCTGTGTTGGCTCAGGTGGGCTGTGTGTGCATTGAGGAAGGTGCCAGGCAGGTTTGTAACTGGAGGTGCTAGTTCTGCTTGACCAGAGACTCTTTGCTGTTGCGAGTATCTAAAGGTCGAGCGCTGCTCCCAAAATAGCTAGCTCTGTCCTTCCTGAGAGTTTCTAGTTTAGCAAACAGTCTGAACAGGTCTCTTTACCTAAGCCCAGCAATGTCAGTTCCTCCCCAACCATTGGCCCCTATTTTTACTGTACTCCTGCCTTGTCAGGAGTCCCAAAACAAGGCTTCAGTAAGCTGGAGCTATAGCTCAAGCTCAGGCTGGGGAAGGAAGGGTTAACTAGCCCTCCACTGGGGAGCAATTGGCATTGATCTTTATAAGCTTGCAATCAGATGGCAGAGAGAGAGAGAAATGATCACTTTGTTGCGTCTGAGACAGACCAGGCTGTCTTTTCCAAGGACCACCATAGGGATGGGACCACTTTTTTGCTCTATGGTTGTATGTGGCAAGGTTCCTGACTTTTCTGTAAATGACAGTGTTGGTGCTCTGAGATGGAGCATTTTCTTCCTGTTAGCATCAACAGCTCTGAAAAATAGTCCTTGGGAGGGCTGGGGAGCTGCACCCTGGAAACTGCAGCAGCCCCCAAAACCCTGGGTCTTTTGGAAAGCAAGGCCAGTTTTAGAGGTGAGCCCCAGAACAGAGCAGGCAGATTCTTCTCTCTGAAAACCCAGCATCGATCTGATGTTCCTCTGGTTTGTAAGCTGGTGCCATGGGACCAGGCCCCTAAGCACGTGCTGATGTGCATTAAAGAGAGCAGGAGTGTGTGGGCGGGCTGGTGGGTGGGCAGGAACCACTTGATTGTATTATCATCTGAGGAAACAGCCAAGGAGGGGGGAGGGAAGGGATTTAAGACACCCCCATGGCTTTCCACACAATCTGGCTTAGTGGGAAGTGGGCTGGAACACACTGGGGGGGAGGGTGAGGAAGGGGGAAGAGGCATTCATCTCTGCTCAGCCCCCATCCTACTTTCTCCAAGCCCCACTGACTCCTGCAGCAGCAGGGTTAAGGCAAAGTAAACATTCAGGCTCCAGTGGGGATTTTCCACTCCCGCTATGCCTTATTATCTCCCAAAGGGGCAGATCTGCTCTCCAGTCCGGGGGCTGGGGAGGCTACATTGTTCAGCTCTCGGTTTCATGTAGCCCTGTGTGCTAACAGCTCGGTCGGGGCATGGCTGCGATGCCTTATCCTCTCCCCTGTCCCGCTCAAACACCCCTTCCTTGCAGAGCAGTTCACAGCAGGGCTTATCTGCCAGTTGGGGCTGTTGCCCCGTCATCCACTCCTTTGCTCCAGTGAAGATGGGAAGCGAAGCGGGTGGCCCTGCCTGGCTCCCAGCAGGGTGTGTGGCTTTGGGCATGGCTTTATTTTCTCCCTCTTCCCTTTGCCAGCCAGCCTTACCTGCCAGGGAGGTGCTTTGCCATGGCTGAGGCAGTGCTGGGCTGATGGACTGCCCATGCTCCCTCTGTCCAGGGGGGTGGGGATTGGGTCCTGGCTGACTTCCAGTGGAGGAAGGTGGTGGAAAAGGGTGAGGGCAGCTGCCTTCACAGATGTTCTGGGGCAGGCCTGGGAAAAGGAGGTGACCTTCCCAAGTCTCTGAGCACCTTATAAATACGAACGAAGCTGAAGCTCACTGCCCACCGTAGGAGACTCTCCATCTATGATTAGGGCAGCTGACCCACAGAGATGTCCATCCTCCTTCCCTCTTCCCTACTCCATCAGGGCTAAATGAACTTGGGCTAAATGAACTTGGGCTGGAACTCAGGAGTCTGAAGACACCTGCACTAGCCTTGCTTAAACCAATGGACTAAAGCCATCTCTGCCCCCAGTTAAATGCATATCTTAAAAGACTTTTAGCCAAGGGTTCACAGGAGGCCAATAAGGGGATGTCAGAGGTGTCCACCCAGAGGAGGAGAGTAATACCTCCCTCCTTTAGCTCTGGCGTCTCTTCAACCAGGGGAAGGGGACCTCTGCCACCCAAAGCAGCTGTGGCCTAGGTTGTACAAATAGCTGGCTGGATTCTAGATGCTGGCTGGCATCAGGAGGACTCTTCTAGAGAGGAGACGTGGTTGGCACTGCTTTGTGGCCCGTCTGCTCTCCTCTCCAGCTCATTCACCTTCCTCTTCCCCCTCTGGCTCAGAGTGTTTCTGCTTCCCCTTCGGAGAGCCTGCAGGATGAGGAGCAGATGGGCAGCACAGGGTTGAAGCGGAAACGGGAAGAAAAGGACTTGCCTGGGCATTACGTGAGTCCAGCTGCAGAGCATGGCCGTGGGAGATGGGAAGGGTCATGGAGGTGGCGGGGGAATTTCTCTGTCTGTCCCTTCCTGGGAGTGAAGAAGCAGAAGTGGAGAACATCCCCATATGGTTGCCTTGCAGACCACACTACCGTGTGAGCTGGAGCAGCTTCTCTGGGGTAGCTGGAGCACAATCGGGCCAAACACCCCAGCTCAGCTTAGAGATGGCATGGCTGTGCACAAGGAAAGACCCAGCAGTTTCAAGGGCCAGAGGGGGAAAGGGCAGTAACTCAGCAAAAGTAAATGAACAAAATGAAGGGCCCCCCACACCTGAAGAGACCCCTCAGGACAGAGGGTTGGAATCACTGCTTGCATGATGTGGTGTTTGTTTCCAAGATCCAATGTGTGGTGGGAGAATGGGGGTCTCTGTGCTGGTTGGTGGGGGCCAAGAAGCAGCATGCAGCATTGGTTCCAGCCTCTCCCACTCTTAACTGAGCCTTCATGGGTTTCTCTTTCTTGCAGGACAGTGATGGGGACAAGAGTGATTACAACCTTGTGGTGGATGAGGTGAGCCCAGAGCCTTATGAGCACACTTAAGCCTTGAAGAATATCAAGTTCAAGCTGCAGTCAGCAGGTTTAGGATTCTGGTTCCTGAGTTTGGGGCTCAGCAGGTTTCTGGTCACTGCTATGGGGCAGGAGTGCCTGGTGAGGATATGTGTCAGCCCAAAGCAGTGCTCTGGGCTGAAAATTGTGCCAGCCAGGGCTCAACTTTGCCTTGACTCTGTTTGGCAATCCCATTTCAGCCCTTCTCCTGCAGCATCCCATATGGGGAGGCTGATAAGCTGCAATGAAAGCTGAGGGAGGTGGGTTTGCTGCTGGCACCACGTGCACATGGAGGTGGCAGGAGCAAGCAGGTGAAGAGGTAGCAGCACCCCACCTTGTCCTGCCCCTGCCAGTCCCCATCCTGGGCAGTCACCTACAGTGCCTTCTCTAAAAGAAACCTTTGCTTTAAAACACACTGAACCCATGACTGTGTCTAGACTGCAGCGGGTACACTGACTTTCAGTCCCTTGCAAGTAAACTTTAAGGCCTTCTGGTGCAGCCTTCCTCAGCCACCAAGGCAGATACAACATCACTTTATCCCAGCCCAGTTATTTTTGGCAGAGATGATGTTTTTGGGGACATCCCCTTTTTCCCCTGGAAGACTAGGGGAAGGGAAAACACATATGCCATTTTCTCCTCCTGCCACTTTCCCAAGAAAATATAAGCCCTGAAAGGCACATCAGCTGGCATTTCTGCGGAAAATGGCACTTATAAAAACTGCTCATTGGTGTAATTACAGTGATAAAAATCACAGACCTAATTGAATGGTTATGGGAGTGCAAGAGCTGATGGGTGGCCTTGCCTCTGAAATGCTGACAAGGGGCTGCTGAGGGGCCCTTCTTGGCTCCCTGGGGACACTGGGAGATGGGCTGGTCACCTCCCCTTCTGCTAAAGGAATCCATGGCTACCAGCGTCCTATGAATCTGTTGTCACCACTAATTTTGTTCAGAGGGGAAAAAACCAGAAAGACAGCTTCTCATCCAGGGGACTGAGGAGCAGAGTGGGGAGCCCTTTTGCAGATGCTCCTCTTCAAGGCTGTTGAGACAGCAGCAGGCTGGTGAGCAACAGGGTGAAAGCTCACCCAATAGGCAAGAGGGAAGATGGAAGGAGCCTGTGGTCCCTGCTCAACTGGAGGCTGAGAGGGTTGCACCCTCGGGGGACCTGTCTGGCCATCAGCTGTCCCCCAGCACAGAGGGTGCAGCGCCTGCTGCCCTGAGGATGATCCTTGTGCTTTGTCCCCAGGATCCGCCCTCGGAGCCCGGCAGCCCTGGCCGTGAGCCCAGTACCCGACTGCCCCCGATCCGCCGGGACATGCCTGAAAGCCCTGCCTCGCTCGCCTCCAGCCGCAGCACCACCCCTCTCAAGCCCAAGGACCAGAGCCCGGTAAGGAGGAGCAGCCCCAGTCTGCCGTGGCCTGCGAGCAGGGCGAGCAGATCCTGCCTCTTCAGTACCGTGGGGCTTGTGCCTCACCCCGGGTTTCGCAGGGCCAGGAGCAGAGGTCAGTGCCTTCGGAAGAGAGGTTAATCATCTGGTGAGCGAAGGCCTGGCTCTGCAGGTATTTTCCATCCAGCTGCCTGCAGAATTCCCCAGAGCTGCTCTAGCTCTGTGCAATTGATTTCCACCACCACCACCACCACCACCCCCCGCTTCTCCCTTGCCAAGCACCAGCCTGATTCTCAGATTGAAACATCAGCGTGCGGGAAGTGGGGGAGGGAAGGCTCTGTCACACTGCAGCCTCGCCGGCCGGCGGGGACTCAGAGGATTCATCCCTTGCCAGCCCTGGGGTCAGGAGCCGGCTATGGGCCGCAGGGAGCAGCGGGCTGCTTCTCCCCAGGACAATCGGATTAGAGCAGACAAAGCGCCCTGAGCAATCTGCCAGCGCAGCACGTCGCTTTTCTGTTATTAATTTTTTTTTCTTTTGCTGGTGTCGACAAAATCCCCAGGCAGAAAAAAATGGGAATAAATAGGAGAGGCAAGAAAAAAGACAAGCATGAAATAGCTGTGGAGATCTGAGAGGCAGGATGTGAGCAGTTTGTCCCAGGTCTGCCCCATCCCACTCCTGCAAAGGGCTGAGCTGGGGGTCTGCAGGAGTGGGAGCAGGCACTGCCCCTGGTCCTGTGGGGTCTGGGTACGTGGGCCTGGGCTCGGGGTAACCTGGCCCCTGAAGGGGGGTGCTGGAAGCTGTGTTTTTGAGTGGGAAACGTGAGGCTGCTCTCGCCCACTGGAAGGGAGTGAGAGGGTCTGAGGGCACAGAAATCTGGGTCCCAGGAGCTCCCTGGCCAGTGTAGCCACCCTCTGGGTGCACGGCTTTTCTTTTCCCGGGGGGTCGTGGCTCTTTGCACCCCTCTGGGATGGGCTGACAGCACCGCGCTGCCATGGCTCTGCCTTTGTCTTCCAGAACCACCTCTCAGCCAGTGCTCCGGCCTCCAAGTGCGCCGGCTCCTCCCCACCCCAGGACTCCCTCACGTCCTGCCCCGGGCCCAGCTCAGCCTCCCATCTCCGGCCACCTCCCACCAAGCTGCCTGCCACGGACACCATCGGTGAGTTCCCAAGGCCATGGTGATAGAGGAGAAGATTTGCTTTCTTCTTCTACAGGTGTTACTCTGCTACTGGTTAGGCTGGGGCCAGAGGGACGGTGGAACACTTTCACCCTCATCAGCACAGCGAGCAGTTTTGCACTGTATTGACCTCAGCAAATGTGCATCTGTGCAAAAATGTCACATAACTGTATGTTTCAGCTCTCTAAATGCTGAAGCTTTTGTACTGAGCTCAAACCCAGCAAACACTTTATGTGGATGTAGGAACTCTTGGCTTCAGGAATTCAGAAGGGCAGATGTTTTATCTGCACATTATCATTTTTTCTTGGACGTGTTGTCGTTGTACTGCTGTGTGAAGCTGCATGCTTCAGGGCCTCAGCTGCAGGGGTTAGGAAGGAAGTCCCAGTGCCTCTGCCAGCACACAGGATGCAGGAGGCCAGGACAGTTCCTGGTCAGTCTCCCTGTGTAGCTGAGGATCTCTGTAGCAGTAGGGGTCTTGTGTGTGCTTGGTGTTGCAAAGATCCCAGATGAGATCCAGGTGACCCAGGAACTGGTATGAATGGCTGCATCATTTTGAAAGCAATGAGGAAAGTAGCGAGAGCTAAAGTGGTGGCCTTTGTGGTGGTTAATCTTGGCCTGGTCACATCACCTTTCCCTGCCTTAGTTTCCTTGAGAAACTTTAGGGAAGGCAGGTGGGGACAGCTCTCAGGAACAGCTTGGCCATGACCAGAAAGTGAGAGGAGAGCACAAGGGAGAAATTGAGCCAGAACTGGAGACGCTAAGCCTTTGTCTGGGCTAGAAAATTACAGAGGTTTAGCAAAAATTGAATTGGAATTGATTTCAATAAACCAGCAAGGCCCTGGAGGTAAAGCCACTTAGCCATCAACCATAGGTAATTTGACCTGGGCAAGACTGAAGAGGGCTTGGCAAAGGTGGTCAGGATTGTTGTGGGTTAGTGGCTGGCTGGTCCATGGTGCATCCTTTGGGGGGGGGGGGTCCGAAAGGTTTCCTCCACATGCCTGGGTCTGTGTGTCCCCTGTCCAGGATTGTTGAGACTGGGGGATACCCATCCTGTTGGGTTTGTACAGCTACAGCTCTATGCACCACCTATGTCTTGACAGTAATCAGCCTGCCCTCTTTCTTATCCTTCAACTTGTGCCAGGCTTGGCTGAGCCCTGTGTCTTGAGTCGGGGTGGGGGGAGAGGGGGGAAGGGGTTGGACTAGGTGATCTCCAGAGGTTCCCTCCAACCACAACCATGCCGTGATTCTGCATTGAGTGGAAAGTTTGATGCCAGGTGCTCTTTTCTCTTGATAAAGCTCTCACACCCATCAGAGTCCATGAACAGGTCTCTCCTTGCACAGCTCTCCGCAGCCCACTGAGTGTGTCCAGCCCCTACACATCCTCCTTTGGAATGGTGCCTCATGCCACCCTCAACGGCGAGCTCTCAGTCCCCAGCATGTATATGGGCATCCATCTCTCCCCGCAAGTCAGCAGCACTGTCATGTATGGACGGTCCCCAATGGTAAGTCCCTGAGGGGCTTACCCAGGCCATCAGCATGTGCTGTCTCTGCTGCCTGCCCCATGCTGTCCTGAGCTTGTCCTATCCCATGTGTACAATACCTGCATTCCTGCAATGAGCTTGACTCAATCTGTATGGAAGGGCTTCCTTCTGGAGGCA